>NC_051154.1:46813499-47183499 GCF_013339745.2 Dermacentor silvarum | reverse complement strand
ACGCCGCGGTGCTCGCTGTGCATGTTCGCGGCGTCTCTTCTTTATATGTGTACCACTATGCGCTTTCCATGTTGCACAATGGGCGTCGCACCGTCGAGATCAAGGTAGCGTCCGCGACTGCGTTCACGCGCTTTCCGTTTGTGCTTCGACGCCGCGGTGCTCGCTGTGCATGTTCATGGCGGTATACGCTTGCGCGTAACTCGCATTCACGAAGTGAAACGTCACTAACTTTTTTTACGTGTGCGTTTTTGCACTATTGTTCTGGGCCCACTGAAGATGTGCCCGTTCGCGTACCTGCCTTGTTATACCTTAGACCATATGGTCGCTTAGCGCAAATAATAAAGGAGGGACGGGGTCAAGGGGAGCGCCCTTAGTTATACTATCGCAGATTGCCTTGACAGTGTATACGGATCGTACTGCAGTGTCCTTACATGATGTCCACTGAGTCGACATGCCTTATACCTGAGTCACACGGGCACATTTGGAAGGCCTTCCAGTCGACGGCCTTCGAAATACCACAACTCTATCGACTCAAAGGAGTTATCGCGCTGCTACACGGCACTTTTAAAAGGCAGTTGAGTAGTTCAGGCGTTTCTCGCAAAATTGTGTGACGCTGCGGATCTGTATTTTTTGTTTTCGTGTCACCAAAAGTTAAACAACATTAAAACCACTTAAAAGCACTATAATTTCTTTTATATTTGTTTATACGGCGTAATGGCGGCGATATGACGGCAGCCGGCAGCACATGGAGTAGAGGAAGAGTGTACGAACACAAGCACGTCGCTTGTCGAGAGTATGTGCAGTTCGCACATATCAAGTGGCAAAAATAGCTTATTGAATAATTAATAACACTCATATATAGTATTCTTAGAGCATTTTGGTTTGATTTGTTCTTTCTAACCGTGAGTACGAGCACACTGTGAACGAGAGGGCATGTTCGTGCTGTTTCCGCTTCCGTTGCTCAAAGGCCATCGAGATTTCGATAGAGTTGTAGGGTGCTCCGTTGACTCGATAGACTATTGACTCGACGGCCTTCGAAACCGCCCGTGTAGCAGCTCTAACTTGACCTTTCAGTCAACTGACTATCGGTTGGAAGGCCTTCCAAACGCCCGTGTGACACGGGTATTAAACACTGACTGGCTTCAAGTCTGGAATTGAAACATGTGCCATTGAGTAAATAATTAAAAACCAAGTTAGTGAATTATAGTGAACTAGAACGTTAATCGGTTATTATGACACAATTTGTGATGTCCGCCGGTATGAATAATGGGTTACTGAAGAAATAATCTCTTTATCAGTACTGCACCATTTTTTGAGAACTACTTGCTTCGATGAAATACCACGGAATACTAACTGGAATGCCAGTGAACATTCGTGCTTATTTCTGGTGCTACAAAGAAAGAAAGAAAAAATTGCTGAGCAGCCAGACACCACGCTACTTCAATTCTCTAATTTGCGTATCACCTTCAAAGCAGATAAGTTCAAACTGTATCGGAGAGACGTCGACTGCTTAACAATGTCAGCCTTTCGAATGTGCGGTGCGCACTCCGTCTCGGCGGTTGCACCGTGCTACACAAATGCTGTGTAACGCAACGCAGCGTAACGTACCCGAGCGTGGCGTGGTGGCATAGCGCGCATCGAAGCGTACTGGACAACACGTTAGTTAGCAGGCCCCACGGGTTCACATGATTGAAAGGCAAGCCAGGCTGTGAGAGATTGTCCTCCCGTTTCATCAGGCACCGAGGAGAGCACCGGCCGAGCGCATTGTGCACGCACCGCTCGGGAGTGCCCCGAGGCGAGCTGCAGCGGCGGCGGCGTGCGCGTTATTACTCGGCGGGGTTGTACGCGTGATGCCGCATCGAGTCGCGCGACAGAAGGACGCGCGCACGCCCAGGGGCGCGCAGGATTTCCTGCCCGCCCCTAATGAAGCGCGCTAGCTCTGTAGCTGAGGGTTGCACAACCAATAATCGCGCCGCGGCGGGCAGCCGTGTGTCTGCTGCTGCTGCGTGTGTGCTGCGCGCATGGGTCGGCGCTCCGCCGTCCGGGGCCGACCATTTAATTGGAAACTGGCGCCAGTTGAGGATGTTTACAAGCGGCTCCCCGCAGCAGCAGCTGGTCTCGTGCCCACTGACGGCGGTGACGATGACGACGACGCGGGGCACCACCTGACCCTTTCGCCCCGTCCCAGGTACCGTTGGGCCGCGGCAGAGAAGGCGCGCGCGCATAAAGTATAGCTAGCTGGGCCGCTGCGCGTGCACTGCCCGACGCGCGTCGTTCTGCGCAACGCAAGCGCGTGGTGGCGCGCCGAGTTGCGTTTGGACACATGCGAGCCGCTTGCGCGTGTGTACTCTCGCTTTCTGCGAAATTCTCAAGGCGAGTTTTTTTTTTTTGTCGGTATCAGAAAGGCTCTCGCTACGGGGAGCTCACATTTCTTTTCCATTTTTTATTTTTGTTTTACAAAGGAGGGCAACTTCTTTTATCAACCTTTGCGTACGATATAATCTTTTCTGTCACTATAAGATTCTATGTGGGGAAGCAGATACATTTAATCCATGAACGAAACGCGCAATTTCCGAATCTGAAAGAACTAGGTTACGCTCACTATTAAATCTGTCGTCTGCGAAGCAACGGCAGTACGTTAACTGGTTCGGTTAATTTCATGTCTGACTTGAGCGGTCGGCCAAAGATGGACACTGCTGAACCTACCTAGACGTTTCCGTTGCTTGAATAGCGTTCGCTCTTACCTGGTCTATGCGCAGAGATAAGCGCGCTGCGCGTACACTTCTTCCTGATTATTATTTAGTTGCTCGTTTCAGAGAAAATGAATTGCATGATTTGCTTACGTTATGTAGAGGAGGCGCAGCCTATACTTGGCGATAAGGACTCATCAAGTTCATGTATTTTAAATATGTCAGAGATTTCGCGGTAGAGTAACTGGAATGAGCGGTTGTGAAGATAGTAGCATTCGTTTTCTTTTTCTTTGACTCCAACGTTTAGGTGCCTTACAGGGCAGACACCTGCAGTGACGGAAAGAGAGATAGAGACAGAAAAGAAAGCTTTCGCATATGTTTGCGAATTCAAGCAAGTCGAAGACTAAAAAAAAGTTATGCAGATCCCTCGTAATCTGTAAATTGAAGTTATGCTAAGCATTTTGCAGGTAGCTGGCTATGGCATCGACCCTGCGGCGGCGATCCTCGACCGGCTCTTTGACTCTCTAGACGACTTCGAGCAGGCGCTCATTGTGGAGTTCGGACTTCTAAGGGCCAGCATTGCCTAGCTGCTCGATCATTGCGAACACATTCCCCTTCCTCTGTGCCAATTACTACCCACTAGTACGCCATCCTCTAGCTGCTCTGAGGAATGCAATGTCCGAGTTGACGCATTTCTCGACGTAGCTGAGGTCTTCCAAGAGCTTATTTTTGAGCGTCACGAGCCGGTTGGCGTGCAGGGGGGTGGCAAACTTACCTTTGAATCGCTGTTCGTACGGAGGCAACCACCACCACCCGGGGGTTGCTATATCTGACATATATGTTCCTGTATAAGCCGGTGCTCTTAGACGTCGGCCTCCGGCTGCGCATTCCGGCAGCCTGGTCATACGGCAACCTCACAACTGCGTTACAGGCTGCGTTGATGGTTCTTCTTGATAGTGATCGTTAAGTGAGGGGTAAGTGCAAAAAAAAAAAAATAGAACGCGTCATGACATTTGCTTTCTTCCTATAAGCGCAACGTCTCATAGCTGGCGAGATGGAGCGATCAAGGGAGCGACACAGCGTCACGAGCGTCGAAAACCTCAGCGCGGGCCACATGTGTACCTAACTTTCACAGTCAATCTGGATCCACTATGGAGGTAGTGTCACGGCAAACCGTGATGGAGTGACCGGACAAACCCGTGAACGAGCTTGTCGGACCAAATAAGAGAGAGAGAGAGAGAATGCAGAGGCCGCGCGCGCTTCACTTCAATTGGCCCTGAGCCATGCTCCCTCAAGGGCTGCAGAAGATAGCGCCAACCTTTCCTTTTCTCATACCGAACCACTTTCCTTTACTCCAACGCCGCCGCGCACGTGCATGGAACGTGCAAAATGCGCGGTTCCGGGACGAAGCGGGAGCGCCCGTCCGCGTCGGGAGGTGCCGTCCCAATCCTGACAATCGAGGAGCGCGTCATGCTGCCCCAGCGGCCCTATAGTCATATTGCAGCGTGCCGGGTCCGCGCTATCGCGGAAACCGGTCAGCGGTCCCGACCGTTGGTCAGCTGGCGGCCCGAGAATCCGGGAGCGCCGCAGGGACAGCGCCCTCCCAGGTGGCGCAGTACCGGCTTCCAGCGGGTCAAGGATTGCCGCCGCGCGCCTGCTTTATGAATTATTCGCGCTGTACCGCTCACGCGTGTGAGGATCGCCTCGGTATGTTCGCGCGCCTGCGCCAGCGGCGTCAACCACGGAGACGCGCGCCGGATGCAGGAGGACGCGAAGGAGCCGCAGTAAAAGGGGCTCACGCTGATGCGCGCGCTCGCTCGCTATATGACGTTGAAAAATTGCACTCTGTCGGGGGGCAGAGAAAAGGATTTTGCGCGCAACATCAACGCGATTTGAAGACCTCGCACAGTTGGCGTACGAGGACTTATTTGGCTAGAAAGACCACAGGTACGTGTGCGCCGTGCAAGCAAAACAGGGTAGTCCTCGGGGAAATTTATATCAGGGACTGGACCAGAGAAACTATTTCGTGTAAATAGAAAGTTTTAGAAATGGCAGACACAAGCTGCCTAGCATCCCCAAGTCAGTGCCTTTACGCAAGGCGCGCAGAACTCGGGGGTTCTTTTGCGCATTGGATCGACGGCGTCCGCTAACTTCAGGTCATATATATTTCTACAATTCCGTATATGTGGAGATTTAGACATGGACGCAATCGACTTGCTTTCCGTTTCTTGAGTCTCAGCTCTTTGAGTCTCAGTAACGCCTAAGCAGAGATTGGATTCTTGCAAGCGCAGAGCTGCTTGAAAAAATATATCAGTCGAGCCACTCGACGTAAATAACGAATATTAAATTAACAATAAATCATTGCTCTTATCGAGATCGGTTTTCTATGCGGTTTGGCGTACCCTAATGTCGGCTGTCTGGGCGGCATGCGTCTGAAAGACAATTACGGTAAGCTCTGCCTCATTGGCCATTATTATCTTAACCCACAATTTTCCTCCTGCGGCCGTAGCGTGGTGCAAGTGCACAACGCTAACGCAAGAAGGCGTCCGCGCAGCGCCAACCGCGGGCTACCCCGAGAACGCTATATAAGCGGTCACTGGTTGGGTATCTTATAAGCTCGTATCCCCTGTTCTAAACGTGCCTAATGACTACAGCGGCGCGGCGCGTACGTTGTTGGCGTGATCGGCCACTCGACGTGGCGAATGACAAGAAGGGTACAAGAACAAAATCAGCCGCTGTCCTCTGCTCGCACTGCGAAGGCCTATCTATATACGCCAAGTATTACGCTCTGGTCTCGGCGGTTGCGCCCAGGTGGTCCAAAACCTACGTCGTCTCCTCGACTGGTGACCGAGCGCGTGACGGCGGTGGCAACCGATGGCTCCGTAGGGAGTCCCTAAGTGTCCTGCATGTCTTCCAGGCGGGCAGCAATCACTCTGGCCGCCTCGAAGGCGTAGCGCAGTAGCGGCAGGACACCCCCGCGCAGGGCTTCTGTCCGGTCGGGACGGAAACAGCCTCGAGTGTTGAAACAGACCGCTGTCAGCGCTAGCGGGCGAGTGGGCGCGCAGTGTTGTGCCATAGCACCTGCCATCATCGCCACCCGTCCCTCTGGGTCCTGCCGACTAGTCGCCAACGGGACGTGGCGACACAATGCGACGCGGGTGCCTCAGCAACCGCCCCGTCTTGATCCGGTCAACGAGTCGCCAAGGGGACGCGACGACACAATACGGCGCGGGGGGACCTCGGCAACTGCCCCGTCTGTGTCCTGCCGACGTGCAAGCAGCCCCGGCCATCATCGCCACCTCGGGGTCCTGTCGACGAGTCGCCAGGGGGACGCGACGACACAATGCGACGCGAGTGACGTCAGCAACCGTCCCCTCTTCCTCCTGTCGAAGAGGAGCCGCCGCCAAGGGGATTTAAGGAGGAACTGGCCCATTGTTAAGCGAGAGAGTCGCCACCGGCCGCCCCGTCGGTCTGGTGCGCTCTTACCAGCTCTTACTGCTTTGACCAGCTATCCCCAGCTAATGGCAGCTATTACCAGCTATTATCTGCTATTACTGCTATTTCTGTACATATTTGTACATATTGTATAAAGCTTTCGTCTCCTCTTCGCCTGCTTCAAGACTCCGTCTCTCGTCCCCAACCCCGAGTCGCAATAGTGGATGGCAGCTATGGGATTGAACCAGTATCTCAATAGTGGATGGCAGCTATGGGATTGACGAACCAGTATCTGAACAGCGGATGGCAAGCTGCGAGATACGAGGACCGAAGACGCCTGCTACACCGCTCGATGGCAGCTACCAGATCGACCGGCGTCAACCACTTTGGCTGGGTGAGTGCCCGATGTTTGCTTTTCATGTCGCCAGACCTCTCTAGCACAGGCAGATGTTAGTAGAGTGTTTTGCTTTTGGTAGACTATGATTTATTAATTTGCCTTCTTTAAATAGTGGATTCTAGTTTGAAGTAAGGTAAATTTTGTGGGCAGCAACACGAGGAACGAGATCGCGATGGAGGAATTCCAAGTTCAGGACCTCATTCAAATTTGCGAGGAGTTAGGCATTTCCGCCGGCTCCGAAAAGGCAAGGAAAGCGATTCTCGACGTGATGCGAGCGGAGGATGTGACGACCGAGGAAGCCGAAGAGGCTTGGGAGATGATTGTTGAACGAAAGCTGGAGACAAAAGAACGCGAGAGACGTGAGAGGCGCGAGCTAGAAGCGAAAGAGCACGTAGGTCCCGAGGAAAAGGCAAGGCGAGAGAGCCGTCGACAGAATCAAACATGGATATGGCGCACAGCACGATATCATCTCCACACCTTCAGGGCGGGCGAGAATATGGTTAAATTTCTTGCTGATTTTGAAAAGGTTTGCGAGAAAGAAGGTGTCAACCGGGATTTCTGGTCCGAGCGGTTGATCCTGTTGCTTCCTCGTAAACTCTCGTGTGTTCTGGAACAGCTGCTTGATGCAGAGAAGCCGGACTACGATGAAGCTAAGAAGGCTTTGTTGAGTCATTTTGATGTCGTAAGTCAGGCCGACTGCCAGGACCAATTTGATAGCCACAATGCCGAGCCTGTCGAGGAGAGACCGCGTACTGAGATGGCTACTAGCTCGGTGCGCCAGGGAAATGCTATGGTGCAGCAATCGGTGCACACGCTTATCGACGAGCGCGAACACATTGTTGCGCCGCTGTCTAAAGAAGCCGCTTTGGAAATTGTGGCCGACGATGAAGGCCAGAGAGAAATTCTGCGCCCTTTTGAGGGCAGCGACACAATCAGGCTAGTCAACGATAGACCGCAGGGCGAGCCGGCTAGCTCAGATGGCGTCGGATGCAGTCATGTTCTGTCAGAGGTACAGACATCTAGCGACGACCACGAGCCTAGCTTGGTCTTGCCGCCCCTAGCGATATCGTTGCGTAGAGAAGGCAGCGTACCTGCAAGGACGAGTGCCGAGACCGCGAGCTTTGCGAGCCGCGCCGAGGGCAAACGACGAAGGCGCAAGCCGAGAAAGTCGAACTCGGGCGGCGATACGAGCCAGGTCAAGCGCGCCAACCGCCAACACGTTGAGAAAAAGCGAAATAGGCTAAATCCGAAAGTTAAGCGGCTGCTCAGATCTGTAATAGGCGTGACGCGCGTTTGTAAAGAAAGGATTTCGCGGAAATTCAGACGCCGCAAATGCCGCCGGTTCTCAGTGATATGCTCGAAAGTCTGCTTCAATGGCCGCTCCCTTCCTGGGGGAAGGAAAGGCGACGGCTTAGCGGACAAAGGGACCGCGCGCACGCGGGTCCGTGGATGCGCCGCTCCCCGAGTGTTTGGAGGCAGCAGTTTGAAAGTCACGGCTACGGGCAAATCATCCTTGTTCTGGTGTCGCGAGTGGACAACTCGTAGACCCGAGAATGGTCGACCGGCTCGAGCGCGTCTCAAAGGGTGTGGTTGTGAGCACCAAGTGATTGCGAACGTGCCATGGTAGTTTGAAAGCCCATTCTGTTAATTGTACTTTTAGTGATCATTTTGTTCTGTGTTTTCTTGCGATAAAGTTGAGTCGCGTGTTGAGCGTAGGAAAGGGTGGATAGGCCAAGAGCGCATTTTTTAAGGCTTTGGTCCTTTCTTTTCGCGAGACACCGACATTTTTTAATTTGTTGATCATTAGTTTACTGAGACCTGATTGCTGAACGCTCAAGTAGAGAAAGCGTCAGTGTTTTCACGTTTTGTTGTTTTTACGTTTACCTAGGCTAGACAAAGACTAAATGCTTAATTTAGATTATGACTTGTTTTTGTATTGTACGCGTTAGTTATAAGTGTAAGTGTAGAATTTTGATTCACTTTTGGTTTCGTGTCATTAGTGTGAGTTTTAGTATTTGTTTTTTGTTTTTTTTGTTTTTTTGTTAGGACCGCTTCTGTGCTTTAAAAATGTGGTGCTCATTTTGCCGAGCGCATTTTGACAGCACTAAGTGGAGGGCTATTTCTTTATGCGGTGACAGTTGTCGGATTTCATTAAGCACTTTTGCGAAGTGGCGCCCAAGCGCAAAGATTAGCGGCGCTCAGCCTTTGCGTCACGGCTTTCGGGGGCAAAATTAAGTCATCTTCGGCAACCTTGATATTTGCCAACCTGCTTGCATTACGGTTAAGAATCGCTTACAAAGCAATTCTGATTTGATTATAACCCTCACGCATTGACAATTAAAGAAAAAAAAAAGGTCCGTATCTAGAATTTCTCTCTCAGATACGTGTCTCGTGTTGTTCGGGATTTTTTGTTGTTGTTGTTTTATTTTGTTTTGTTTTGTTTAGCGTAGCCAGATCTCGAAAAATGTTTTGTTCGATGATTTTGGTCTGGCGGTTTGGAGAGCATTCGGAGGGTGCTTGCTTTGGCCGGAGTGGTTTGGCGTTGTTGATTCTTCGTCGTTCCAGTGGACATTATCAGGACCGAGCAGCAGAAAAGACCACCGGCGGGAAAAGCGGCAGAGCCGATACCTCCAGACCATCCTAGACGTCGCCCAACCGGCGCATCCAATCTTCCGAGCTGCGTCGGACAGCTCGACCTCTGGATGCATTGTCTGGCGGCGGGGGTGCTGTTGTGCCATAGCACCTGCCATCATCGCCACCCGTCCCTCTGGGTCCTGCCGACTAGTCGCCAACGGGACGTGGCGACACAATGCGACGCGGGTGCCTCAGCAACCGCCCCGTCTTGATCCGGTCAACGAGTCGCCAAGGGGACGCGACGACACAATACGGCGCGGGGGGACCTCGGCAACTGCCCCGTCTGTGTCCTGCCGACGTGCAAGCAGCCCCGGCCATCATCGCCACCTCGGGGTCCTGTCGACGAGTCGCCAGGGGGACGCGACGACACAATGCGACGCGAGTGACGTCAGCAACCGTCCCCTCTTCCTCCTGTCGAAGAGGAGCCGCCGCCAAGGGGATTTAAGGAGGAACTGGCCCATTGTTAAGCGAGAGAGTCGCCACCGGCCGCCCCGTCGGTCTGGTGCGCTCTTACCAGCTCTTACTGCTTTGACCAGCTATCCCCAGCTAATGGCAGCTATTACCAGCTATTATCTGCTATTACTGCTATTTCTGTACATATTTGTACATATTGTATAAAGCTTTCGTCTCCTCTTCGCCTGCTTCAAGACTCCGTCTCTCGTCCCCGACCCCGAGTCGCAATAGCAGGCAGCATGGCGCCGCCGAGAAGGCATGAGCTCCTCGCCCTCCACACGTACTATACGCGCGTGTAGCGGCAGCAGCATCCCGGCTCTAGACACTCGTGGCAGCAGCAACGTGTTTGATCGCGGGCCGCGACTGAGGTGTGCTTGCCGAGGCAGCCTGCCAAGGATTGAAACAAGGCAGAGAACCGCGAGGCAAACCGGTTCCCTCGGACGCGTCGATTAAGAGAAGTTCGGAAGCTCGTATAACACACACGCGGGGGCATTTGGCAACTTTGGTTTTCTCACTGACACCTCCGGGGAGGGGGCCGCCCGACACCCATCCGAACGCACCCCCTCTTACGCCGATGCGCACGCGTCAGCGCCTCCTCGTGCTCAACCGCGCGTCGCTCCCACGCACTGCGACGCCGGGCTTAACACGGTCCGTTTTAAAGCGACCCCACCAGCTGTCGACAAAGTAGCGAGACAGGTCGTGTCGACAAGGGCAGCGCGGCGAGAGATGGGCCACTTCTCGATTTCGAAAGATTCGGCCTGCTCGGGGTTTCCCTTGCCTTCGGTTCTCTTAGCAGACGGTATACGCCCACGCTCGAAAGAGTAAACAAAACTTCACCCTTCAAAGATTCGCCGGTAACGCAACCGATGACAACTGAATGTGGTGCAACTCGTGAAGATCGTCGAAGGTTGGTTTTCTTGCGTATCACGGCTTGCAAGGTCAACCCATGGGCAGAGTACCTTTTTTGTTTATTTTTTGTTTTTTTTTTGTTTTTCTTTGGTCATAAAGAAATGCGCGAGGTCACGCGCACACACACATCTGTGCTGTCATACACGTTTACGAGCATACATATAACGAACGAGGTAAGGACGGCGCTGCTCGTTTTCTTCGTCGTCTAAATGTATTAGGCAACCGTTAAACGTATAATGACGCTTGGTCTAACTGGCCAAGGCATGGACGTTGCTTAACTATAGTTCGTCGTACACGTATCGACGAACTCGGTAAGTGCCGGCTTCACTTCCAGCGGTACTTCTTGTTTTCATTTTTACTTCGAATAAACACTATTCTGTTGGCCGGCCTTCATAGATGACACGACCGTGCAGGATGGGTACGTCGCCACGCTCATGCTTCAGAACACCACCACTCGCATAACATACGTAGCATCGCTTGAACGCACTCTCACGCGAACACGCCGTAGCCTGAGGCTTCAGATGCCCTTACTCCTTTCTTTTTCACAAGGCTCGCTGGCAGCCGCAGTGGACGCGTCGAGAATGCGGATGTAGCCGCTCGCCTTTCACCATTGGGGATAGGCATATGTACGTCGCGATATATGTATATCGAATATGTATATTGCTAATGGTGCGCGATATATGTACGTATATCTATATAAAATGTGAGAGAGAGCGCGCGCGCCCGATCGACCGAGATTCGAGCACGGCGGCGGGCAACCTCGCTCGCGTTCGCCCGCGACCCTGCGACCCTGACAGCGAGGAAGGAAGGTCACTGGACGCTGCACGCAACGCATCCTGCGGGCCGGCTGCCAAATGCCCCACGCGCACGGGGCGAGGAGAAGAGGGGCTGCGCGCCGAGGGCCGTGAAACTTCGCACCTCGACCGAGAGCGCGCACGCACAAGCAAGGCCCACGGTGACGTCCCGAGCTCCCTCCCTGCAACCACCGCGGGTTCGTGCGTGCGCAGAGTGACAGACAGCCTGGTGCCGTGACGGCGCTCGTGCCAACGCCGATCGAGCCTTCCTACTACGTCAGTGTGGTCGCGACAGGCAACAAAGAGGCCGCCGCCGATTTATTTACGATCCCGACGCCCCCCCCCCCCCCCCCCCCCCCCCCCCCCCCCCCAAGGTTATTAAGAATAGCCGTACAAAGGGAGCGACCCGCTGATTGCCATCCCCACACGGCGCGCCAAAACTCAAGTTCAGCCGGATAGCGTATCACAATGGGGAACTACAGATCTTGACGTCAGCCTGCGCAAATCGGTGTGCGGAGCTTGCATTGACGCTGTCGCGCGCGGCTGCCCGGCGAGCGGGTGTTCGCCGTTCTCCCCGCGCAGGCACCGGGATAATGCAGAGATTGCACTCAAATTCTTTTGCTTTTCGCGCTTCGTCAGTGGTCCGAGCAGCGTACCACCTATTCGTTATCGACAGGATCGGCCGGCCGTGAGTGGTGTGATGATTAGAAATATGTAACTGGACCTAAATAAAGTTATTTCACTCACTCACTCACTCACTCACCCCGAGCGAAAGGAACCGTTATAGTATACCAGCACATGCAGGCCACTCAGCGGCGGCTTGACTCGATATCCTTCCGTTAATACGTTACAGCGCTTTGTGGTGATTTGTGATGATTTGCAAATATTTTTAAGCATGCGCGATCGCGTTGTAGGGAATACGCGCACCCTTTGTGCATACATTTACAATTGTCAGGCTCCCTTCTGGCAGTGGTTGAACGGCATGTACATAACCATTGGCGTTACAATAGTTTTCTGGGGCCCAATTCACAAAGCTTTTCGTTCTTAAGAGTTGTTCGCCATTGACGGGGCCGTCTTCGCTAATAATATGTCGAACGTCGTGATTGGCAGACACCATACCCTTACGAACCGCTTGAAGGTAAAAAACAAAATTTGTGAATATGCGCCAAGTTCTTATATTCCATATAATACTATTACAAAGCCTTCAGTGTATCTGTAGGAGCAAGATCTGCACGGGAGAGGGTAAGAAAACCACCTTATTTCTTTCTATATCTTAACGAAGTCCTCCCCCCATAAAGCTACGTAGAGATTAGGGAGTGTTCATTATCCCAAGTTTTACATCGTATTTCGCGCAATCTCGTCTTTGCCATCGAATTATGTATGCGGGACCGGTATAATACAGCCATATTTTTTCGTTAGATGTCCCTTCATTATTATAATCTGGTGACAATGCGGGTACTCATCATTTTGGTGATAACGTAGCTGGGTGTGCGCCGCTCGGGCCGGGCTATTGACTATGTTAAAGCAAAAAAGGATTAGGATTGTCACATTATTTCAGTCCAGCTGCGTTTTGGATCGAACACCGAGAAAGCCCTTCTTGAACAGAAAGCTAAGCTGACGTGAGTGTCACTAACGCATTTGTGCAGATATTTTGAGGAAAGGGCTTCGGATAAGAAGTATAAGGCGACCGGGTAGAATTAGCTTAATGATACAAGCCCCTCGCCATTTATCCAGAACAATCCTATTCAGAGCAAATTCATGCCTTTGCTTTGCAGGTAGGAAACCATGTGAAAAACCTGCACACCACCTTACGGCCGAAATACAGGTCTACACGTGGGCAGGTCCTTCCGTTACGAAGGTATACTTTGACCCATAGCCGACCAAGCCAAGCCTGAGACAAAGGAGAGTCGGTTCGCCAGAGCCCTCCCGCGACGGCCGAAACGGGTACGGACTCTCGGGTAAACACATCCAATCACGGTCGCTCTTATCTGTGCGCTTTCTCCTGCATGTTTTCTTGCAGCACGGCACTGCGTGCCGAACAAACTGTACGCGCAATCAGCTGTGTCCGCCAGTCATTCTGGCCAAAACAAGATCCTGCACTCTCATGTTTGCATCTACAATGTATATAGCTTAAACAGAACGAGATTACACACATAACTTGGCTGTGGGCAAGAGAACGGTGAAACAATTTGGTGCAAGAACGTGACGGCTTTCTTAAGTGCTCCAAAGTATGCTATAGGTGTTATCCGGTGCCTGCATATTGTGGAAGTCTGGGCCATAGACTTTGCGAAAGTACACCGATCCTCGCGTGCTGTTGCCACTGTGAACGAGGTTTCCTATTTTCGGTTTAGGTTATACTGACGTGACCGAAGTCGCAACACGCTGCGATAACGAGAAGCCAGAAGACTATGGCCAGCGTCAAGACCGAATTCTCCACCTTTGTCGCGTAATTGTTCTCATTCCGCTGGCTAATACGACAACAAAGGAGATGCGAAAAGATGGAGAAATAAGTAGAGCGAATGGTAGAGTAGTTATAAGCACAATCTGCATAAAAAAGTAATTAAGTATAGAGAGAGAGAGAGATCCACAGGAACTCCCGCACATTGAGATACAGTGCGTGATATCTCGAACACTATACGCATCTACTTCTCTCAAAGCTTTTGTTCGACACAATGCGTGCCACGCAGATATAGTTAAAATAAAAAGGGAAGGAATTTCCGCCGCCTTTGGGGCGGAAAAAAAAAAGAAAAGAAAATAACGAAGAACAGAGAGTATAGCTGGGCAGCGGCAGGGCGCTTTTAGAAAGAAATCATGATGCAGGTAGGTCGGCGGGCAGAATTTCAATGGGCGTAGCTTTTACGCTCGTTTTTTCCAAACAGTGATAGGAGCCAGATTTCAGGTTATTCATCGTAGAACACTGCATCTCTTGAATGCAGGCATCTCGCTCGCGTTCCTCATCCTGCACTCTGGACGTTCGTAGCAGACAGTCGCTGCTGTGATAGTTCCTGGACAAATATTCTTTTGCCGCGCGCTGACATAACGAAATACAGAGACGATTGCAGATGATGTACATTGCTTGAGATCCACAAAAAAAAAAGAAACCAATTAAATAAAATGAGGCCTACAAAAACCTTTAGTCATGCAGCTTGCGTATGACGACGAGTCCCGTGACTCCGAGCGCAACAAGCGCCTACGGGATCTCTCGCCGTATACGCGTGGTGGCTGCTCACCACGGTTGCCTTCGCCGATGGAAACGCGCCTGCAACCGAGCGAAGCCCCACGATGAGGGAAGACAGCGTGCGGGACCGGGATCGGGCCCGCGAACCGCCGAGGGGAAGGCGGCCGCGGAACGTTTGTTCGCGACCCGCCACGAGACCCCGACTTGGCTCCTGGCGGGGCTCTAAATCATGGCCTCTCGGCGACGAACACGTGCACTGTTCCATACAGGCAACGGGCGCGCGAGACAATGCCCCGGCCGCAGCCAGCTCGCCGGTCAAAGTAGGCAAACATGCCCACGCTGCCGCTGCGCCGGCCCCCGGGACCGCCGCCGCGTACGGAAATTGGAGCTCCACGCAAGGCGCTCGCGCGGCCAGCGCGTCCAGTGACGCGCGCGCGCGCGTCGAGAGGCAAGTGACCTCCCCGCTGACTTCGTTTGGCGCCGCTGCCGTCGTCGACCCCCCCTCTTTCTCCTCCGCGGTGCCTTCCAGGGGCCCTTCGGCAACACTCGCGACCTCCTCTGCTGCAGCAAAGAAAGCCAGTGTACTTCACTCCCCAATCACGGGATGTACTCGCTAAACGTCGCGGCTCGCAGCGCTCAGCTATAGGCAACGGCGTGAGCCCCAGAATCACACGTGTGCTGACGGCTGCGCAGCGAAGGAGAGAAAGCGGAAATTCTCCGCTTATCTGCAGACATGCCTTACGAAAATAAAAGACGGAAAAGAAAAGCTGCTCGCATTAATTGAAAGCGCCCGTCCTGTCGCACTCGAAAATTCTTCGCAGCAAGCGCAGTAATATCAGGTCTGAAACAGGAATCCCTTCCTCTCCGGAACAGCTGCCAGAACCCTTATAGCATCGTCGGAGTTAAACTGTTGCAAAAGCTTCTTCGCGCAGAAGCCCTGAGCGTTGTGTCGGATGCGGGAGCTCAGTGAATGCACTCAACAGACCGATAAGTTGTTCTCGACTTGTCGGAGCCAAATTAAAACGCTGGCATAGCTCTATATCGTTTATTCGCATCAACAGAGAAGTCGACAGTGCGAGTAGGATACAGGAAAACGAGCGCAATACATAAAATATTACACAGCGAACTATACTGCTGCTACGCTTTGCCTCATATAAAGTAACCGATAATTTCCCCTGCCGGGTTTCCTGTACAGCTCCTCTACAGAGGGACGTACAATACTCTATAGTACGGACATACTAATCATGGTTAAACTGAACCCTACAGGCTACAGTGTGTGGCTACAGCTACAGTGGATTGGTCGCGCGACCGAGGTGTTGGCTGACCCGCGGTCACCGCCCGCGCTCCCCCACCGGTGTATACCGGATGGGGCGCACATCTCCTCCGGGCGGCGCTCTGTTTTTAGTTTATTCGAGCCACTAAGGTTTAACGAGACACGCAGAAACTGCGGGACAGACATGCTCCATTCACGGGGACGCCCCTTTCACGCGGCTTCTTAAACGCGCACCTTTATCACTCGTAAATCTCGCGTTTACTGTAGCCATAAACTCCGCAGGCTCGCGTGTACGCGTATGTATATATACGCACCATTACGCGCTCGGTGCATGCACCAAGCTTTAAGATGTTTCGGCAGCCGCGCTATGGGCACGCGACTTACAACAACCTGCACAAACAGGCCGGAAAGTGAGCCAATTCTTCAAGGGCATCGCACCGCGCCGCCACAGGCCTCGGAGCTCCAGCTGCGATGGCAACGACCTCCCCTTTTTTCCACAAACCGTGTTCCCTGCATGGGCGTCGGCGGCCGACGCACGGGCGAACGACCGAGTTCCTCCTTTGTTTATACGATCCAGTCGCCGCGTATCCCGACAATTAGAAAACGTATGTAAACAAGCTTGGAAAACGCACCGTCAGGATTGACGTCGATATACAGGCTGAAGTGCGAGTGAGTGACCCGATACCGTGCGCGCCCTTGGACATTGTGGTGATCGATTTTCGTTAGTGCTGCTGCTGCTGCCTCGTGTCCAATGTGCATATGCCTGTCACCTTTAGTTCCCTTTACCCCAGCGCTGGGTAGCCAGCCGGTTTGTTATACACTGGCTATAACCTCCCTGTCTTTCCCTGTCTTCTTCCTCTTCGCTCCCTAATGCCGCGCATTGCACGCTGCATACACTGTATGCGGGCGGTGCTTCGAGAGCGGCCGACCACACGGGTTACGACTCGTATGCGGCACTTTTGTCGTTGGCTTTATTTCGGTTAGCGGAACTGTTTCAGCGTTCCTTTTGATCCGGAATGTTTCTGACACAATTCCGGGCAATTTAAGAACCCCTGGAAAGGGTTGGCACTGGCACGGAGGCAAAACAGTTCTCAAACAACATCTTTGTTGTTCTGAATGGAGCAAAGGCTAATTGCCGCCTGCTGTACACAGGTTGCAAAAAACTATTAGTAACAGCATGACTTCGATACCTGCAAAGCCGTCCCGTGTTAAACATTGCAACTGTCTGCAAAAAAAAAAAAAAAAAGTTTGGGAGAGAGAGAGAGAAGCAATAGACATCTTTGGCTATAGTGCAGCAGAGTATTATTAAATGTAAAGTTATGTATGTGTGCGGTAGCATTAATAGCCCTCCTACTTGTCATTTTAACAATATTGGCTCTAGAACCTGTTAACTCATGCGGAAGTATACTTAATTATTCATATCACCGAGAACCTAACCTGCGCTCTCTAAATGCTGAGAACAGGCCTGGTTATTTAGTCAATTTTCCCCCTTTTGCTTACTCTTTTAGAAATAATTAGTGCGGTCTAAGCTAGAATATGCCGCATACATGTGGAACCCATACCACGATAACCTTATTTCTTTCTCGCTGAAGCGTGTCCAGAGTAATTCAGCACGCTTCATATTTTCAAGTTAGAACTTGGTACAGCCTTGTACAGTTCATGGACATGGTTTCCTATGTCCATGATGTCACATATATGTATATAGTGTGTTTAAAGGGCTACGTAAATTTGCTCTTGTGCACTTGGTCAAGAACACTGCGCATGCGCGGCATCGGACAGCAACTGCTTAGCACCTTATTTCATCGTCATTCCTCATCCTGCTCTACATTACTCTGCCTATCCTTGCCCCCACTCTAGAGTAGGTCATAAACATGCGGCCAACTTCTCCGCCTTAATTCTTATTAAACTTTCTTCTCTCTCTCTACAACCACACAGTCAGCATAACCTGAGTGGTAACTTCCAACGAATTCATTTCTATGCCAGTATGTGTCGTATCGCATCCAACGTCGCCATCAGTCGGAATCAACCAGACAACAATAAACATTTCAACCAGTCGTCTGCTCCTGGAACATCACAGGAATGGAATAACCTTCCCGAAGACATTAGACAGTTTTAGTTTAGCGTTAGCGTAATAGCGGGGTTACGGGAAATAGCGTTACCGTTCCGCAAACGAACTTTGCAGAAAGAGAGATAGCGTAGTTTACGTGCGGGACGCTATTCCATTACGCTTTGAATTTCGGATACATAGGGCACCCAATTCTATGTGTGTGTGCGTCCGGAGAGTACGATAAGCAGCGCAATGGAAGCGAGGAGCGCGTTGTATTTTTACTTCACATGTCCGTCGATCTGCAACGAAACAGACAAGCAGTACAAGCTGTCTACCATAGCCTCCGAAATCCTCCCATCTCAAAGGCCATATGCCATCGTCGCGCCTATCTCTCAACTTTAGCAACAGATGGCGCTCGGATCTCAGAAAAAATTTCTCTCGTTAGGCTTAGGCGCGTTCGAAACGAGAAGCGATCTCGAAAATTCCTCAAGATTAGCCATAACACTCCCTTGGCGAAGCGGCATGAGACTAAGCAAATGCCGTTTACGCAGTCATTTGCTACGAACGAAGTGAATTCTACAAAAACAACGCCAAATTCAGTTCGAAGCGGGCGGCCGGGACCGCCGCCATGTTTTACGTACACTACGTACACCACGCTAACACGGTAACGTTAACTCTGAGAAATAGCGTGCGCACGGTAAACGGTATGGGTCGGTTAGCGTTCTGCGCATGCGCACTTCGATCCCGCTATTCCGGTACGCCCGCTATTCCGGTAACCACGCTAAACTAAAACTGTCTATTACCTCCACCACCGCGAACAAACTTTTCCGTAAGTCTAACGCTGCACAATTAGGCGTAAATCTGATGTTAAGCTTGTCTCTCTTCAAGAGCCTTGATGGTAAACTAACTAACTAACTAACTAACTAACTAACTAACTAACTAACTAACTAACTAACTAACTAACTAACTAACTAACTAACTAACTAACTAACTAACTAACTGCTTAACAACAATGACAGCGGCACAGCGACGTTCGCCGATGAAATCGTCGCATGAGGTGGAACCAAAATACGGCGGCTCGTCGGGATAGATTTTTTAACGCGTGAATTTCATCGAGAAAGTCCGCTCCATGAGGGCCAGGCTTTACAAAGATCAACATCACAATCCATACACCTGGCGCCGAATTCACAAAACGTTTAGTTCGTAAGTGATCTTAGCCATGATTCGGTCTCCTTCGTTAATATAGCACATCCAGCATAATGATTGGTTGGAATTTGCTCTTACAAACAATTCTAGCGTAATTTTTTTTTTTGTGTGTGTGAATGCGGACCCTGATTCGCTCTGTCGCCTATTAAAGCTACAGCATGACGGGGTCAGAGAACGCGTAAATCGCTGTCAAAGCTGGCTTCTCCACAATAAGAGACCTTTTGGGGAGAAGCCCACTTTCAAATTTTTCATTGTTTGCTCGCGATGCACCGTCTGCTGGAAGCCATTGCACGGCACAAAAAGCGATTCATGCTCTAGTGCATTACTTGAAGTGCCCCGGTTTGAGAGACCGCTTGTAGTGCCCCTGTGCATCCTCCCACATTTCACCCAGTGCTCATTCTCTTCCTCTTTCTATTCGCCCTTTCCCTTACCCCCAGTGTAGGGTAGCAAACCGGACGCTCGTATGATTGACCTCCCTGCCTTTCCTCTCCTTGCTTTCTTTCTCTCTCTCTTTGCACGGGACTTGAACTGAGAACGACCCCGTGGTCACGGTAAGCGCAGCTTGTGGCGTGTACGAGTTCCGCATGCTGAACGCTGATGACGGCTGGAGCGTTCGGTGGGGCCGGTTAGTGGTGTGGAAAGTGGGCCGCGCTGAACACAACGCAACTAGAGCGAACTTATGTGAGGTAGCGCGGGGGCGAGTCTGAAGGTTGTCAGAAGTGTCAGAAGGCGAATCTCGGGCACCTCGAAATCTATTCAAAAGTTGCCAAACACGAGGCGAAGGTCAGAGGGGAGTGGAATGTTATAGATGACATCTAGAAGGGAGCGCTGCGCCAGATTGCATGAACCTTCTAAAGGCAGTTGACGGTCACTGGACCGTTTCATCGCATGGTGTTTAGTGTGAAGAAGCGGCAGAATATTTTGATCTTTATGAAAATAGCAAGTTGAATGCAATTCTTCGTGATACTAACCATATGAAGCCAACAGATAATGAAGCCAGCGAATGCATAGGGGAAGTTAATTGTAGTTTTAACTGAAGTGTAGAAATTATAAGCTAAAGGAAAATGAAAGCGGACGAAAAAAAAAAAAAGAAACTTGCCGCCGGTGGGAGCCGAACGTACGACACCCGCATTACGCGTGCGTTACACTACGATTGTGCTACGGCGTAGGCTGTTGCCGCGTTCACATTCTTGGATATTTATGTACAAGAACTAACCCGGGAGTGTTAGCCAGCACCAATCGTGGCTATGGCGTTGTGCGGCACGTAATGCGGAGGTTATGGGTTCGGCTTCCACCACCGGCAAGGTGTTTATTTCGTCCACTTTCGTGCACTTTCATGTCCTTTTACTTTATCATTTCTGCATTGCAATTAAAATTACAAATAACTTCCCTTATGCTTTCCTTGGCATCATTATCTGTTGGCTTCATATGGCTGTGACTAACAAAAATCGGGCCTCTCGGTTCCCCTTCTTCTCGTTCTTTGTGATAACAAATTATTTAGGCACCTGGTTGTCATTACAGACTGCGGTTGGTGCATAAGATTGTCGAACATCCTATGCGCATCAAATTCAGCCGAGAAACTACATTCCCAACATCTGCGGCTGTGTAAAAGAATTGCGAGGGGAACTTGGTCATATGAAGCTCGAGTTCGTAGCCGGCGTTGAAATTTAAGCGCAATTGTTTTCTGTCATCCACCGCGACAAACTGACGCACGGTACCGTACAATGCCGAGCGAGTGTCTTGCAAATATCGACTCGCGTACGGGCGAGCGCTTTAAGGGTTCAAATTGCGGAACCCCCCCATCCGTGCTGCGTTAGAGAAGGGGGCAGCGTACAAACAGGTATAGACGCTCTCCTCCTCGCCGTGGCATCTCCGTTTTTATCTCTAATCCCCCGCACCACGACTTAAAAGAAAGTCCCTTATGCCACGCCAGCGCGCGGCGATTGGCCCGGGCAGGGCTCGGGACACGTGCCGTACGAGCTTCGAGAGGAGCCTACACTGGACTGATGGAAGCGGCGGCTTCGCCCAATAAATCCAGCCCGATAACCCCGACGCGGCGCGGTCAACATCACCGCCGCCGCGGCAGCAGCGCGCCGCACAGGCCGGTCGTGCTGCCTCTGGGCGCCACTCGCCCGGCCGCGTGCGGGGCGCGCAACTTGGCCGTGATGTATACCGAAGTGCTTGCGAGCGGCGTCGGCCGGCGTGCCATCGCCACGACAACGGCGTCGCCAGCGCCGCGGGCGTCCGTCAGCTCTGGTATCGCGGCGGCAGCTGCATGGCAGCGGGCAGCTTCGAGGCTTAGCAGCGTCGCGGCCCAGTCTAAATACCTCGGTTGTTGACTGCTTCTCGGGGAGACCACGGGCCCTGGAAACACTTCGCCGCGTAGTGGATATCTGGACGAGAAACGCGATCGCCGCCGCGGTGGACAGCGCCGCTAGGCGTTCGCTCTGCTCGCAGGTCACGTAGTGTTGGTCACATGCGCCGCTGCTCAGTACAGAAGGGCGCCGGCTTTTAAACGCGCCGGCATTTCTGCGCATCTTTATAGAGGAGTAGACGAACCTTATGTGCTGCGCGAACTCGACAGACTCTTGCATGAAGGTGTAGAGAAGGTGAGTCCGCCCGAGAACCGGGTTCGAACCACTGATAGCGAAAAAGCTCTCGTGCTCACTTTCCAGAACGTTGAAGTGCCGAGGCGCTCTAAGAGACCCGTTCGGAGTCATCTGGGGCCACACATCTAGTGGTCTCAAAGTGTTTCGCAAAGTTGTCCGTCGACACTTACAGTTAAGGGGTCATGATGGACACTGCCTATCGAGACAAACCTTGCAAGGCAAGAGATGCTCGTATAATATGGGAAGGTATCACGGTTTGTGCTCCAGTTTTTATTACAAGCTTCTGTCGACTGTGATCTTACTCTTTGAATGCTGCGGTCCCCAAATTCATTTGCGTCAGCAAAGCGATCCGCGACTCCCTGGCAATGCGCAGCGGGGTGCAAAAAGTACAGAGAGAGAGCGTGGTGCTCATGCTTCTGCCGCATTCAAGTGCGACATACTATATTTTGAGCGATATTGAAGACTGTCATTCCGCGGCTCCTGATCGGTCGCACACAAATGTGTTTTGGCCTGCAGCACCGTGCGTGGTATAAGGCCTACTTTTCATGTCACCTGTACACATCTAACAGTTGTATCATAGCAGTTGTCGGGCATGAGACGCCAAATGGAAAAGAACACAGAGTCTTCGGCAACCCCGAATGCTCAGTGAAATATGGAGCACAGCAGTACTCGATGAATCCGCGGTGTAGGGCACATTCTCTGGCTGTGCCCAGCCCTAGAAAACGCTACACTCGCCACCAAAGAATGGTGGGAGGAATTCCTCAGAAGCGACAAGCACCACATCCAGCTCCAGGCAGTCCAGAGGGTCCACGACATCGCGACGGGACTTCGCCATGCCGGTGCCATCGTGGGCGGAGCCACCGACTTGACCTGAGGGAGCCTTCGTTTCCCCCGGGGCCGGTTTCTGAGGACCAAATAAAGTTCTTAATCGTCACTGTCAGGGCACATTCAGGCACTTCCTCGGGGACGCCCGAGGAGCAAGCGCGGGCTCAGTGAAATGCTACTCCATGCCGCTGCACTCTGAACGTCGTCGTCTCGGGCTTTGCTCTACTCTACTCTGTCTTGACGTCATGGCACTGCTAATGTGAAGAACCTGTGCCCTAGGCAAACAGCTTCGCCATCACCTGCCACAGTCGCCGTTTGTGTGCGGTCGTGCACGACACGGTGGTTAGACTGATACTTTTCCTTTCGCGTCGCGCGGTCGTTTTGATGTGATGGCTTTTATACGCATCGCAGGATGATCGTGGAAGACCCGAGTTTCAGAGAAGTCCTCGCGCGGCGACGGCGCAGGTGGCGAGTGGACACCAGCTGCCCTCAAGGCTGTGACACTCGGTGTATTTTCACCGGGATATCGTGAGTAATTTTATCGCAAGGCGGTGGTCAAGGAGACCTCACAGGTCAGCTGTTACTAATGATTTCAAGCAGAAACGCGTGGAGGCACGTTAACCACCTGAGGGCCATTTTTGTATTTTTTCCGCCAAGTACGACCCCGCGCAGGGCAGAATTTCTTTATTGCCGATTTAAAATCTTCAGACTGACCTATTTCGAAAAAAAAAAACATTTACCGAAATTTGTTTTTTTTTAGTAACCTTAAAGTGACAAAAATATTTTCCGTAGGTAATATTTTCCGTAGGCATTGTTTATTCATGAATTTAGAAGGGCTTCCATAGATACTTATAAAAAGAATTAAAAAAAGTAAATACACTGAAACGGATATATTCTTACTCGGCACTTTGGTAGTAGTCCGCATCCGAGGAATCACCACTCGACTCACTTGCAGCAGAGCAACCAGCGCGCACGCCGATAGCGTAATCGAACCGTGTATATGAACGCACGCGAGACACCTCGATGGTTTTGCGCCCGTCAGAAAAACCGAACGAATCAGAAACTTGCAGTAATCCTTCGTTCCGTCGCCAACGAGGGGCAATCAGTTTTCGCGAGCCGAGTCTCGAAAAAGGGAACGCAGGTATGGCAGCATCGTTTGTATGTACCAGCGCCCGCCTGTGAACAGATGTAATCGCACCCCTGTGAGCAACTGACGAGCGAGCATCTAGCTGTGACCCTTTGAGAGATTAGAAAACAGATAGACATCAGTTTTTACGAGCGGAACGAATGGAAACAGACCGCGAGACGAAACCAAAACTTACCGCCGCACGGCCTCGTATACGCGCGGATGCGCCAGCGGACGCTGAAACGCCAGCGTAAAACAGCCGTGGAATGAAAACCAAGAGACTATGGAGCAAGAACAAAAATTTAAAACACAGGGTGGCAGCACTTGCTCGGCAACAAAGAGTTGAAAAATTGCCACGTTTTTCAAACGTATACAGGCGGTGCCGTAAATATACGGCATCCGCCATTTGGGACTTGTTCGCGGCGCCGGACATTTACGGAATTGACCCTCAAAGGGATAAGAGAGACTTGAACGCAATTCATATATGAGCACGAGGAAGGCTTGCAGTAGAAATAGATAATAAATTATGTGCAGAATAATCGCAGCAGTATAGTGAAAATAGTACTATAATAGGTTCTAAGTGCGCCGAAATCTCGAAAATAGCGCCTAGCGTTTGCGTTTTACACACTTAAAGCGTTTGGGGCTTGTTGAACACGCGATGTTGGGATCATTACTGCGCCTCTGGCATGGTTATGATACTGATCGGCCAACATTTTTCAGCGCTTTTGCGTCTAGTCTTTGAGATCGTACACAGGGGGCGCTAGGAAATTTTACCATTACCTGAAATACTCCTGCCGTAGGCGCGTGTGGGCGCGTCCTATTCAATTCTAGCTGAAGTACTTAACAGTCAGCAGGGGTCTCCCAACACGCAGATGCCTGTCAATTCAGTTTTCAGACAAACGTGGCATGTCCGTTCTGTGACACTCTGCATCTATATACAGGAAAAACAAAGACTACTTACCTTCGCAGTAAGGACAACATTGTCCTTCCGGTGGGTTCCGAGGATTCTTGCAATTCACGTGGCAGTATATTCTTGACTCAGTTATGACACCGGACTGAAAATAGAGCAGATACAGAGAATATAGAAAGCACGCGTAACGGCAAGTCCTGTAAACAAGCGTTATAAGACATGGTATAATTTGCGGGCATGTTTATGCCACTCACCAAAATGTGCTTTGTAAACATCAGCGACACACTTTCTTTATTGCGCATCACTGTCCGCCTAAAATCTGCTTTTGAGTATAGTCCGCTCATGTGACAGCACGCTACTTCGATCTGCGCGTGTCCCGATTCCGAGAGCAAGGACTGGCGTCCCGAGCCCGGCCTGCGGGTCGGGCAATAGTTCAATGTTTCCGCGTGACACCGAGACCGTGCGCAGGTGTACATTGTGAGACTTGGCGCATTGCTATATACATTGTGAATTGGCGTAACGTAAAAGCCTAACCGTGACGACAGAGGTACCGAGCGGCAACTCAATTCGTGCAACTCAAATCACTTCCACCAGCCCGTATGCCTTTTAGTCCGCATTTGCAATGCAATCAAAAGCATCGAAAACTACAGGCTAAGCTTTTTCGTACTAATAATAGGGAATGAAACCGCAGTGTTTCCGGGGCATCAATACGGCTACGGAGACGCCGCGAACGCAGCCGTAAAGTTTGCCAGAGATGGAATGGCGGTTGCGTGCTAGTGAATAACGATAACCCAAAAGATCGAGCGGCGGCGCGTTTGGTGGCGACCTGGAACGCGTGGGGGCGCTCATGCGCCTGCGAGCGTTGCAGTGGTAAAATGCGTGCACACGGACCTAAAGTTCTTGTCCACAGGATGGTTAACGACCGGTCATTTGTGAACGGCCCATCTTAATGGCTCCCCTAATGGTATAAATCCAATTACACCTCGTGTCGATTCGGGGCCCGCGCGCGGCCACTCCGAGCAGGAAGGGAGGACCCTTATCTGATTCGGGGGAGTGGTCGTCCCGGACCGCTCCCGCTGGGCCTGCGCCGGGACCCGTGGGGACTCGGGACACAACAGCTTTGGGGCTTTCAGGCAACAATCTAGAGGCAGATACGTCCCACCATTTGTCACGGACCGCTCAGCGAGGAGAGAGACCGCCGCGAAGCCCCATTCAAAGGAATCACCACCGACGCCCGGCCGCGCTTTTTCCTCAAGCAACGAACGACGGCGTCCGAGTGTTTATTTTCGAAAGATAGGCGAAGCCCCCGGGTCTCTCTCAGCCGCATTCCTCGGCTACGCCTCATCACGACTGGAAACTTGTTTTAGAGAAACTCGACACTCAAACCAAACAAAGAGTCGGCCAGAACGGATGGAGACAAGAAGAAGAAGGCGGCACGACAGGACCGACTCCAGTGGCGCTCTCGGGCTGTGCGCCCTCGAGCAAAGTCAAGACTGAAGGTCCGCTTTCGCTCTGCTTGTACTCCAGTGTACACCAACTCGCGACTTGTCTGCCACACGAAACGGCAGCAGCCTACGTGCACTAATGGACAAGTGGCTCCCAAACGGGGCTCTACATGCCACAGTTACTGCTGGGAGTACCGCCAGCTGCACACAACGCAGAGAAGAATGCGATTCGAGATCGCATCGAAGCAATACAGCTGCTTAGAGATGACCTGACGTAAATTCGAACCGCTTAAATTGATTCATCAACAGATGTCTAATGAGAGAGAGAGAAAAGGAAAGGCACGGAGGTTAACCAGGTTGCAGCTGGTTCGCTACCCTATACAGTGTGGAAGAGGGAAGCGGGCAGTCCAGTGCGGTCGCAGAGCTCAGACGTCTTCAAAAACTGCAGCAATGCCCTCGTGGCCTACTGCGCGGATGACGGTCGAGTGTGTTTTTCTTCTGTGAACGCTCTGTCGTCAATTCGGCTCAAAGCAGCACGCAATGTCCGTCTTTCATTGTCAAAAGAAGGGCAGTAGATGAGGACACGCTCTATGGTCTCGTCCCTATATCACAAATGCTGCAGAAGGCGCTGTCCAGCACGCCGATACGGAAGCAAATGCGTTCGTAGAAGCGCCGCCCAACCACACAACGACACAGTAAACTTGCGTCGCATCGAGATAAATTAGGCGGCAGTGGAAGGCGCAACGAAGGGTCAAGAGAGTGCAGTCGCGAATCGGCACATTCAGGCGAATTCCAATGTTCTAATGCATTGCAACGACTTCATATCTGCAGCAGGGCGCTGTTTCGTCCAAAGCCATCCGGCTCCTCTCCGACAAGTACCATTCGTGGGCGAATCTAGTTAGGGCTGTATGCTTTTAACAGCCAAGGAACGCTGAAGACGCGAGAGTGAAAGTTCCGTTGTATAGTGCAAATAAAGTGGGCAAGCATGGCTTACTGCATCTACGATGCATCGTTATCCCGAACAGCAAAAACGTCTTCGGCTTCTGCTAATGCCTGCAGAGAGAATTTGTGCCATGTAACGAAAATAGACTCATGCAAATGTGCCCCGTAACGAGTCAGATCTGAAGCGCACAACCATTATACTTGTGGTCTGCACCAATGAGTTAATGCTCTCAGACGACCGCGCTGATTTGCTTGCATTAGATAGCCACTGCGGACTCTGGTCCCCTGCAAAGCTCAGCCTTTGTGCACGCTATTCGGCAGGAGAGAAATCGGCGCGCGCGCTTTTCCGCACGCCTCTTCAGCGCTGATGGGCGGCCGGCCGCGATGTTTATAATCAAAAGGCCGCCATGGCTTAGCGCTGAGCAAACAGGAAAGCCTCCGTCAACGTCACGATCGTCTTGACACGGACAACCGGAATTGGACGTGTGGACCGGCGGTAATAAAAACCAGTTTGGAGCTCTCAAGGCGATAGAATCTCGCCTGGGCGGCCGGTGAGGTTGCTCGGCGGCTGCCGATCAGTGTTGCGCGCGGGACCGCTCATGCCTCGCGCGTCCGCGCGCGACGGCCGGCTTCTTGGGAGCCGCCTTTATGCAACAGCGGTCAGCTCGCCTTCGGGCGACGCCGCTACCTCGCTGTGACCACCACCAATCAGTGCGCGCATAACGCAAACGGTGACACGTGCACATCCGGGCACCTTATGTTCGCTTCCTTTGTTTTTTTTTTTTCTTAACTCCTCGCACCAGAAAAAAGAGGCCCGCGGAAACTTCCCTGCAGCGAGCTGCGCAAGCTCCAGTAAAGCTGCTTTGAGCAGCGACAGAGTCAATCGGTGGAGGCAAGGCTTCCCTTGCGTTTGTTAGAGCTTACTGAATGCGTTTGCGTTACCTTAAACTTTCGAAACGAAACTGCGAATAAGCTTCTGACTTTTGCGAAAAAGCACCTTAGTACAGAGAAAATGCGCCAGACGTACATGACGTACGAGCTCGCGCGCTCCCCCTCCCTCCCCCCCTGCCCCCTCCCAACACACACAGCCTCCTTTTTTTGAGGGTGGTATTTTACAGCTTACAAAGTACCTAATATTGATCAAAGCGAACGAATTCAGCGTTAACGCGCACGAAATATGAAGCGCTTGTAAGCACGCTAGGGTGGGCGCGCGGTTTGGAACCAGGCTCTAGGACCCCGTGTCACCTCAGCAGAGGTGAGGAAAATCTCTCGAAGGGTGGGGAATGCCTCTCGGGCAAGTGCTCCGGCAGCGTCTGCCGTGTGCGCAGTTTCCGAAACGCCAGTGCGCGCACACGCACGCACGCGCGGGGGCACTTCTCTTCCGCTCCTTTCCTTTGCACAGCGATGGCAATCGCGCGCGGTCGTGGGTTCTCGCACGCGCTCCGAAAAAGCACCCCCTGTATAGTATGTAGGTATATATATATATATTTTTTATTTTCCTGTCGAGATCGCCGGCTTAAAAAGCCCATATAATGCGGCAATTAGGGCAATGAAACTGCGATACGACGCGATATCGGTCGCAAGCGCGCGCGATGACTCCCCCCTCTCACCGTCGTCTTGGGCGACCTCGCGGAGCGCGGTTTCCCTGCCAAGTGGACCATCAGCGCCGTATACGCGCGGCTTCCAGTTTGGCCGACACGGCACGCATGCTAAAGAGACGCCCCTGCGATACTGTCTCTTCCTCTAAGCATTCCGCGAGTGCTGGGAATGTTTTCGACACACTCGTCTGCCCCGGCCGTCCAGGGCGGGCTTTTTGTAGTGGCCGCTACACATCGGCAGCCGCGGAGATGGACTTTCTCGTCTCCGCGGTGGCCACTACCGATGGAGAGGCGCCTCCTCCCCGGAAAGAAGGATCCCCGCTTTCGGGTCGGCCCGGCACTTCGCCTCTGCGGCCTCCGAAAAGAGAAAGTCGGCGGCCGACCGGCGTAGCTGTTGTCGCTGCTTGTACGGCGTCTCTTTCTCCGGCCGCCTTTCCTCGGCCGCTTATCTCAGCAGCACATTTTTTTTTTTTTTTTTGCTCCCAGGTTCGGCTCTTTGGTGACGCAGCACTTTGGAGGGGCCCTCGAATCTCAGCGCGCTTCAGACTGTAAAGCCCGTGACAGGCATGGTATAGGCCGTGTTGGCTATTGATGTGCTAGGCAGGCTACACGCTTCTCTCAATTATCCTAATAGCGCTACTGCAAAGATACTCGTCCGGCTGTTTCTATCGATGATGATTCCTGCTTCGTTAACGCTGGACTACTAAAAGCGATGTGTAGTTTTTCTTCTTTTCTTTTTCCCGAGGGAATCATCGCTGTCAAGGGGAGCTCACACTACCAATAAATATAGTCAGAAGTTTTTCAAGTTTCGAGTCCCGTGAAAAGGTCAACATAGCGCTATTACTCAAAGCTGCGTCATGAGCGGTCCTTAATGATTCCCAAGAGTAGAGCGCTCCAGATGAAGAATTAGAAAATAAGGGGGGCTCGAATTCACAAAGCTTTTACTTCGCAAGAACTAATAATCGACAGCTGACCGACCACCTTCGCGAGTATATAGTATAATAGCCGGTAGCACGATTGGCGCGCGCCTGGTCTTACGACCTTGTTCTAGCATATTAACGTGCTTTGTGAATACGGGCCCAAAGTTTTCGAAGACTCATTTACACAGTGCACCACGAGAACAGGGCCCGTCTTCACAAAAAGCTTTTACCCTAGAATTATTCGTAAGAGAAAATTCCAGCCAATCCTGATGCTGGACCTATACTAGCGAAGGCGAGCAGCCAATGGTAAAGAGTACTTACGAACTAAAAGCGTTGCGACTTCGGCACGGCATCTATTCGCAAAAACGCTCTTACGCTATAGACTGTTCGTAAGAGCAAATGACAACCAACCCTATTATAAAAAAACAAAACAATAAACTTATATGCCCCGTACCTGTGCTTTCATACAGGATCCAATTTGACCTTATGTAGAGGATTACAGATACAAGGTGTATAGGGCACAGAGGTTTTCTTTAATTGCCATACATCGTATCATAATGTCGGGCATATCATTAACAAAGACTGCCGGTCAATAGCACTCAGCACGTATACGAACGAAAATGGCGCATGATATGCCCATGTATTTCAGAATGGCCAGTTGTCGTGCCAACACGTCCTGTGCAGACGCTCTTGCGGAGTTCGCTACTTGAAAACAATAGAAAGTGGTAAAGATATATGTGAAAGTTGGTTTTCTTAAAATATATGGCCGAAAATTGTGGGTATTGTTGTAGTAGCTTGCTTCTCCTTATGGTTTGTGCTGACTGCATGTGTTCGCTGGCATCGATGTGCTTTGCAAGCATGCTCATATAACACTTAGTATAGTTCGCCAATTAGAAAGCTGCTAATCTAGGGCCAGATTCGCAAGGCTTTTCTTTCGTAAGTGTTATTTGTCATTGGCCGGTCGCCTTAGATGATATTGTGTCTTGCATCCGGATTGGCTGAAATTCTTTCTTACGAACAATTCTAGCGTGAGAAGTTTTCGTGAATTCGGGCCCTGTTCTTTCTTACTTTTTCTTTTTTCCTTTTCACAGCTGTCATTTTTCTCGCTCTCATTTTCGTAATGAAAAAAAAAACTGCCTAATGAGCGAAGAAAATCGCTATGCTAAGAAGATCATTGTCGCCTTTGTATGCGTGCTGAGCAGCTGGAAAAGATAGCAGCACTAGCCGTAGCTTTGCGGTTTACATGTGAACTATAATGACCAGACAATACGCAATCGCAAATGACAACTCTGAACGCGAGCTTCGGCACCTCCCGTGGAGCAGCTGCAAGTAATGTCTTTCGGCGGCGACAGACAGGCTCAACTTCAAGAGACGTAATGAAGAGCCATTTCAAATACCACTTTGATGCACTGTGCATTTAACGCGTACTCATGAACAGAGGCAAGCGTCTGTCCTTCCACCCGCCTCGCTCCTATGTCCGCGTCTTGTTCGCAGTTATCGTTGTTTAAGTAGCGAAGATAACCTGCATTACAGCAGCCGGCTATTCCAACGCACATTTAAGAAATAAGCCCTGCCCCATTTGCCGTACAAAACGCAGACACATACCGCAGGGACGCAAACATACAAACTCTATATAAAAGTAAATGTAAATGAAGAAAAAATAAATACAACCAGGGGCCGAATTTACCAACTTATTCGTTCGCGCTTTTGGCCATTGGACGGTCGGTTTCGCTAATATTAAGTCCCGCGTCATGATTGGCTGAAATTTTCTCTTACGAATAATTCTAGTGTAAGAGCTTTTCCTGAATACGGGCCCAGGGGTCGAATTCACAAAGGTTTACTCTTGTAAGTGATCTTTGCCATTGGCTAGCCGCCTACGCTAATATTATGTCCACCATAAGAATTGGCTAATATTTTCTCTTCCGAACAATTCTATAACTTCTACGAAGACCGCACAAAGCCCTCTTATGCTAGGATTGTTCGCGAGAGAAGATTTCGGCCACTCCTGACGCTGGACGTAATATTATTAGCGAAGGCTACAAGACAATGGTCGTGAACAATTACGAAAGAAAAGCTTTCTTAATTCAGCCCCAGAGATGCAAGTATTGCATTAGGAGCCGAGTTCACAAATTATTTCGTTCGTAAGTGCTGTTTCCTATACGGCCGCCTCCGCTAATATTATGTCAACATCATGATTGGCTGAAACCTTCTTTTACGAACAGTTTGAGCGTATGGACTTTTTATGTGAACACAGGAGCTGGCGTGGAAAATTGATTGAGAATATAGGTTTTTGTTAAATGAAAGAATGACTCTTTGGTCTAAATTAATGACAAAATCGTGAAGGATGGGTGAGCCCGAAAGCAGGTAAATTACTTTGTGCTCACTATAGACTGTAATTATAAGGCGGGCCGTGTGCATCCGGAAACTGGTGATCCAAGCGTTTGCTCTGCCGCGACGTTGACACCGCCTGTACAGCGCAAATACTATAGTGTAGCACCCAGCATACTTGCATATAGGGCGGTTCACACTGCGCTCGCGACATACACCGGGGGTTGCTGAAGTTGCTGAGACACTGCTTTTAAGTCAGCGGTGGCTGATTGGCGGGCCATCAATGGTCCTCGGTTCAGACAATGCCACCGCTGCACTGTATGATAAGGGCAGCAATGCGAAAGTCTTTATAGCTTGTCGACGACTGAGGCTCACCTAACATAGTATGCACGTCGATAATAATAGGGAGTCGTGCAAGCCAATGGCGGAACAAGCAGCACGAGCAGTGGAAACCAGCGCGCCTCGCCACGCATGCTCAAAGCCAGTTGTTTCAAGCCAGTAGCCAACGGTATAGACGGGCCAAGGCCACTTCTGAACGTTGTTGTCGGACTATACGGTTCTTGTGTGAAACACTTTTTTTTTTTTTTTAGACATTGGAGGCTGTGCCTCACGCGTTTTCAGCGGCGTATGCTGCTGTAAGGTCCGCAATGTCCGTTGCCGTCGCGAACTGCACGACTGTAGACACTCTGTGCTTTGCCTAGTGTTCATGATCTGTCTGAACTCACCTCTCACTACTTCGCACGCATTCATGGTTAGGGAGTTGGAAGTGAGAGGGCGGATTCTCACCTGGCAGAAGAATCGGCGACACGGATCTTGGGGATCAGTCCATTCCTCCGAGCTGGCATAGACTCGGCCTTTGTAGACGCAGCCTGCAGAAGAAGTCGAGCGCATATATGCGAATATGAAGCTTTGGTAGCAACATCTTTCGCGTCAATGAGACCACACGCACGCAAAAGGGTTTTAGAATACCGTCACCTAAAGTTATCATAGCGCCTGCTTGCCGCACGTGCGTTAAAAGAACAGCGTCACACAGACGCAGCCACTACAGCCTTTCCAGAGGTTGTATTATAGTGGATAGCGTTTAACGAACGTTGCAGCACTGCGTCACATCATTGCTTTCCCCCTGTTTACGAAAGACTCCTCTGACTAACCTCCCTGTCCCGTTTTCTTTCCTTCCTTCTGTCGAATTGTTTGGGATGCACCTCTCACGTGTAAATGGCGTGACATCCTATACGGGCCTTTATGTAATGAGTCAACCTGCAATGGCGAGGGTATATGCAGGTTGGCAAAGGCAGGGCTGAGCGGCACCGAGCTAAACGGTTGCCCCCGCGCACGTACAGCTACAATTAGGCGCACGCGTTCATCCAGCCGGCTCCGTGCAGTGAAAGCTGAGTATCGCGAATCGGGCACGCGCAGCAAGGCTATATAACGGAGCGCGCACCGTTAATCGCCCCAACGCGAGAATATTCGCGTGCGCCGGGAGCGCGTTACCTTTGCAGACGTCGCAGCACTTGTTTCCCTTGGACTCCTGCAGGAAGTAGCAGCCTCTTGGCAGGGGGCAGGTCTCGCGTCCACACTGGACCACGCTATTCTGCAGAGGGGCGTAGAAAAGCGCGCCGCAAGGAGCTGCGTTAATAGCGCCGCTCGAGCGTGACGCCGTGACGCGCGGCGTCCGCGAGGCATGCGTGCCTGCGAAGCAGTGCTGTGAGAAGGACGTCCAGACACTCAACATCATGATCGACCACTCGCCTCACCCCATGCGGAGCGGCCTAGGCTGTTTTGTATATGAAACTCATTTATTCGTTTTTTTTTCTATCATTTTTCTTTTTCTTCTTCTTGAGAGTATAACTTAATTCGCTTAATGGCGAAACCGTTTTCTCCGCACTGCTACGGGATACCTTGGCGTGTAGTGCCGAAGACATGGACAACTGTGGCCGTGCACATTCTGTAAGCGTTTCTCGCAAAAGGCGACGCAAAGCAATTTCGCGCGACCGAGCGAAAATGTTATTGATGACAAGCGCGACGTCCAAAAAACGATATTCTTCCGAGCCTCTACGTTTCAAACGTAATGATACGTTGCGGACATCGTTTTTATTTTTTTTTCCCAGCTGCTCTCAACTGGCGTGAAAAAGGCTATTTCTCCAAAGTATAGTCAATTAGTAGCTCGATCCGCAACATCCTTCAGCGCTCCATGACCCCGGCGAGAGAGCTGTCGGCGCAGTGGCGTGTCGCATGAACGCGGCTTCCTTCGCTTGACGCCGCAACGCGCCGACGCGCTTCTGTCGCTCGAGTCGCGAATACACTGTTGCAAGTCGCGCGTAACTCTCTGAACGACATGCGCGCCTTTCTGTAACGCTTTTACGCCACAGGCGCGTTTATCGGCGACCCGAACAAGAGCCATTCGGCGACGGGACAACTAGCTGGGCGAAGTGGTCGCCCGATCTGCGCTCCCAGACTACTTCAAACCGACAACAGTGAGCGGGTGCCGATGGCGACGATAGTGCGTGTGCATGCAAGGGAGCGCGCGTCCTCTCAAGCGTGACAGCGCTGGCGGCGTCCTCTGCAGGCCTGGAAATTGGCCCCAGCGAGGGTCACGCGCTCGATCAGATTGCGCGCCCGCTCAAGGAACTGGGCGGCGCAGACTCGGACAGCGCGAGCTGTTGCTCGCCGCGTTGTTCAGGGGGGGGGGGGGCGCGACAGCTTTCCGGTCGTCGCCGCCGCGTACCGGATCGGAAGGCTTCGCCGATTAAGCTGCAACTACATGGAACGCGAATTTCCGACGTATATTTAGGCGCGGCGTCATCCGGCGTCGGCGCGTCCATTTCGCGCGTCGCGATAGCCGCGGTGTTATTGCGGTAGAAAATGCTGATATGGCAGGAGAACCGCTTTTATCGGCAACCTCCGAGAACGCAATACGGCCGGGATTACGTCGTCGAGTATAGCGTAAAACTGGGCGACGCGCGGACGCCGGGTGACGGTGCGGAGAAAACGCGTAAACGCGTCGGAAATGCGTTCTACATTGTCACAGCTTTATATTCCAAAGTATAACCTATGGTATAACGCGCGCGCGCGTCGCAGTCATGCCACGTGGGCGCAAATGTGGCACCACATTCCGGCGTGCCCGCGACAAAAGCGCGCCCGCCGGCATCTCAGCGAACAGCGGAGAATACACGATCCCGAAAAAAAAAAAAAAAACAAGAAAAAAAAAAAAAAACATGCCGAAGGCGCTGACCGGAGAGTGCTGAGGGCCGAGATTCACAATAGGTCAGGTAATGCGCAACGTTCACGCTGAGATGTATGCACATGCATTCACACGGAGGCGCAATATCCCGGTTGGGCAATGAATTCCCAGCAGTTTATTGTTTATTAACAATAAAATAACTTGTCGAAGCCAAATTATTTGATCGTCACGTTAAGTTATAGTTATCGTACTATCCCGAGCAAGCGCTCTACTGTCGCTCGAAGCTATATAGGTTCAAACCTGGGGTGAAGAGGAGCTCTTTCCCGCCGATTCCTTTTTTATCAAGTTTCAATCAACCGTCCCGCTAAGTGGCCGATGTTGGCGACAGTGAGAGGTGCGACATCGTGAGAACGAGTGATGAAGTGGGAAAAAAATAAAGAAATAAAAACAAACTGAAATGATTGGGTAACGTGACCACATGGCCTGTAGTTTTGTAACGTCCCATTTCATTTCCTATTCTTCTTTCCTTGTGCATTGCACCAAGAATCGATACTTCATCGATAACGGGCCGCGTGGTGGCTTCCGAGATAATGACAAAGGGTGGTTCGTTAGAAAATGGGACCCCAGGGGCCGTAGTTTTCATATTCAAGCGATGTTATCACTGAAATCGCCCAAATGGCACGACACAGGATACGAAAAGAAGAATACAAGTGGAGGCGAAAAAAAAAAAAAGAATCAGGGGGCTGAATTTACAACTCGTTTTGAAAGTGGTGTTTGCCATTGGCCTGACGCCATGACGCCATTTACCTGAAACATCCCGATTAGCTGGCTTCTGACCTTACGAAAAGTTCTAGCGTAAGAACTTTCTTGTGAATAAGGGATCGGGGGCTCATAACCCCAAAAACATTCGTACGCTAGAACAGTTTGTAAAAGCAGGTGCCTGTTAATCGCGATATTGTTCATTTTATTAGCGATAGCATTTTTTTTTTACATTTTTTAGAGACAGGCTCATTTTGCTTCATCTGTGCAACGTAAAGTTTGCGTATGTCCTAAATTTTACTAAGAAAAAAAAATCACGGGAATCGTCCATGACTACTGCATTTTCTTCAGTGTCGACCATAAACAAAAGCTTCCTGAACTCACCGAAGCCAGAAATTAGAAAAAAAAAATTAAAATAAAAATTGTGCGAGAACACAACAGAAGGCCATACAATGGGACGCACTACTTGGTGCTGAACAGAACCGTGGCACTAGAAGGAATTGGTCTTCAAGGTTGGCCTGTCCACGTTCGTTTCGAGCGAGCGTTCGAAATAGTGCGGACAGTGACGTAATTGCTGCACTTCTCAACCTTCGGACAGAAAGAGTATATGCACACTTTCAGAAGAACGCGAGCTCCATTCTTTCGCTGACACGGAAGCTAACCAGCGGAGCAGGAAGTCGGGACAAGCAGGAAGAAGGGCTTCCTGACAGAGGTGCGTCAAACGCGCCGCGCTGTGATCTAACGGGAAAGAAAAAGCACGCGGGAAAATATTGTATAACGCGGGACGACACCTAGGAAAACAAAAAACAAAAAAGAAAAGAAAACCAAGAAGGTTCTCGCGTTGTTCGTACAAGAGAGTCGAACATCGCGCTGGTGTTATAGTCGTGGTTGATGATGTTGACGGTAAGTGGTACAATGGGAGTGAAAAAAAAAAAAAATCTAAGAAGAGTCAACTTCAGTTGACATCTGCGTAATGCGAAGATGTAACTACGTTGGCGTTGCTCGTTGTTGTGATACATTGTTGTGATAGAAATTGGGGTCAAAGATGTTCCCTGAAGAACGGCACATACTAGCGCATACCCAGAGACACATGCCCAAGTTTTTGGCATTAAATAGGTTCATTGAAGCGCGGTACATACCCACTGGTCCATACCCAGCGGGCCATACTATGGGGCACATACTCGGCGGCACATCTGGCCACATTTTTAGACTGCACTATCTTCAGGATCAGCGCTCGAAAACGGGCGGGTATACCGGTTAGATGCCTGTTACAAAAGACTGGGTTGAATTCGACGAGAATGCTCTGCATCCCCCCCCCCCCCCCCCCCCGCCCTCCCGTTTCATTTCTTCAAATGCGCATGGGAGGTTAAACTGCCAATAAAACAATAGCTTTAAGCGTTCTCGCATTTCGCGCCATCGCAATGCGGCCGGCGTAGCTATAGGAATCGAACGCGCGATAATCCACAGCGCACGGCTACAGCACACTGGATTGACACCTCTCTTGCACGCTATATACCTCTATGTACCGCTGCACAGAAGTTGCGAAGTGAAATTTCCCCTGGCATTCGCCGATAATTTGCATCGGCGAAATGACCATAACAATATAACAAAGTTGGAAACGCAAAAAAAAAAAAAAGATCACCTTTCACTCAGCACGCAGTACAGTATACATTGTTGCTGATGCATACCGCGAGGGTGCAGCTCAAAACTGGCATGCTTTCAAAGGACAGATAGTGGGGCCGCATGCAGCCGCATTATTTTCGGTGGCGGAACGGATGTCCGGGTATTCACAAAAATTTTGAGTGATCGTGCGAGAGCAGAGATTCATCTCTTTCCGTTCGAGAAGGATGACTTTCTTTGAAGCTTCACAATGAAAGGCCGCGGCTGCTGCGAAAAAAATAAATAAATAAAAATAAAACCATCACTGAGAAAAAAAAAAAGAACGAATGATTGAAAGGAAGGGCGACATGCTTGAATAGCTGCGAGAAACCAGTCGCTTCCGAGCAGACAGACTACTGGCGAGCGTACCTACGCGTCATTCGGGTCACAGGCAGTGCGCACGAAAATAAAGCGCGGAACCCCTTTTCATTCTTTGTACTTAAGTTTCCTTCATCGAGCGCGTACAGGCACACGCACACACACTCAAGCAAACAACCAAGAAATATTTACATGACATTAAGGTACCCTAAGCGAAAGAGCATTCGCGATACCCCCTTACGCTTTCCTTTTCTGCAGTGACTCTGGGTCGCCGTGGTGGCGCGGCAGCAGGATGGTTTAGGTTGGCGTGTACTTCCCCGACAGTCGTTCTGCTTAAGTAACTCTTACGTCAGTAACACGAGTGCTTCACCAAACGTTAAGCTACTCAGTGTCTCTGCAAATGGCAATCAACAGACGTATAACTCCTTTCCTGGGCCCATATATTTCGGCCCCCGGTGCCAAATTCACAAAGCGTTGTAAGTATTCTTTGCCATTGGCCGGTCACCATATCTATAATAATAAGTCAGACACCACGATTGGGTCGCACCTTCTCTTACGAACAGTTCTAGCGTAAGAACGTTTTGTGAACACGGGATTTCTTTCTTTACATGTCGAACTCTGGGATTATTCGGTGGCAATTTCAAGTTGAGCTTTTCAAGTTCCACTAGCGTAAAGCGGAAAAGCCTTTCCTCTATTCTGGGCGTTTAATTGTACCGATGGGGTCGTGAACGCAGGCCCGCTCCTTTCCTCCTCGCCTAGCCTATAGGTCGGAAGCGGTTCCCGAGTGTTCAGTTGCCAAGGCTGGGAGAGCCCCCGCGGTATAATTTGCTCAGATAGCGCTGTCTTCCAAAACGGGTGTCCAATGTTCTCGATGACAGATAAACAACTGCGCGTCTCGCGCTCCCACCCCAAGAAGGGCCAGCAAAAATAAATTTCGAAGCTGACGGCTTCGAGCAAGAAAACATTCGCGGGCACCCGAGAAGATTTTTCTGGCGCGTCGCGAAGATCAAGATTAAGGGGCGGCCGTGTCCCTCTTGTAGCCGGCCTCCCCTTATAAGCTGCCGCGGCGAGCCTGGCTCTCTCGCAAAGCGGCCGGCGGGACCACTTAAATAGAAGACTCGGTTGGCGGAATGATTGCGGATGACGGAAAAACAGCAGAGCGCCCCGCGAAAGCAAACAAAGCTGCCGCCTAAAGATGCCACTTTAAACAAACTGCTACAGTGGGTGCAAGCCCGAAAAAGAGCTGCTTTACGACCATTCGAGTCCGAGTGGTGGAGGAGGGAAAGGCGCGCCTCGACTCGGGTTTCGGGTGACAGATCGGCCCGCCGCCGAATGGGGGATCGCCCACTCGCAACAGAAATCATACGAGGCCGTTCGCCATCAGGCTGTGCAAATGTAATTACGCAGCAGCAGTCGCAAGCGCGAACGTATATATATAGGCCGCTTTACCGCCGCCTTCCTGCAACGCCATCGATACGCGTCAGGGAACCCCAACACCATGATGGCTTGAAGTTTCGGGGATTATGCTCTTGTCTGCTTGAACACACTGTGCCCGACCGCGCGAACAATGACCTCTGTTGACTCCCAGAAAGCTTGTCCTGCGCCGCCACAGGCTCTTTCTTTTAGCAGCCTTAACTTTCTGTGTCATTACAGCCATACAACACTCATATGAACGCTCTGATTTATTGTTTTTTTTTTTTTCCCGCGTGCGGGCTATGTGTGTCTCGATACTGTTTTTCCCTCAAAAAAGGAAGGGTCCGCACAACAGGCGGGAACTGGACTCATTTCGAACTAGTATATTAAAATTGTGCAGCGTTTGAATCCCGACTCGCGCTCTGAGATGCAGTGCCCTCCTGACCCGTGGGGAAGCGTCGCCGCAGTGTGAAAGTACGCAAAGGATACCTATTCAGGGTTGACTAAAGGCAAGAAAACTCACTGGTACTAAGTTTTGCAGATTGCAGACAGTGAGGAGTTTTGAGCGTGCGTGTACTTTTGTTGCCGTTGCGTATATTTTCTCTGAGTGTTTGTTCCCTGACCATTTAGGCTTCATCTGCAGTAGCATATACTAGCCGTGGGCCAAAGGCCAGGCGAACCTTTTATTTCCATTAATGCCGAAATCTCTCTCTCTCTCATTTCTGACGTCCAATTTTGAAGCTCTGCCAACGTTGTATCACCTGTACGTGAGGCGTGCCCTTTTATTAGCCCAACAATCCGGTGGTGTGGCCGTCTTATGCCATTAGTTATTCTCGTGATCACAATTGGTTGTCTTTTATTGTTCGTAAATATCGTCGGCAGATTTCAGCAGCAAGGCAAGTTCAGCATGCTGCAACGCAAGTGCGCAGATGTTCTGTACGCAGCAAGTGTTGCTGTCAGGAAGCCCAGTGCGCACAATGACCGGAGTCGCTGCCGGACCATCCACGGGGTCTTGGAGAGCACTCGTGATTTTACTAAGCCCTACAAATTGTAACGGATAGCTAACCTCACTCTCCTTGTGCTGCGGAAGTGTTGCAGGCGCAATGCTGCACGGTCCGCCAACTAATCTGCAGACGGGCACAGTTAGCCCCGTACGAATGACGAAGGCTGTAGTACTTGCATGGCTACTACGTCACTCTTTCGGTCATAGCGACGTACGCGCACGCAGGCGTAGCGAGCAGTTATATTCCGGGAGGTAACGTTTGTCGAGATCGTGTGACGAGCATGCGCGCGCGGACGACGCGGTCGTTCCGCGAGGAAGGAATGTTTTCCTCTCGGTCTTGTTTTTCCTTCTGTCTTTACTATAAGGAAAGACGCGCGTCCGGGCCCGGCACACACGCATATACGAGACAGCGGCGCTCGTGCGATGGCGTCAACTGCGCGACAAGCGAAAAAAAGGAGGGGTGGTAACGAAAGCGCGCGTGCGTTCTTATCTCCGCCGGGTTGTGCTGCCGATCTAGCGAGGAAAAGCAAATAACGAAGGATGGGGGAGGTCCGTCGCTAGAGCGGTGGCAACATTTCTCGGAAGCCTGAGCATCGCGTACAAACACACGATGAGGCCGCTTGTGCGCGAGCGTCGTCGGTCAGCGGCGGTAGGGAAGTGGCGCTTTGCCGCTGCACCACCAGTGGGAGCGAGATTTCCTTTGCGTAACCAAGCGGATCTGTAGGCATTGCGCGGCCCGCTGCTCGTCGTTGTTCCTGCCGCCGTGACGTCAGAAGCGACGCGGGACCACAGAATACCCGAGTGGCGCGAGTGAGTCTGTTCGAACTGGGTGAGTGGTCCGGGTTCCTGCGGTTGAAGGCACGTGGAACGCCGTAGCGTGACGACTGAGGAGCGCGCACGTACGCCGCGGCTGGCCACAAAGCCACATGCATCCGTGATAAGATTAAAAAAAAAAAAAAAAAAAAAAAAAAAAAAAAAAAAACCAGGACGGATGCAGGTCACGCGGAGTGAATTCTGTAGTAGGGTATACCAACAGCCACGGTGCGGTATACATATTGTAGATTAGGAAGGCAAGGTTCGCAGAAACCGTATAATGGGAACGGTGGTGGACTATAGGTTCTCCCCTTCATAGGATTCAGAAATGACCGCCACGCTAAGCCTTTCATTGAAGTGCCTGCTTTCCATCTCCTTTCGTAAATCGTTGCAAAGGAGTTGAACTGTATACAGTGATGAGCACACAGCCTGTGCAGCACGTTAGCGGTACTCGAAAGATTATGCGCAATCATATGCTGCGTGTTGTTGACTTCCTTTTTCGCCTATGTGCTTGCGAGCCTGGGTTGTTCGCCAGTTCAGATTACGAAAGACTGAAATTCAGGACTGAATTTGCATTTGTTCCTGCAACGCACTACTTTTTCTCCCCCCCCCCCCACGCACACACACACACACACACACACACACACACACACACACACACACACACACACACACACACACACACAGACACACATACCATCATAATCATCATCACTGTGGTCATTGTCGTCATGATCACAACCTATACCTAAGCAATCCATGCAAAGCTTTCATAATCATGAAATGCACGAGGATCTTTCACAGGAATTCGAATGTAGATTACCCAGCCGGGCCGGCAAGAACGAACGAAACCTCTCAATATGGAAATCACACGGAGGCGCAGGCAATGTGGAGCAAAGGTCAACGGTCGCGGTGCCTATCGGAACACCCTGACGTACTTCCCTGCGATCGAAGGGTTCTGCGTTTGGACAGTCCAAATATGCGGCACTTGAATTAATGAATCCACGGTGAGGAACAACTTATATATATATATATATATATATATATATATATATATATATATACACGTAGTGCGCGGTTTTGAGCTTTTACGTAAATGATTGGTGCCGCGTTCTTGCTTCATGTGTCAGTGCTTGGCGGTGCTTTTTGACGAAGCCGTGCTATTGACTCGTGCCTGCCGCCAATTCATCCTACAACGAATTTGGCTTTGAACGAAGCCACCGCGGCGTAATCAATTAAACGAGCAAGGTCACCGCTCTAGTACGTTGCCCCGCGCGTAAACGCAGCCACGACGAGCTGAATTTAAATCCGCGGAGCTCACCTGGCTCGCCTTCGTTGGCTGGAAAGAATCAGTGTTGCTTCGAATACGCCGCCGGATGCGCGGATGCACAGCGCACGTAGTATGCTGCGCGCGCACCTTGACAACGTCGATCATCACACGTACGCATACACGGCAAAGCGTTGCTGGGCGGACTGACGATCTGTTATTGAATCGGCCTTCGGCAGACAGACAGCCATTAACCGGCGATAATCAGGCACGCGTCCGGCTTCCTATATAAAGTGAGCGATTGCAAAATGAAGATAAATATGCGGCGTCAACGCTTTTATCGGTGCCAAATGGAGAAAACGGCACGCGCTGGCGCGGCGAGCCAATCTTCTCGCGCATATAGAGTGCAGTTTAGAGGCAACGCGTAATTAACATTGATAGGGGGCACAGGATGGCCGCGAAAATGTCCCGTGCCGCGCAAGAGGCGCGGTCGCGACACGTGATAGTCTCGTGTGTCGGCCGGAATTCGCCGCCCCGAACGGTAGCTGTTGAGACAATTTAAGGCGTTCCTGTACTGGCCTCCCTAGCAGTGGGTGTTTTCGTTTAGTAGCACACACACCTGAGGGAAACACGACCTCGCGAGTGGCCTTGAAGACAAGGCAGCGTCAGCGGGCTTCGTGTGACGTACAACATGGGGCCTAATTGCGCTATGGCACAATTCATATGCCAAGAATGCGACTTTTCACACGCGTTTACTCCAGTCAGCCCCGTTCGTGAAACCTGCGCCAGTGCGTGCTGCTCTCGCTCACTGCTGAGCGCACCAGAAGCACCACGGTAACCCAAAGTGGCTTGGCCGTCTTAAATGCGACGCTATATGGGTAGTCGGGTTTTATAAACCAGCAGATCGAACGGAACCATCTAATCTCGGCGTTTCCTTCTGATCAGGTTTTGCTTTGCGAAACAATATCCCTTGTCGTCGACACCCGTAATGTATGTTTGAACACTATAAGCATGAATATAGCAGGCCTGTCTTGGAGATGCGCTGGTATGCATTGCGCGCAACGGAGGCGCTCCTTGCTCAGAGACGCTGGTCTCGACCGGACACTCTAATTACTTAATTGTTATTGTGCGTATTTATATGTACATTCTATGCGTGTGCATTCTGTACATTCCCCCGTGTAGGGTAGCAAACCGGACGTGCGTCTGGTTAACCTCCCTGCCTTTCTTTTCTTCGTTTTCCTCCTCCCCCTCCTCCTCCTCTGTGCGTACATAAGTTACGTCACGGCCAATCCAGGCGGCCGTGGTTATGTACTAACGAAAGCGTTCTGTACATATAGCGTACTAGGCGTATGACCAGGCAAACTTGTGCTGCGTCTATGAAAGCATGTTTATCTCGCTCTTTCTTGCTGCTGGTCAAGGATACGTTCACACGAAGGAAAGAATGCAATGCAAATAAATCATTTTCAAAACAAAGCAGGAACTACAAAACACGTAAAACACTGAATCATCTGCTAATGACATATTTAAACTACTAGAAAGCGTGGGTTCCTCCGAGGCAACAGGTTCTTCCAGCATACCGAGAGTGTTGACAAAATGCATGCCGCTGGTGCGGTATCGAAATCCTTCTTCACCCGTGAGCAATATGAAAAAAGATCACCAGATTTGTTTTCAATAAATGCCAAGGAAGGTTAGATTAGAACCTGACGCACAAATATTTGCCAAGTAGCTTTCCCATTGAGCATTTAGCCTGAAGTTTGAACATTTCATTCACGGTGCGGATGTTGAGCCGCTGTTGAGCTTCTAATTCAGACCTGGATGTTCCCTTTTATATTGCTCATGAGAGTCTGAAATTTAATGAGATAACTGTAAGGGTGTTCCCTTTAATCATTATACATTTTTGAAAAATGCCTAAAGTACGTATAATACCCGCCGTGGTTGCACTGCTCTGCCGAGCGCGAGGTCGCGGCAGCCGCATTTTGATGGGGGCGAACTGCAAACAGTGATGGTCAATTAGAGCAAGGGTTTATTTTTACGCTGAAAACAAACGACTTGTGCATGAAGCCGAGTGCCTATAATTCAAGTAACTGTTACATCTGCATGACACGAGGGACGCAGTGCTGGGCCCGCTTCTGCTTGTGAGGTCGAATTCAAAGCTTTTCGTTCGGAAGTGTTGTCTGTCATTGGCCGGTCGTCTTCGGTTAATCGTATGTCCAACCGACTTTGCTGACAAATATTCCCACGAAAAGTTCTAGCGTAAAAACGTTTTGCAAATACAGGCTCTGCGCCCGTCACTCACGAAAAACCTCTTACGATAGAATTGTTCGTAAGAGAAAATGTCAGCCAATCGTGATGCTGGACATGTTACTAGCGAAGCAGGCCGGCCAATGAACAACAACACTTACGGATGAAAAGCTTTGTGAATTTGGCCGCCCGTGTTTACAAAAAAGCACTTACGCCTAGGATTTCCTTCGTGAGGCCAAATTTCTGCCATGCAGTCCTGATTGTGGACATATTATTAGCGAAGGCGGGCACGCAATGACAAATAGCAGTATACTGTAATTCGTAAATTGCTATATGTGCCGTAAAGTAATTATTCAAAAAGCTAATTAGTGCATTTTCGTCAATTAGTTGATTAGCTGTTTCGATTTTTCGTGCAAGTAATGTCCGCCTCTTTGAATAATTCAACCCAAGGAATGGCATTACGATATCTGCGCCAAGTGATTAAAAAAAAAATTCCTTAAAACATAAAAAAATATGATCACCCAGTACACTATACGGCAACGCCGTCCTTCACCGCGCACTTGTTGGCCGGATGCAATTTCAATTCGCGAGCTCTTTGCGCGGACAGGATTTGCGCGAGAAATAATAATAATAATAAAAAAGAATACCGAGACGCGGTATAAGCTGTTCCCATGGATCCCTGCGCGCAAATAGCTGGTTTCCCTCCACTTTGCTTTAGAGTCGGTATCGGAGTTCACGTGGTGCCAAGACGTGTCACCAAGTGCGTCCGACTCCCGCGGCACTTAGTCAGGGATCCTGTCGGCAAGCCCCGAGGCGCGCGGAAGCCGAGTGGGTGTCGACAGCTGCGGCAGCGGCTCCACCCGTTCTTTCTCTTTGGCTCCGCAGGGACGTCCCGCTCGGCGAGGCCATTTGCCAAGCGCGCTCTCGTGTTCCTCCTCGTCGTCGCGAGGCCCGCGTCACCGCAGCTCAACCTAAACGTGACAGAACGGGCTCCCTGGCAGCGAAACGCGTACAGCAGCGAGGGTAACGATGGGAGCAGCAAAACTCGAGGCTATCTAGCTGCCCTTTTCAGGAGACCATGTGTACATACGGTTAACGCGGGGCTCCCCTTAGCTGCCGTGCCGTAACGCCATGAGGCGAAAGCGAGCATTCCCAGCGCACCATCGTCTAGTAGAACGCTGCAAAAGGTGTATGTATAAAAACTGCCCCTGCTTATATATATATATATATATATATATATATATATATATATATATATATCTAACGAGGACAGACGTGAAGAAGGCGCAAAGAGACAACCGCCGGAGAAACGAAAGCAACGAAAGGGATGCAATGTATTGGAATTTTTTTGCAGTTGAAAGGAGGTCTTACCAATGCGCGACGCTGCAAGCGTAGTTTTTTTTTTTTTTTTTTTTTCAGATGCACCCTTGACGGAGGGACATTCCTGGTGCAATACGTGAAAGGCGGCCGTACAAGCGCTGTCACCTACTAAAACACGACGCCCCTGCGCGTGCAGCGGCGAAGGATCTCGTTGGATTAGGTGGTGTCCAGAGGATCTCGATCATGTGCACAGAGCTGCGGTGATGTTTGCTACGAGTAAGACAGCGTTGGTGGTTCTTCTAGGAGCCAGTCAACGCTTGCCCTTGGCAACTGCGGCATGTGGCCCCCTAAATCGAGGACAAGATGGGCTAGTAGCATGTCTCTCTGCATTTAAGCATGTCTCTCTGTATTTAGAACTGCTTTGGGCCGGGGATTTCGAAAGGAAGACAGCTTTTTCACTTTTCTTGCGCCGTCTTGGTTTCTTCTAAATTCCTGCTCTATCTCATCTTTCTATTCCCCGTTTCCCGTTCCCCAGAGTAGGGCAGCCAACCAGACGCATTTCTGGTTAACATCCATGCCTTCTCTCTCTCTTTCCTCTTCCTGTTCAAATCCGTACGTAAATTACGCTCTTTTTCTTTTTCCCGCAAGGCAAGCTTATAACGATTAAAAAAATGCATGGTCACTGACGAAGAGTTGAATTAGCGAGAAATACTTGGAAAAAATATATTGAAAACCATCTATCGAAAGTACATTTTTTTTTGCTCGCGTATCCGTTTATGTGCCGTGGACGTCGGGGAGTTCAGAAAAATTTCGTCAGTTGTTCGTTGCTTGTCTCTCTTTCATCACCCCATTCCTCGTGCGCCCTTCGTCACTCCCTTAAGTTCAATAACGTGGCCGTAAACTTTAACGCATAATCACTGAATGACTTGGTATCCTTCAAACTTCATATCACAATAATCCGTAACAAAGCATACATCATCACTGGCTCACATTTTACGCACCGTGCTCTTTTAGGTTGATAAACTCAGAAATGCCCGTCAGGCGCAGAGTTGCTGGCGTTCACCTGCTTTAGTTACAAACTCAAATACTCTTAACAGCTTTAAGTACATGTAGGCTTGTGAACGCATTGATAGGGAAATCAACCGCGTTAATTGTATCGAATAGGGAACGCACTACGTTGGCGGCAATTTACTTGCCTTTGTGTCCATAGGCAGGTATTATTGTCGCCTTCCTTCACGTAACTATTCACAGCGGGTCTTCAAAGAGATATTTATGATCGCGTCTTTCTTGCTTCGCAATTTGCGTTGCCTTATACTTTCTCTGCGTAAGCAGGGCCGTTTTATTAGCGGACACGACAATGAAGCCATTTCAGAGGTGGGCATATAAGTTAATGTTTCATAATTTACCTTCTCAAGTGCACCAAAGTGGTATAGCATATTATACGGGGTTCGAGATGTGTTGGTTTATGTAAAAAAATTATCACTTCTTTTTACAGCGCATAAAATGGAGCTGAGCGTTTAACGTATGCGGACACGACAGTGCATCAATGACGTTTTCATTTTTCTGTGTTTTCTTTTTCTTCCGTGAAGAAGCTCTGCAAGAGCAGAGCCGTTGCGTCGAAACGCAGCATTTGACATAATCATCTGCGAAGTTTCATCTCTACGCGGGATTCGAAGCGCGAGCGGAAAGTTGCTTCCCTGCATGGGTAAGACAACTTTCGTTCTCTCTTTTTTCTTTTCTTCTTTTTTTTTTTTATAAGCGCCATCGGCTACCTTTTTACGCATGCCACCACCTACGCGTCAGTGCAATATTAGACAACGGCTAAGTGTCCGCTGCTCTTCGCGTCTCTCTCTCTCTCTCTCTCTCTTTTATTATTACTTTTTTTCACAGTTACACGTCACTGCTACGTCAATTTCGACCGCGTTCCGCATATTGTCGGCGTTAACTTGAAGCAAGCTCGCGCGCGACCAAGCACTTAACGTCCCAGGCCGCTTTTTTTTTTTTTTTTTTTTTTTTTTTTTTTCAGCTCTAGCACAAGCCGTCGTGCGTGTGTCGCTTTCGTTTGCACTTTCTCGGGGATGCGGGAGAAGCTTTAGGGAAGCTGCGCGCCCTTCCCGGCGCCTTTTCGAGCTTGGGTGACACCGGCGTCACCCTTGCCCCCCGAGCGTGTATCGGTGCGATGCCGGCCCTCTCGCTCGCGCGAACACCGGCGGGAGGGCGCCCATAAAAGCGCGCCAGCCACTCGCGCCGTTCCCAGGTCCCATCGCGGCCGATAAGCGAGGGCCTCCCCCGCCGGTCGCGTCTTCAAGGGGCCGCGCTCTCTCGCGTTATCTTGTCGATATCTTTATGCGGACCCCCCCCCCCCCCCCCCTTCCCCTTTCTTCTTTCTCGGACATATATGAAGTTCGCCGCGGATTCCCCGAAACCCCCTCCTCCTCCTCCTTCGTGCACAGCAAAGAGAAACAGGCCGCCGATACATAAACAAGCTCGGCTTGTGTTTATAACCTCTGGCTGAGATGGAAGTAAAAGAAAAGAAAGCACGGCTGCCTGCTATACGCAAAAAAAAAAAAAAAAAAAAAAAAAAAAAAGACGCAAGAATGAAAGAAAGCCCGCGCTCCTCCGCATGCGTGTTTTGCCTTCATAAAGAGAAATATGCCCGGTGCGGAATCCGCACGCCGGTCGCCGGCGGGAACGACGCCGAGCGCTGCCCCTCGCCATCGCGCGAGACAAAAGCTGACGAAAGGACATCGCGCATTTGTGGCCCTACAGCGACCGGACGCGCAGCTGGATGCCGCCGATATCGGTGCGCGGCCACCCGGGCCCTGCCACCCCAACGCGGTTGACGCTGCGCCTTTAATGGGTCACTGGCATAGGCGGTCATCGCACACCCGCCCGCCGCAAAGGTCGCCGTCCTCCGTGAAGGGCGGCGCGGCCACGGGTGCTCGTGCGTCAGCGCGAAGGCTGTGCGCGCGCGAACCTGGGGCAGCATGCATTCGCAACGCACTTCGTGCGCTGGAACACGGTACGTGAGAACAGCTGTCGGCCAATCGACGTGTTTGTGAACGGAGGCACTCGGCGAATGACCAACGATTTTTCAAGAAAAAGGAAGAAAGAAAGAAATAAAAGGAGAGAGAATAAAAAACGTACGTGAAGTCAGCCCCTGGTACTAATGCAATTTCCTCTGAGTCGGTATAGATGCCGATTCTCAAATCCCGGAATGACCAATAGACGTGCTGACGCCCTTGGTTAAATTAAGGCAGTTAGCGACAATGGTGCAAATTTATAGCCGACATGCTAGCTCATGAACATAAATCACGAGAAATGCACTAAGGGCTTTCGGCCCTTAAGAGTAGTCGAGATTTGTAAATTGCACTCGCACCTCTTAAAAACACGGATTTAAAATGGCAGCACAAAGACACGGACGCGAAGGAAGACCCGAGGGGACAGACTCCTTCCTGCTTGCGTGCATGTCCAGCGGCTGTTTTAGACGCAGTGCGCCAACTAAACCACAACAACGTGTTCCACTGACCAGATAAAGAACCGGGTAAACTTTTGACGTTTCTAGCCTTGGAACATTTCTAGCCGATATTCTACCACGACAAGCATGAATGCGAAAGGAGTGCGCTGTGTATACAATAGACGCCCACCGATGTGTAACGGCCCTCGAGGCTGCGGCACCGCAGTGGCCGCGCGAGCGAGGCTCCACCCCTGCACCCGAGGGACGAGCAGGTGTTAAAACAAGAAGCCGAGGAAGGGCCCCGCGTCCGTTCCCACGTCTCCCCCACAGACGCGCGCGCCGTAAAACGTAGGTTCCCGCGGCTCCATTACAGCGCGCCGCGCAGTCTGCGGCGTCGTCTATTTGGCAAGATGAGAAATACGAAGGGCCAGCGCGAAGGGCGGCGCGGAAAAGAGATGGGGGCTCGGGGGCAACGGATGCCTCCGCTGGCCGTGCGCATAAATCAGGCGCAGACAAAGAGTTACGCAGAGGAATTCCGCCGGTGTCCCTCCGAGGGGAACCGAAAATGGGTCTCCTGTTGCCGGCGAACCGCCTATTACGGCTCTTTCACTCTCCGCTGCCGGAGGGGGTCTCGTAGGCGCGGAATTTTCCCCAAGTCATAAGTAGCAGAAAAAAGAACAGCCTATCGAATTACAAGAACCCCCCTCCTGTCTATTTACCGTGCAGTGAACAGGTCATTCCGGCGGAGCCTTCTCTGCATGGTTTCGGGGTAGCGAAATAGACGTTGCGTGTAAACGCATAAACTTTTCGCGAACGTTGCAGCTGAAACAGTAGATTCGAAACGGGCTTAAGTGACGTCGTTCTTTTTTTTTTTTTTCACTCTCTCTCCGCCTCCTTGCATATTGTCTGCACAAAAGTAAATGAATCGTACGTAGTTGATGTCGAAGTCATTTTACTGCGAGACACTCCGATACATGTGAGATGCAGTCTCGCGTAGAATGTGCAAGATACTATTAACATCCTTTGTTCGCCTTTTGCTTTTTTTTTCGTTATGCGTTTTGAGTTTATCCCACTGGGCAAATGCTTACTTGTTGACTAATAGCGTTAATTCATTGTTTTTAGACGCAAATGCTGTTTCTTCCGTATTCGCAAAGCATTTCATACGCCAGAGCGGTTCGGAAGACGCTGGCCAATCGGAATTGCAAACATATTATTAAGGGGCTCAGCCAGTGACAAGCAGTTCTTATGAACGAAAACCTTTGTGAATTCGGTGGCCATTTGTTTCTACAGAAAAGTGCTAAAGCAAAGCCAGTTTTGTACCACCAATAAGCTTTGCAGGGCAGAGTGCCTAGGTGGCTAAAGCCCGCTGAGATTTATCCGACCACGTCATGCACTCAGTGACGCCGTGATCGAAGGTAGCGAGCGCGCTGCCAAATCAAAAGTGTCGTTGAGTAATATCGACATAAACGCCGCAGTCTCAAGTAATAAGTTATATTCAATTAGTAATGCGTACTTTACTTTGTTAGCCGAAACAAAACAGGAGACGCGAACGAGAACAAAACGAGCGAAAGTCGTGCAGACTGTGCTTACACGGCAGCTTGGCTGCATAAGCTACAACGCGTATCATTGTCACTGCGCTCACGTTGGAACGTCAAGGAATGCGTGGCTAACTTTATACTTGCGAACGCATGCGCATCTTTCAAAGATAAGTTTGGTGCGCAGCCTGAGAAAGTGGAACGTGCCCTTGGAAAATGCTGAAACTGTATGGTTCAAGAACTGACTCATAGTCCAAGAATGGCAGACGCATGGACAGCGTCTGCCATGTTTTTTAGATGAGACTGGCGTTGTTGGTCAGTTGCTGAGGGCCACAGAGCTGCAATACGGAGTTCAGGCGGAGCCGTTATGCCGGCAATACGTTTGCAAGGCTATAGAAGCGCCAGTTCGTTTTTTTTTTACAACCAACCAACCAGCCAGCCGACCAACATGACCAACCCCAGCGTACGCGAGTGAGTCACGCGTCGATGCCTCACGCAACGACAAACACGGAAACGCGAATCTATTTTGCCTTATTCGCGTTTTGATAATTTATGGCGCATCGGAGCTAGGCACACTGTCATCGTCAGAGGCGTCACAGCGCCGTGTGCTATAGCGATAAAAGAGTAACATTAGCGCGAACTTTTGCGCGAGGCGAGGTCAAAGAGAGTGATTAATCGTGCTGCTCGCTCCGGTATGTATACGGGAAAAAGCGGGTCATGTGGCCAGGGTTGGCCAACGAGCACGGCGCAGGATCGCCCGAGGATGTCTTGCAGGAACAGCGCGACGACGTCCTCGACCGCCGCGTTTATTCGCAGATGCCTGCAGCGAAAAGTGCGGCGCATGCTGCCGGCAAGTGGCGCGCCTGCCTCCGGCGAGGCTGGCGGAAACCTCGCAGCAGCAGTGACGAGGCACGCCTATGGCGCGTTGCGTCACTGCTGCTAGCTGCCGCGCTTTCCTCGGCTCGCGCGGCGACGGACGGTGCCGTCGAGCAGAGCCGCCTGTCTCGAGCCGCGCGTCTACATGAATGCGAAAGGAACGTCTCTCGCGTGGCGTATTATATCGCGTCGCAAGCCAGGTCGCGCAAACGATTTGAGGCAGGCGACTACTCGCCGCAAGCTACCGTTAATACTGAATGTGCAGAGAGCCCCGTATACACACGACGTTACAGGTATAGCTGCAGTCAGGGTAACATTGGTAAACGGACCCGTTCCGCCTTTGGAGGCGCGCGCTAATTTTATAACAGGACGTTGGAAGCGCAACGTAGCTTTTCATCCATGTGTATTGTTATTGTTGTCCACGCGAAAACAAAGGCTTCGCCTACGTTCGGCGTGTTTATTTTTGCTTGTTTGTTTGCTTGCGTGCCTCTTCTGTTGGTGCGAAGTTCGCGAGGTTTCATGCTACGGGGCGCATTTTTCTTGCGCGACGCTCGGAAGAAAGCCAGAACGCGGAATAATCGATCACCGACAGATGAAAATAAAGAGCTGCAAATATATATGTCGGCGCACTCTTGACGAGTTTCGCGAGCTAACCAAGCGGCCGTTTTGTTTTCGGAAGGCTAAACAGCGGCTAATGTTATTGTTACCGTTACAGCTGCCTCACTGCAAGCAGTACAGTTGCGCGCGTCCGCGCAAGTTCCAATGCCTCAGCGCCAGGCCGTTTGTCGGCGTCTTTGTGCGCAAATGAGCCGTGCCTGTGCACCTGGACTCACTTTTGAGGGCAGACTTGGAGCGAAACTAGAAGAAGTAACCGGCGCAAAAGCAACAGCGCTGCACGCGGAACTTCCGGCAACATTTCGGGCCTCCGCCAGATGAGCGGAGCTTCTGCGGCTCCTCACCCAAGGCGCTCGCTCGCGAGAACGCGGGCGGCCCGGGCGCGCGCGGGCGCGTGCCAGCGCTCAGCGCGCCGAGCCGTCGTCGGTGTTTGCGCCAGTGGAACACAATTGCGGGCCACTATGCGCGTGTAAAGCGCGCGACGGCGATGAAAGCGTCTCTCCCCACCCCTCGGCGGCACAAGGGAAGAAAGGGGGGGGGGGGGGGGCGACGATGCGAACTCAACCTTGGCTCGGCTGGCGCCACTCGCGGGCCGAATCTCGACCGCATCCGGCCGAAGAACAACACAGGGTGCCTGAAATATTGCAGGCCCGAGTATTTGGCCGCGGACGGGCCCGCTGCGAGCGACATCTCGTCGCTGCCGGCGCAATTAGAGGCTCTTTGAGGCGACCTCATTAAGGAAAAAAGGCGCGCGCACACATTTCCGCATTGCCGGCCCGACCTGCCCCGGGCCAGAGCTCTCGGTTCATCGGCACAAAACCGCAGGTGTATGCCTACACATACTCATCCGCTTAGTGCAGACACAAGGTGCGCTGACAGCGAACGCTAAGACCTGATCCCTCGGGGCGCTCGCCTGTGTTCACAACTCCAGAACTCTATACACCATATGTATGCGCTATGTGTGTCGCGTGTCTGCTTTGCGGTCGAAGGCACGAGCTCCGCCCCGAGTTGTGCTGTTCTGCCTAAGTAACGAGCAACTGCTAAATAAATATTTTTCAGCAACCCTAGTTTAACTCCCAATTTTTCTTAACTGCTAAGCTCGCGCCAAGTTCTCGTGCCACCGCGCACACGATCTCTGTGGTGAGAAGAGGAAACTGCACGCGCTCACGCCCATGGTTTCGTGTATAGGGCAACTTGACAGTGCGTGTCTTTTCAGGTATACAGACAGGCGGTTGCAAGCCTTAATTAAGCCGTCTTTCCTGCTTTCCGATGCACGCAACACTCGGTCGACGAAAGCTATATGATTGATAGCCTTTCCTTCTCGGATTTCTTGTCGCACTATGATTAAGCACATGTCCAGACCCGTTGCACGCGAGGTTTCTGCTATACAACTATCCCGTTGTAATGAATGGCACCAAACGCCGCTTTAGGAGCGCCTTGATTCCGTATTAATGACAGCGCTTCCGTGCAATGTAGCTGTGCTGAAGCTGTTTCAAGTTATCACGCAGTGCCCATGACATACTGTAAGTGTGTTTTGTTTTTGCTCCCTTGAGCTGATTAGTGGTTCATCAGCCTCACGTTGCTCATCGACTGCAGAGTGGAATTCCGGATTCAGGGTTTTGTACCGGTAGACTGAATATTCTGCATAGTAACCTAATGCAGTATCGATCACAGTTCGGAGTAGCCGTTTTAGGTCTCAATTACTCGTCACTCAAAGCCGTTAAGGCATCGAACTGCGTGTGATTGTCGGGCGCGCGGTATATGTCTGAGTATACGAACACACAGTTAGGAGTTGTCTTATGCTCAGCGTGATTAAAATTTCAAACAATGATGCCTCTTTCACATTTTTTAAAATGATGCATCAGTGTCACCTAAAATAATTCGTCATGGAAATTCGTCGTCACACTCTCCTAAGCAAACGACGCAAATTAGGATAATTAGAAGAAAGTTTGTCGACGAAAAGGAGCGCTCCAATGTCTACTGCGTATCGTTCTGATCGTTCTGAGGTAAGTAATTTATTGATGTTTAGTTTACGTTCAGTTGCTCTTATGTAAATGTCACGAAGGGTCAGTTACTCTGCAAAAGCTACTGCCCTGCCCGCTTACTCCGAGATTTTTTGGCACGGTCTTGGCATTCGGACGCAGACTTGTGTCGATGAGTGAGCTCTACGTTTGCATTTTCTTTAGCTGCATGTTTCTTTTTCATTATCAGCAGCTTTTGGACAAATATAGTACACATGTAAAGGGCCCTGCGACTCCATTAGCTGAAGAAATGAACACCATCTCTTGTCTTCGAGTATTCCCATCTCTTGTCTTCCTCTCTTCTTAGCTTAGCTTCCAGGGTGAGTAAGTTCCATGCAAAGCTATCTTTTCTATTTCCGTTCTCTCTGTTTTCTTTCTTTTTTTTTTTTTGGGGGGGGGGGGGGTTAAAATGTGTGAACGAAAGAGGCCTTCAGGGAATGCGCAGGGAATATAAGAATATTGAAAGGACTAGGACGACCGCATGCAGGGTTATATATAAAAAAAAAGAGTTAGTTTATTTTCGCACACATGCGAACTGCACAAAAGAATTCATGTTGGTTCGCCTACACTTCGTTGGAGTCACGCGTAGTTACTGTGCAAAGGCTGTTTTATTTTATAGTTAACAGAATTAAAAAAAACAACCCTGTCAGCATAATTGAAACCAGTGAGCTAGATTACTAGAATAGTGCGACATTCATTGCACAACAAACTGAAATGCATAATTGGCAAAATTCACTAATCAATTTGCATTTAAATATTAGGGCACATATTGCAGTTTCTGAATTGAAACCAAACAGTTTTCCATGCACAATCAGTAGAAACGAGTTTTGAAACTAGTACCAGCCCTTAGACAAGCGCCGTCAAACTGCAATGCTGTCGAACCTATGGGGTCTTTTTTTTTCTCTTTCTACTTTATTTTTTAAAACACAACGCCTTATAATACATAGCAGCACAAATTTAACTGGAACACCGATGCACTTTGTCGCACACTTTGAGAACGCATATCTCGAAATTGGTGTCATCCCCAGAATTCTTTCCAAGTGGATATGCCTCGCGAACGCATTGGCTCCAATTGTTGCAATAAGTGCCGTAAGGTAATTAGTCAGAGAGTTAATTATAAAAACTTTGTTAATTAGTGAACTATGCGTTACAATATCTCGTCCGCCTCTTCGAATAATCCAGCTCAAGCAGTGGAATAGAGGTTTCTCCCACGGGCGATCTTTATTTTAAATTCTGTCAGCATTAAATTAGACCAACCCTATAGGAATTGAACGTCGTTTGTAATTTTACTCTTTTCCCTTCTAATTACCTCGCTCCCTTATACAGACTTATGAGCCATTCGTTTATTGCTATCATCATATTTATATATGCGAGCATGTACATACATGCAGTGCCTCTATGTAGCAGTTATACTGGTGCCCCAGCCTGCCGACGTGTGGTGATAAAATCCAGAAGCAGGGTGCTTCCGGGGTTTATCACCACAGCAACAGCAGCAGTGCGCTGTGCTACTGATAACACTGTTTTCACGGTTAATACTGTTAGCAGCAGAGTGCTGTGCTACTGATAACACTGTCTGCACGGTTAATACTGTTAGCAGTATAATTTATTAATATTAATGTTAGCATGACGCATAACAACTGTTCCTCAGCGTTGCCGGACTGTATTCAGGCAGACACTGATAGCAAAAGCGTTATTCGGCAAAATGGAAATCAAGGTACGGTCTTTGTAGAAGCGGTGTGGGCTAATATGGAGCAGCAGTATGGCAAAATACTTCATAAGCGCGACAAGCACTTTTGCTTACAGCGAAAGACAGTCATATCCGCGAGAGCGCGGGCTACCAACAGAATTTGAACTAATAATAAATTAAACACACATAAAATATATAAGAAAAAAAAGGCCCTCCCTAATTTCGTGCGTTTTCGTGCGTGAGATCTGAAATTACTCGACGTACACTAGAACTTTAAGTTGGGCACGTCGATGTTTTTAGCCGCAGTACTCGATATATTATGCTGCACCACCCATGGTTGTGGAGCCGAAACTATCAGTCCGGTGTTACTCTACTTCCTTGACTTCTAATCTCGAAGTTCATTCGCCGCAACCATAGCTGCACGGGCAAATCAAATGAGTAAGCGTAGAAACAACAGCCCTTCTTCTCAACCACCAATCGACACTGCAAAGTGCATCGTATGGCACACAAGGCCGCGGGCCCAGTCAAGCGCAACGGATAACCACGCACGCACGCACGCACGCATGCACGCACGCACGCACACGCACGCACGCATGCACGCACACGCACACGCACACACCCACGCGATACTCGACCGCACACCAAATACTGTGCTCCGCCTTCTTTTTTTTTTTTTTTTTTTTTTTTTTTGGGGGGGGGGGGGGTGCGCACGGCAGCGTGTTCTGCCGCATGGAGAAACTGCTAAATAGGGTCATGATTTTTAAGTGACGCTATACACAAACCACGAAAGATTACGGAGCCTAGGAGCCCAGGACTGTGGCAACAAGTTCTACTTTAAATGGGTACATATAATACAGTATTCCGACTCCAGAGAAATCCACTTTCATTAAATAATATAAAAAAAGAAAAAGAGAAAGCGACTGCCACGTAACGCAGTCGAGTCATTAACCGGCATATTCAGGCATGCTTGTTTTAAGACGTTTCTCGACTAGTATACCTATTACTTTATACAGGTCAGGCGTACGTGTTGCTGTATTCTGCCTTTCAGCACAAGCACAGCCAGAGGTTTCCGCCATCTGGCTCAAGCTAGGCACGATATTTGTGTGGACTGGGGCGCGAAGCTGGAAACAAGAGAAACGGGAAGTCCGAGGACGCGTGGACGCACACAGGGAACCACTGCCTACCTGGCACTTACAGGTGATACACTTTGTCGAGATGCCAGGGACGTACGTGATTTGGCCCTCGTTTCCGCACTTGATCGAATCTCCTGCGAGGGGGAGAGAGAGAAAAGAGAGAGAGAGAGGCGTCAGCGTTACGAATTGCGCACCGCCATTTCGTATATGGTGGGCGCCAATGAAGGCAAAACTCTCGCACATCACGCACTGACTGCCCCGTAAACAGCTCCTCGCGGCGACTTATAGAGCAAGTCGCAAGGTCGCGGGAGAAAAAAAAAAAAAAAAAAGTGGCACACGCTAAAACAAGGGTGCGAAACAAAATGAAAAATTTAAGAGTGACCTCTAATGAGTGGCTGATTCGCGAGCGGTACGCGAACGTTTGAATTTCTTGCGTTGAATGGGACCATTCCAGTTGGAAGAAAGTTCTTCCACAGACGTTGGCGACGACATCATATTTATCGCACTTAGAGTAATCTTTTGTCATACAAGCGCGGTGCTATTTCTTCTATCTCTTCTTTTTTTTTTTTTTCCTTTTCGAGATATATATTAAAGCGCGGAAGTCCTTATATAGCAGAATTGACTCAATAAAGTGAGACCGATCACATCTTCAACAAAGAACTGTAATGTGACATTGCCGGTTAGATGAAAAACGCAGAGCACGGCTTCGGGAGGTGCTGCAGCCATGCTACTCCAGTCGTTTTACGAGAATAAAAGACACAATGGCCGCGTAAAGACGGCAAGATGATGATGCACGATGTCGAGCCGGCAACAGCGGTGACGAGCTGCTCGTTGCTGACGAGCAGACAGCGTGGTGGGGACAAGTCTCAGTGACGCTTATTAAAAGAAATGAGCCGAATTTAGCCCCTCCTGAGGCTGGCACATGCCCAGCAGGCAAAAAGCTGCACCTCGGAGACAAGCACACGGATAGAGTGGTCCGGAAGGACCGTCTAATGAGATAACTGGGTTATGAAACTGAAGACGTTGTTGCGCAATTTTGTGCATCTCTTTGAAGTTCGTTTATTACCTCTCTCCCGTTTCTTTTCCGGTCTATACTGTGTCTTGTATACTGCGGAAACAAGAAGCGGTCGAGCTTGAGACACGAGGACGTAGGCGGTGCATGATGCTTGCCCAGGGAAGAATGTTGACGAGAGTTGTATGCACTGAGAAAGACGACGCATATCTCCAAATACATTTAGGGCTTCATACCTTTTTGCCGCAGTGGCACGTCCTTTCTGGGGGATTGGCCAGAAATGGATGTACCCAGTACCACAAACCCAGTTGCACAACCCAGTGCCGAAGTTGTCTGTTCGGGCGCATGTATCAGTAACACACAGCTGAGTGACCCAAGTTGACTACTAGGCTAGACAGTTGCCAGCAGCAGACTGCCTATTCGGGCACATGCCCATTTGCCTCTCTTGTCTATATGTATCTACAAATATAGCCGTCGAGGAAACAACGACGAACTCCAAACCACGGGGAAGAGGCAAGGAAAACTTCGTATTTTACTTGCTTCGGGTGCCACGCGTGTCACTACAAGAATGCCACCTTCGTCTGCCTTGGACCAGACGCACACTTCCAGACGCACGCTTCCTGTAATAACCTATAGCTCTAGACGACATACGTTTGGGCCGCTGTGAATGGTACTGCGTGACTGGTGGAGTTTAGTTTCAAACCGACACGCACATTTATGCGCGCTCTCTCTCTCTCTCCTTGGCCTGGGAGAGTTGAATCGCTGCACCGCAAGATAACGCCAGACACCACTGTTGGTGGCCCACATAACGGGTCCAGAAAACTGCAGTCAATCACAGCCGTGGAGTCAGCTGGACTCCGATAGCGACGACTCGGACTTGGAGACGCTTAAAAAACGACGTCTCTCCCTGTGGCTCGTCTGTGAAAGACATACAGATGAGTTCATGTTAGTTAGGTCAAACACGGCCCAGTGCTGGAGGAAGGGTATCCTACAGGTGACACACCAATGCACCGCAACCTTACAGGGTTCGTCCACATTGCAGCATCAGTAGCGTGTCCTCGCGCTATTTAAATTATCTTGTACTTTGTACCTCCTCAATTGTTAGCTCTACGCAAACAACCTCAAGAACGCATTATAACTCAAAACGGGCCTTTCTTGCCCTGCTAAGTGGCTTCGGACAGCAGCGGGTAACGGGACCTGCGGTAAATTCGCACCACGCTGAAATACGGCGTCGCCGCTGGCCCGAGGCACAAAGCGGAAATTGCATTTCTTCGCGCAGTGACCCGCGGCGTGGTGCCGATGAGTGACGCGTCGCCGATGGCCCTCGTGGTGCGAAAGGAAGGGGACGAGCAGTCCTGCCCTTCGTTCTGCCTTCACGCGGGGCGACGCGCATTCGTTAACATAATGGCAGCGCTAAGCAGCGCGCGCGCCGTCGCTGCTGCGGTGGTCACCTTCCGATGGCCGGGGCCAGCACCTCCCCGGCCTCCGTGACTTGCACAGCAAGCGGAGGAGATCTCTGCGCGGTGGGAACCGCGTCTTCTCACCTCGCGCCAGCCAAGGTCCGGGGCGCGCCTCCCGGTGGTGTACACGCGAGCGGCTCGCCGCTAATCGTTCGCCGCCGCAGAAGAAGCGCCGCGAAGACAATGCGCGCCCGCTGTCGGCGTAATTACGCGGGAGGAGCGGGGCAGCGGCGAAGTGTTTGTTTGAGGGAGCACCGCGCATTGCGAATGCAAATCCAGCCGCGGCCGCGCTTTTACGTATAGTGCGGGCGGAGCCGCGTATAATGGCCCCCGCGCGGCGCTCGTCGCAATTATTGCGGCGCGCACCGGCCGATCAGCGGCGCGCGGACATTAAGGAAAGCGGGCACGTTGGTTCTCTCTCGGTGAAGCTTGTAGCACGCGTAAAAACTGCCGGGTTTTCCCGAGACTGCCGCCCAGACTGGCTTCTCCCCGCTATATACTGTATTCGATTGGGACTGCGCCCGCTAAATAACGACGCTAGCTCGCCCTCATATATTTATTGCGCGCAGCCGGCTACGGCAGCGCGGCCTGGAATGTGTGATAAACGGCACGCGCGGTTATACGGTTCGCTTTTCCTGCCTTCGGGCTGCTGCTCCTCGAAGCTGCCTCTCTCTACCCGCTTTCTGTCTGTTTTTCCTCGCGCTTCATCTTTTTTTTTTTTCTTTTTTTCTGTCGCTCGTGGTGCGGGCGCTAGAAATGTGCCGATGACGCCACTGATGGTCTCGTTGATACATCTGTCGAGTCCAGTAATCGCTTGTCTATTGCGGACTCGCATTGCAACAGCCAGTTGGTTTCAGGTAAAAGGCATGGCGTGCCTCACTCACACGTGGTCGCATGCAGCGAAAGAAAGCCCCATGGCCGAGAGAAACTCATTTAGTATTTGCGTGAAGTGGTGAAGACATCAAACACCTAAGAGGATTTCTTCGGTCTCTCGGAACTGCGCAACCTATACGAAGAGTTCAGTGTGCTATTAGCGTAGCACACTGTAATACGCGAACAAGGTTTGCCATATTATTAGGAAGATAACTGTCTGCAATAGCCGTTGGCGAGGCCCTAGCTCTAAACTTCTTCCGCTCATCTGTACAACATGCACAGTGCAAGAATGTTTAGTTCGGCCTTTCTGTATTTACTACATGGCGATACATCAGCATCTGCCTTGTGCCTGCCGAATATATATTTTTGGACGCGTACTCGTAACGTTCGTTCTTTCGGTTATTTGGTATTCTTCGTCAACCACAGAGACGTTATATCCTTCGTGACGTGCATAAGCGAAGACGCCATTTCAGTCTTCTTGCAGAGGAGAGCCCCGTCAGAGCGGCATTACGTTGCTAAGGAAAGTAATAAACGATGTTCCTTTCTACACGCACTCACGCGGTCACCGCGATATCCGGTAGTGTATATCGACTGAGGCTTTATTTCTTTTTTTCGACGATCGCGAACAGGTACGATTAGGTTAGTCTTCCTCAGCGTCTCCAAGCTCCTCCCCCCCCCCTCTCTCTTCTCTTTCTTCTTATTTGTTTATTTCTGTTTATTTTATTTATTTACTTATTTAATTTTGCTCCGCGCTCACACAACGACGCCGGCGAGTGAAAGTTCAAATAACCTCATGAAAAGGCGAGCCCTCGAAGGGCGTCTCTCGATTTCGCGTGGTATCGGCGAGAAGACAAGTGACGAAGAAAAAAAAAACACACACAAACAAAGTAGCGTGAAGTCGCGAGTGCGTGGCATGCAAATCACCGGCGCATCAGCAACGCGCGCGCGCGCGCGCGCTCAGGAAGCTGAAAAACAAAACAAAAAAGGGAAAAAAAAATACGTGGTCCGTGCGAGCACGCAGTGGAGAACGAGGAGGCGCGCGCCTCGCCCGCAGCGATACCAATCTGGCGTAAGCGATGGCCTTCGGGCGGCACCGATTACCCTTGAATTATCACCTCGGAACGCGCGCGCGCGCGCGCGCTCTCGGTTCTTGCTGACGCGAGCTTCTCGCCAGCCGCCCACAGGAGCTGCTGCATCAAGCGGCGGTGGCAAGCAACAGCACCACTGAGCTGCGCTTGACAATCGCCGACTCGTGTGACAGGTTCTCCCGCGGTCTGTCCCGCGGCTCTTTCGTTCGTTCGGGCCCCGCGCGCGCGTAGCGCTTGGAGATCGCGCCGGTGATCCGGTAGCTCCGGCCGAAACACAGAGATAAAGCGAAAAAAAAAAAAAAAAAATGGGGGGCCCCGACCGATTGTGTTTGCTTTCGTCGTTCGCTTCCATCGCTGCGCGCGCTCTGTCGAGCTCGCTGAAGTGTGTCGTCGTTCTCGAGAGGTATGGGAACCCCCTTACGCCGCCCCGCCCTTCCCTGTTAGCCCCCCCTCCCTTTTCTCTAGGAACGTGATCGGCGTGCCCGACCATCTCTCGTTGCCATCTCTCTGGGTACAACAAGCCGGTAGCTTTGCGCAGAGGACGGGAATGCACGGCCTCCTTTTTATTTTTCTATTTTTTGTTCTTCTTCAGAGCGGTGGACGAGCACAACGTTTCGCCACTCTGTTCGCCGTACTCGGTCTCCACTTGTCAACAGGTGAAGGCCAGCGGCCCCCTCTAAGTGGACCCAGCTTTTGGCGATAACAAAGAACCGAGAAGGGAACTGGAAGGCCAAAAATAATAAGAGCGATCGGTGAAGCAACTTCGATAGTGCGACCTCCGGGGAAACGATAAAAGCCGTATAAGCGTTGATGTGACAGATAGTATAACGAAAAGCTCGTTAACACCTCGTTCACAGAAATACGCCCCGTCTTAAAATATAACGATAGCAATAGTATCGGCTCCATCAGCGCTCATACGATCTAAGCGACGTTTGTTATACAGCCCGAAACACGTAATAACCTTCCTAAGATCAGATTGAAAAAAAAATAATAATAAACAAATCAAACGCTAAACAAACGGTCAAGCGGTCCAGATCGGCTTCGAATACTTGTTGGATTTGACGCCGGTGCGAACCTTTTTGTTGTATCTGCTGGTGATGATGCGGAAAAGCAGTGCCTACAGTAAGGGTTGTGGAGGTTTTTGGACGAAGAACAGTACGTGCGCGATACTGAGAAGGGATGAGACGAAATACGCTTCGTGGGTTCACATTGAGAGAAAAAAATAATAATAAAAGACGAAGGCCGTGACCATAGCTATACAGTAAAATGTTTTACACTTTTAAGGGTGAGAATAATAGCCATGGGACAAACCGAGCACCCTCAAAGGTGTACAGAGCACCAAAGCCCCTTAAGGGTGCTTGGTTTGTCCCATGGCTAAGGCCTTCACCGTTAACAGTGGGAAACTTTTTTTACTGCGATGGGTTATGAAAAAGAAAATGTAAAGAGAAAGAGAGAAACGGAGAAGTTACTACAGCGGTCAGACTGGTCTAAAAAAACAACAAAACAAACGTCTCCTCCATCACGACTACCAACGTCGATGACCATGAGCAACCGTCGTGCATATGGAAGCTGCACTACGCTGCACACGCTAGCACAACGCGAAAGACGAAGCACGTAACTGACACACTAATACAACGCGCAAGACAAAGCACGTAACTGAATCGTCACCGAGTCAAATCAGCGCGTACAGCGCGTCGTAATTGCAGCCTCCGCGATCAACTTCAGAAACATTTTCAGAGCTAATTGCGGAGGCCACGCTCCGCTGTGCTGAGTACGGTGAACGCCACCTAGGTGGCGTTGGTAGTGCTTCTTGATGCCAGCGTCCCTTCGAATGCTGGCATCGAGGCGTCGTAGTGCTGAGACCACCGAAGCGTTCACTGTCGGTGCGCGTTAGTGTCATAATGCAGTACTTCTCTTTTCTGCTCGTAGGCGGCGGCACCGCCCCGAGCAAGAGCGCGGGTACACGGAGGAGTGTTAGATATATAAGGCGCGTCTGTGTAGCTCTCTGACTTCTCAGATGCTGGCGATGCCAGCGTATCGAGACGCAGCACACCGAACCGACAGGGAGGGTAAACTAGTTGTGCTTCCTAAAGGGGGGCGCTGTTGTGACGTAACATTTGGAGACAGTATTACCCGACTAGTACTGTTCCTAAGGCTTTCGAATTCTATTCGCTTGCGCTTACAAACGAGCGCGGGGAAATACAGAAACCGAACCTTTGTAGCTTTAATCGCCCACTGATCGCCTGCTACTGCAGCTCATTAAAAGAAAGAAAAAGAAAAAAAGAAGAAAGGAGAGAGAGAGAAAAAAAAGAAAAACCTTAGAGGGGGACTGTTACTTCGACATTGCCCCCAAATTGTTGTTTGAACCTTTTATTTTACTTTCGCGCGAATTATGCAGCTTATTCTTCATTTACCTGGTTCTCTTTCTTGCAATACGCTTTTCTTTTTCTTCTTTTTTTTGTGACTCGTGCTGACACTTTTGTGACTCTGTAGTATACTGGATGCATAGAAGGAAGTGTTGCTGCCACTAGAGAAATAAAAGCTTGAAAGAAAGTACATGAAGAGATAGGGCGCAGGTTTCTGTCGATCGAGGAGCGTTTGGCGCGCCTATATAGTGCTGCTTCGACGGCGCTGAAGCACGTGGGCGTAGCGAAAGGCCGAAAGGTACAAACGCGGAGATCACCGTTGCCTAAGTGGCAAAAGTGGGGGGGGGAGGTAGGTGAAGTGAGGCGGCGTCCGTTCGGTGTGTATGGCCGCGTCCCAGCGCCCCTGCAGCAACAGCTGCCGACGAGGCCTTCGCCGCGCGCCAAGAGGGGCGGGACCGCATTAATTAGATTTCCAGCGCGAAAAGAATCATAATTGCCGACACACACAGAAGCGGCGCCATCATTAGATCGCTTCAGCCACCGCGCGACGGCGCGCGCAAAAGGTGACAGCCCGGCGTCAGGGCGCGAAATGTGTGTGCGCGCGCGCGTGCAGAGTGGGCGTGCCGCTTTGACGCCGACTCGTATATATCGGCTGGGAACCTGTAAGTCTGTTCTCTCTTGCCCACTTTGGGCTTTCTTTGTTGGGGACGTCACCGCTGGCATCGGTGCCTATACTTCGACCTTTGAGAATTGGACCTCCTCCCGTAAATAATATATTCGTGCATGCAACATTAACTATGATTGAAATGCGATATTTTGTATGCAAAAAGAAAGAAGAGGCAGCACGCCATTGGAAGGAGTTCAGCAGCCCTCCCTACCCTCATACGCACCTTTATCTCTACCTTTTTCTTGTCACTATCACTCCACACTAGACTCTTGTCCCTTCTAATTTTTGAAACAAAATGCACGTTGGTACCAGTCATGCCCTCTAAAGATGAATGAAAAAAGAGAAAGGAAAAAATCAGTGCTAGTATTAGAAACGTATTCTTGGTCATCGCCGCGGGGACAACTAGGCACACCGCCGGCGACGAAACGGAAGCTGCAATTTTTTTCAACCTCATGCTAACTGCGTTAACAAGTTCAACAAGACTCTAAATGGAACACAGACCCAATGTAGATGCTTCAAAACCGTTGTGTACGAGCACGAGCCTGCTTGGCCAATTTATGGGCCCAGTGTTGCCAGGTTTGGCTATATATAGCCAAATTGGGCTACGGGAAAAAATTTTTGGCGTCGACTTGGACGAGTTGGCTATGTGGCTATATTTGGGCTACTGAAAATCTGCGACTTGGCTGTGTTTGGGCTATAAGTGGCGCCCTAATCCACGCTCCAGAAGGGGCTCTGATCGGGTGGAAGCAAATCTAGAAGGCTGTGTTTTAGCTGGCCGAGCCGGCCGCGTGGCTGTGCGTGTGTGCGTGCGTGAAATGATCCCCCCCCCCCCCCCTCGCCTTTCCTTCCCTCTCTGCGCCGTTGTCTGAGCTGGTGGCTTCGATCTTTGATCTTTGATGCACTTAATCTTACACCCTGCTTGACCGTTAGGCACCCGATCCCCGGGCATCGGGATGAACCTGGGAGTAGTGGGTTTTTCACAGTACACTGTGCTAACATGGCTATGCTCAGGAATCGAGAGCAATAACATAGGGTCGGGGCCGTCGGGCGATCGTGGTACCGACATGAAAGAAGGGAAGCACGGGTGGATGACCCGCTCCAATGTGTTCATGGCCATGTCTTCCGGATGAAGTATCGCGGCGGGCACAGCTTTCGACCTACTCCACGTTTCTGGCGCGAAGCTATACTGCCATTTTCCTTTTCCTGCAAGATGAATTTTTCTTCGTGCTTAGATTCGAGATTATTTTCGATAGGTGGGACGTAAGATAGGATCCTCCTCAGGGCGGAGAAATCAAAACATGGGGAAGTGGGCCAAGTATGCGAGAACGTATAAAAAACAATTGGGAGCAAGACCCCGAGCCATAGGTGGGTTCTGGTGCTTTTGCTTCTAGATGGTTTGCCCGTAACGTCATGGATGCAGATAGTCATTCTGCCAATATCGAAACATGTTTGCCACGATGACATCAGTGCACCACGTCACATGAACTTCACCCACCGTGTTAGCTTAGCTTGTGAGGTGTCGTGCTGCTGGCTCGATGACGCGGGTTTGATTCCCGGCCACGGCGGCCGCATTTCGATCAAGGTGAAATGCAGGAATAACACCCGTGTACTTAGGTGTACGTTAAAGAACCCGAGGAGGCCAAAATTATTCCGGAGCCCCCACTGCGTCATGCCTCCCAATCATATCGTGGTTTTGGCACGTAAAGCCCCAGCAATTATTAGAGCTTTAGAATAGGGGCCTGAAACGTATTGGGGCCCCAAAGAAATAGCGCCGAAGCCACTGCGCATGTACAAGACGGAAACTGTGCTTGGGTTTTGCGTTGGGCACGCTATTTCATCGATTTAGCGGGAGCCCCAAAAGCTACCCCAAAAGCTTCATAAGCACACATGGCGGCGCCCATCGAAGCCACGGCTCTAACCTAGCAGAAAACTGGGCTCGATTCGTGGTAACGCGTGAAGTTCGTAAGCTAGAAGAAGAGATTGCGGTTATATAGCTTTCTCTCAACTAACATGTGTAATGAAGATTGATTCATTATACGCCGCTGGTTCCGAATTCGATTGTCAATTTCATGGCTGTAGGCCTATCACGGATAGACTTGACTGGGTGAAGGTGCGTAAAGTTGGTTACTCAGAACTAAGGGCAACAAGTTGCAGGCTGCTAATAGAATAAGTTTTAAATTGTAGTTAAAGGCGTAAACAGGAAAGTCTAAATTACTTTTATTATCATAAAATGGTATATTTTATTTTAATATTTATAACAGCTTTTCTTTGACGCCGTAGTGACGCTGCAAACGCAACACGCTATCCGCAAACGCAGAACGCCTATTCCAAAATTCTTCATTCCTGCATGCCCCAACGCTAACACCCGCAAAGCTCTTTGTGGCCCCAAACTTTAGGGGCCCCTATTCTAAAACTTTATAAGCCATCAACATGGCTTGCTTTTTGACAGTAACTGGTTTTCACAGCATTGTCACTGTTATCAATTTGTTGTTTACCATTGCTCTTTGTGCGCCGTCGCGGCTTTTATCATTTCGAGCGAGTCAGTTCGGGACGTGCTCGTCGCCGAAAACGACTGCGCGCTTCTTACACTAGTGTGCCGGTTTGCGCAGTAATCTTTTAAAGCTCCGCTTACACTGATTCAGACAGTGAGTGGCATCTGTTGCCTGTCCCTTATCTTAACGCATGTTCTTGGCATGCTAAATACCTAAGATGGCGGCCAGGTTGATGTAAATAGACACTATATAGATAGTGTGTATCCCAGCTAATCCGGGCCAAGCTAATTGAAAAAAACAACAACGAGAAAACAAGATAGGACGATGAGACAAATAACGCGAGATATCATAGCGCGAAGGACTTGTTTTAGCTCATCAAAAAAGAAGCTATGAGCACGTCGCCGTCACAGATCGCTGGACAGCTGAACTTCTACGCCGTAGGCAGAGATAACGTGAGAGATCGATGACGCTGAACATTATTTTATGTTCAACACAGCTAAAAAGCACAGTTCGTAGTTAATATTACTGTAAATAACTAAAAATAATAACTTAGTACTATCTGTCATAAATTAAAAGCACTGATTCGCCCTCTGCAGTGATTCGCTGGAGCTTAAGAGCTTCCGGGGCCAACCAAAAAGTGTTCTGTGCAAGCATGATGTCGCTGTTGTTGATGTAAAGGGCCGACCGTCATGGCGGCACGGACATTTTGTTACGACGGGTTGTGCAAAAAAGGACTACTGTAGTCGAATGTGAAAATGTATACACAAATAAAATTGCAAATAAAAATGGCTATATTTGGCTACGAAATATTTTGCGCTTTTTTTCTGTTTGGCTACATTTGGGCTACAACTTCTCTAGCTTTTGGCTACGCCGCCTCGTCGGACCTGGCAACACTGTTTATGGCTCGTATAAATACGAACGCTACCGGTAAATGTCGTGCCAGCAGCCGGGAAGTCCCCAGGTGCATCGTGGTCGACGCGCTAATATCATTCGGAATGCGGGCCGCACAATTTGACACTCATTGTGCTTCGCTTCGGGCGCAATATTTTGCCTTCACCGCACACTTTTATCGCATCGTCTCTTGGCCGACGAGCGTCAGTTGTTGGTACTGCCTCGCGCACCTTGAGAATCTCTTATAACGGCGGGGGCATATCCAATGAACGACTTGGAGGACGACGCGGACTGCGGACACAGCCTAATTACTTCCGAGATATTTTTTCTCCGGGGCTAAACCATCCGTAAAAAGAACGCGTTCAACATCGGCAAAACGGCTGGGAAGGCGCGCGGAGTCGCATACCGACAACTTCTTTGACAGGTATTCCATCGTCGCGCTCCGCAAAGGTCGACCCTGAAAGCAGAATAGGAGCAATCAAGTACGCACTCTAACGTCGCTGTGACACCGAGAAAGGCAAGCAAGGCCACGGAAGGAGAGAAAAAAAAAGAAAGAAAGAAAGGAGCGGCAAAAGGGCTGCGCCAGGCACACCGCGTACATACAGAGGGGCCCATCGCATACGCGCGTGATTCCCTTCGGCTGTTTGGAAACACGAGCGAGCCAAGTGGTGCTCGCACTGCTTCCGGCTCAGCGAATGCAAACTTTTTGACTCGGCCCAAGAGCCGAGGGCACGCCGAACACGACGAGCCGCGAAAAACAACCCGCCGGAAGGGCAGTGAGGTTTGAACCGCTCGGTCGGCGCGCGCGCGACGCCGAAGGAAGCCGGGAAACAAACCGCACTGCAGACCGCACGCACCGGACGTCGCCGAGAGCCGTGTCGTCACTCGGCCGCTCATTCATTCATCCGCACGCCGGCGTTGCTCCACGACCGCGTAATACGGGACACGCGCGGGCATACCGACAGCCGCTGAAACCCCCGGTCGTGTTTCTTCCTGCGTGCTCCTGTATAGTACCCGACTGCTTTGCCCCGCGTCGCGCGAAACCGCAGCGGGCTCCCACGGTTCTGCCTGCGGCTCAAGTTGAGACCGCTCGCGGACAATCGCATCCCGTCTTCCGCCGTCGTCAATGCGTGCGTATATCCCTTCCACAGACACAACGCTGGACCGTCTTGGCCGTCTCCTATGAGAACATTTCGTCTTTGTTATTTTTTTTTACGCACTGTTGAAAGTTGATATACTGCATGCCCGATGTCACACGTTGTGGAGTTCTGGAGGCCATTGTGCAGGCGACCGCCGTCACTTCATTAGAAAAGTGCCGAAGCTGCCCGGCGTCTTGGCCGGGAGTTAGCTCTGAATCTGAATCTCGTAGCCTGTACCTGTGGCTGTACCTGTGGCTCGCACTACTGACGAAGCGCGAAAAGGAACAGCATCGCAATATAATCCTTACATAATTTCGGCCCACGATTCGCTCAAAGAGTTCACAGATCTTCGGTACCGATCTGCCGAGCGACTTCAGTTGTTTTCAGGTGCCTGTAAATCGTCTTCTTATAATAGCGTCCCCGTATGTTTCGTCCACTGTCGCATGCTTGGCACAAACGTTATTGGATGCCGTGTTCCATGATGCAGTTTGTTCCCAAATAAAGGGTACAATTTAAATGCGAATCATTAATGGGCTTACCCTAAAAAAGTGTTTCTTTCGTACGGTGAGCCAGCTAGAATGGTCTAATTCGACTGAATAAGTAACGCACGTCAGCGCAACTTGCGCAAGTAAGCGCAACATAAAACATGCACGTATAATGCCTGCTCATAGGTGTATCCAAGGAACACATGATATTCAATCTATTCTTTGATTTCTGATATTGCCACTGCACCATTCTGGTATATGCCACTGGAAGCTCCGGATACTGCCGAGCGTCTGTCTGTTCTGCCTAATCAAACATTAAGTCTCGACATAAACACTGCACATATAATGTCGGCTTGTAGGTAAGCACACATACCTCTTAATTGATTAGCGCATGATATTCACTGGTTTATTTGATTTTCTTAAATTTCTTATATTTTCACTGCGCCATTCTTGGGCAACTGGGTATGTGTCAATTATTGACCAATCATTAGTGCTCCCAAAGAACCTCCGCGCAGAAGGCTTTACTCACTTTCCTAATATTCTCGCGGTATACGGGCCTTCACGATAGACTTTTAAGAACGCCGCCCCTTACCGCTTTATAGTGTACGCGGTTTGTTTGTGCCCGTCTCTCTCTCTCTCTCCCCTTCCGCTCTCTTCCTCTTTTTGTCCTCCTTGTACCCCCTCCTAACCGGAACTACCTCTGGTTAACCTCCCCGCCTTTCTACGCGTCCTTTCTCTCCATTGACCAACCATCCAGAATGCACGGGTATGTGACACTGTGACATGGTGAACATAAACATCGCTTGAGATTAAAGTTGTGTCCTGTGCGGCACAACACCGCAGTGTTGTTTCTTCGCCGGAATTCAACAAATCGGTCGTCATGCTATCGCCGTCATACTATCCTCGTAACCGTTGTCGTCACCTGGCTGCTGATAACGATGCTTGATAACTATAGCAGCTATTTTGCAAAGTGCGTCGCATAACATCGATTCCCATAGTGCGCGGGATCTGCAACATTTTTTTTTTTATCTTATAAGAAATTCGAAAGAGGCTTTCCGGACGCCTCGCATATTCCTGCGTCTTTAGAAGATCTGCTGGCTGGGCCCAATTACTGATTTATTTATTTTCAAATATTCAATAGCGCCGTGAAATACTTTCCCGACTCCATCGGCGTATATAAGCCGGTGGAGTCCCTTGTGATAGCCGCCGGAATAACATGATACCGTAACCGAAATCTGCCTGACCACCTCTCTTTGGAAAACGATGCAGCTTGAATTGTCGCTGGCGTAAACTATATACGACCGGCCGGTATAACGTAACGATGCTATTACAATGCTATCCTGTTTCGTCAGTGGCCCGACTACGGCCACGTTACCGTCGGGATCGGCCGGCCGTGAACGGTAGTCGATAAGAAAGGAATGGAATTGAGCGGAAGGAATCCCGTACGCATTATAACCGGCCTAGGCTTCTGGCCGGCGACAGCGGCACTCCGGCATTCGAGACGAAGCCGCCAAGAGGAGGCCGCAGCTGGAAAGGAAACGACACGAAACAGAAGTCACGCTGAGCGCGAGCGGAGCTCAATATTGCTAAATCCAAATGGGGGTTCAAGCAACGAGGCTCGACGCGGCGGCAGGATGTGGCGGCAGCGTTTCGCTTTCGACTCCTGCGCCGGCCGACGCGAGACGAGGCACGCCATGACCGATGTGCCTTCGGCAGAGATCGCGAGCGTGTATATACTACGTAGCCCGGGGAACGACAAAGAGTGGCACTTTTCTTGATGACACCCATTTCCCGAGTCGCGCGTTTGCGGGCTGCGCCAACTGGGTCCGGCCCAGTCTTCTAGATAAGGCGCGGAGGCACATCAAAATTTATTGCCAATTAAGCGCATAATGCTCCTGGAGATGCGCGACAGAAGGAGACGTATACGCCCGCGAAGCAGCGGCTTACTAAGCGCGGCGACCCAAATAATCAGCCGCTGCCGCAACCGCGAGGGAATCCAGCGCGCTGACGTAAGAGCGCCTCGCGGCTGCGGTCCATAATGGGGTCTCAGCGGAGCGCGGGCGAAGCGCCTCTGCGCCAACCATAACTCCATTTGGCTGCCAGTCTGTGCCCCGGAGGGAGAGAGTGAACGAAATGAAAAAGAAAGTAAAGCCAAGAAAGTAAAGAAAATAATGCGTGGGTTGGCTGGGAAGAGACCGATATGACAAACGCACAGCGCGCCTTATTGTGACGTTATCAAAGACTGCACGCCAAATGCAGCTAAAAAAACTCGCGGCCACATTATCGAACTGCCGGTGTAGGTTAGGTCAAACACAAACCGAGCGGCGGGTTAGCGCTCACGTCGATCGGTATAACTGGCGGAGAACACCATTAAGATTATTACCGTCTCGGCAAACATCTACTCGGTAGAAAAAAAGACAGAACAGGCGCCTCTTTTGCCTCGCTTTGTCCCGGACGACGACGTCTGCGGCTTCGCCGACCGGGAATTGGACAGAGCGCGGGCAGAATTTGCGTTGGACGCCTTCCACGGCTGACCAATGTGCGAAGCGGAAGAACGGACAACGTTTGCGGAGATAAGAAAAGTTTATTTATCTTGCTCCCGTTACTCCCGGTTCTTTTGAAGATTGACTTTTTTTTTTTTTTTTTTTTTCGCTCTCTGTGGCGGTTCGGTGACCTTCCGCACATCGCCTGAATCGCTGCATGCACTTCGGCAAAAGTGGGCCAATAAAGTCTTCTTGCGGTGCACGCGGTTTCTCGCATAGATTTATAGACTTACGTTTCTGCCATCAGGGGTAATTGAACGCCAACGCCAGAAAGTAAACGAGAACACGCCTCCCTTGTGATTCTTCGAAACCACGGTGGGACCCCATCGCAGTGCATTTTGTCATTCAGAATTATCGCGCTTCTAGGATACACAAAAGGCGACAAAACGAAGGACGAGCACACATGTCTGCTTTGTTGAACGCATGTAGTCTGTTTAAACGCGCTATATACGGCGCCGTGCGAGCGTCTTCGAATGCGCAACGCTGTTCCTTGCGGGGCGCAGTTTCGCACCTAAACTTCCCCTTTACGTCTCCAACCTACCTGTTCCCTCTATTTTCTTCCTGTATCGTATAGGCAGCTACCCGGACGTCCCCTTCTGGACCGGTATTCACACAAAAGAAAGTTCTTACGCTAGAACTGTTCTTAAGAGCAGGTGCGGGCCAGTTATCATGTTGGACATAATATTATAGCGAACGCAGCCGGCCGAAGGAAAACAGCACTTACGAATGAAAAACTCTGTCAAATCTGCCCCTGGTTATTATTCCTACCCTAACTTGCCACTTTTTGTTCTCTCTTCTCATTTGTTTATTCAAACCACTTTATTCGTATAATCATTGCTGCGAAGTCACTTAATTTCAGTCAGAGGACACTGCAGTCGATCATTTTAGCAGTTCTCCCGGTGTTGTTTAGGTCATTTATTTCAATTGCTTTAACAGGGATCTTGGGCCGGATGCACAAAGCTTTTCGTTCGTGCTATTTGCCACTGGCCAGCCGCCTTCACTAATAATTTGTCCAGCGTCAGGGTTGGCTGAGATTTTCCCTTATGAACAATTCTGGCGTAAGAGGATTTTTTTTTTTTTTGATACAAATGAGCAATTTTGTATTTGCTCTGGATATCCTTGTACCTGTATCTAGCGAAATCGGCACTCGAGTATTCATGCAACTACGATGGCAAACAAGCTGAGCGTCGCAAAGTTTGCTTCTAATTTCAATTTGATTTAAATTCAGACTTTCAATGGCTTGTAAACTATCACAAGTCGTTCCTCAAGAATTCTTTCTCAAAACTTTATGGATGAATTCTCAAACGCGTACTCGAAAAACCGACACTTCTTAGCTGCACATTCGTCATTACCTCCTATTTATTTTTATTCCTTGTTGTATTCGTTTTTGCCGCATTTATCTCACTCATCTAAAGAGAAGCGCGCCCATGTTGCGGCTCTCTTATCGAACATAATTCCCGGCGGCGACGGCTTTCTCGCTTTAAAACAGCCAATAAAGCTGATTGCATCTGGCACAATATAATTTGGTCATCGCTGGCCGTCTCAAGGTCCCCCGCTGCACGTCCGCTGAAGACGACAGACGCGTGGTCATCGCGGGCGGGAGGCCAGCGACGGCCGCGCGTGGTAAAAGATAAAATAAAATTGTAATTAAAAAGAAAAACACGCGAACAGAACACGAAGAATTAAGAACCTCTGGCCCGAGGCGACGCGGGGCAAACAAAGCGAACAGGAAGCTCGCTCAGAAATGGCCTCAGGCCGCGCGTACAGCAGCTCGAGTCACGTGCCTGTGCAGCCTCGTCGTACATGAGAGAGAGAGAGAGAGAGAGAGAGAGAGAGCAACGAAGAAGCAAGAAGACGCGAAGGCATTAAAGGAAATAAGTCTCGAAGCGAAAGGTTCTGGAAGGGAGGAGTTAAAATGACGGAATGGGAAGGAGAGGGGAACAGAGGGCCGCTATAGGGACGACCCTCGACCCGAACCAGACGCGCAGGCTCTGACGGCCAAGAAGCAGCGCGCCTGCAACGACGCTGACCGCGGCCTTATGAGCTCTCTCTCTCTCTCTTTTCTTCTTTCTCGCGGAGGGCCCTTTGGAGGCGACAAATAAACAGCGAACCCTTTCTTCTGCAAACAGGTGCGGGAGAGCGTCGAGGCGAAATGTCTCCTGCCCTTGAGCTGCTCATCGCCGCCACTCCTCCTCCTCGGCGGCTGCCTGTTTTCCTCCGCGAGCTGGGCTGGCAGTGCAGAGCCGTTTGCTTAACCCCCCGGACCATTATTCCTGTCGTCCTAGTTGGCCCATTCCGCTCGCGGTGCGCGTGCTTCAGACACTCGGGGTGCCGCGAACGCGCGAACCTCGGAGTAGGCCAATCAAGGCCTGCCGGCGCCCACGCGTCCCAAAGTGCGCATAGACGCGTTTGTTGCGGTGCTGTCGCGGTGATTGCACTATTCTACGTAGTGCGGCGGTTGGTGTGGCCGCTACGACTGGGCGCCAGACACCAGTGTTTGAAAACGTTGCCCCTCTTCGTGTTGTTCCCTGCCTCAACCGCGTTGTTGTGCTTCGCAGTTACCGCTCCATTTATGCGTTATGACGTTCGATGCTCGCTCCCTTCGAACCCCCCCCCCCTTTCCCCCCCCCCCCCCCCCACACACACACACACACACCCCGGCCTTTCTCTTTGTTTTCTTTAAGTGCACTGGTACCGCTGAGGTTACCTCGTCCTGTCGGCTGTGATTCTCATTAAACTTTTTTTTTTCTCTCTCTAGCCTGTCTAGCAATTCGCCTGCGCTTTACACGCCAGATGATTAGATGAATAACGAAGGCTAGTGGCAACATATGTGTCGCACACATGAATGGCTCGAAAGTAACATTAACCACGCTACTACCTGAGTAGCTGTCGTAACTTTATGCGTACTGTATTATGGGTTGCTAATTAAGCGCGGAACTGGTCAAGTTCGGAGAAGACTTCGGAGGCCCAATAATTATTGTTCGGATTAGATACAGTGTGCGACCACTTGTACCTTTCGTCCTACACTATACTCTTAAATGGAATGTTTCTGTGTACGCAATCGCAAGGTCGCATGTGGTGAACGCCTCGAGCTGTCGCGTCTCATTCCGTTAAGACCCGAGGGCTTGAAAGCCTGCTCCACTATTCTAATTAGAATCGTACCCTTCTGCAGCGGAAATGAGGAATAACGTGCACCCCCATGCATGAACGTAGTGGAGCTCCTACTGCACGTCCACCTTGTTTGCCCGTATGTACCGCACGAATGGATTTGGAGTGCCACGTGTCACTTTGCTCCTCTTATCTTCGTCGGGAAGTGTACATTCCGCGCTGGGCAGTTTAAATAAGGCAACATTAGGAGAGTTTGAGCGTGAAGTGGTATAAACCACTTGTCCTAACTGATCCGCGCGGGGGGGGGCTAACGCCAAGGAACGGCGAATGCGTCACGTCGTGCCGCTGGAGCGTGGCGAGGCGATAGCGTACACAACGCGTGTCTCCGAGTGCGATGGCTTTATCTTAAGCGCAGGCGCAACCGAGAAAATGCGCTCAGGGCGACGGCGAGCTAGAAAAGAAACAAAGACGGAGAGTCGAATGTAGCAAAGACGACGCATTTCGACCCGTTCGACCACGACGGCCGCCGGGAATGCTAAAGCGGTGGGAGTCGAAGGCCACATTCCGAACCCACCTGGGTTCTTTTGACGGTGTGGAAAGTGGCGCGTCACAAGAAGCGGCTGGAGCAGCTGTCCGGGGTGCACCGGGTTCTATACGCGACACGCGTTCGGCACGTGACCGCGCTCTCCCCCACTAACTGGCATGGACGGCCGACGCGGAACGCTTGGAGTTTGAAAAACGACGCATTCGTGGCTATTACAGCATAGTCATAAACAGCAACCGTGCGGCATTCCACTGCGTATTTCTTCGACAGTTATATCCCACGTTTCCTAGATTCCAAGCTCTCCATTGCACGACAGCCTTCGCTACTCCAGTATAGAACAAGACGTTTCATTAAGCACTGTGTACGATAGTACGATGGGGACGGCGCTTACATTGCTAAGTGCCAAACTAGGACATTTAATTATGCTCACTGGCTTAGCGGAGCAGGGAGCGGGCGCCAAGCGAGTACCTTGAAAAGAATCGTTGAACTTGGCCTAGGCTGCGTTGGAATTAAATAACAATAAATTACGACGCGCAGGTGCGCTAGACGCGTTTGCGCAGGCGCTATTCTTATGAAATGTGGTAATGCAGACGCGCCCACCAGGCTGCGCACACACGGAGACGGGCGCCAGACGCACGCCCGCGGACGATGTCGCACCGAATAAAGACTCGGCACGCGAACTAAGTCTCCCTTGCCGCAGGCCGCCGCGCTAATATAGTTTCGCCTACCTAATTTATTCACGAATATCCCATTTTTTCTGGGTGAGTAATGACGCAAGGAGGCGCGCGCAGTGGAAATTCAGCAAGAGAAAAGTCTATACACGCAGCTCCTTTTGTTGAAACGTTACGCGTGAGCAGCGTATAGACCACGTTCATACGTAATATACGTATATACACTGTGGCCAGGCGGTGATTTATGCGGCTACTATTTCGAACTTTAGGAGGAAAAAGAAATCACCGTGGGCTAAGATTGACGATGGGTATATGTGCGGCCGAAACGCCTGAACAAGAGTGCAGAGTTATGTCGCAGCGACCGTGGAAAGTTTAACGCGAGGTGTTGCCAAGAGTAGTCGCTCTTAAAGCACAGTGCTAAGTCCCGGGCGATGCCGTACCACACGACATTGAGGCCACACGCAGCGCGTACTCCCTCGCACGATGAAGGCATCGTTGTCCATTGTATGCCATAGCTGCACAGCGCGGAAACCAGTCTGCAATAGCCATGACAGATGATGACGGAGAGTGGTTTGCTAACGGGATGGTGTGTTGGCGAATGACCCGAAGGGGCGTCTTCACCGAAGATTCGGGCAGCAGCAAAGTGGGGACGGGGCTGCGTTGCGAAAGGCCCATTCCTTATTCCTCGTGACGTGGCATCGCAGCCAATGGGAAGTTTCGCTGCTATACAGACGTCGCCGGCTTTTTTCGCTCAAGGGGCCATTTGACGCTTTCGCCTCAATAAATGTTTTATTTGGATGGGATGGCACTTTGGCCAAATGCGAAAAATCGGAAAGGGGAGAAAGTCTGTCTGGAGTGATATAAGCGCGATGCGAGGAGCAGGATCACGTGTAAAAGCCCGGATTCCTTGGCAAAAGCCAGGAGAGATGATAAATGAATGGTAATATAGTTCTGAAAGAATAGTCCACCGGTGTTAACTTATTTAGTGATGCTCTTTAGCGTCCTTTTAGAAGATCCTGCCCCACACGGTCCTATCCATTTCCATGTCGTCCTCGTGAAAGAATATCGACCCAACAAGATATGCACGATGCCGCCTTCGTTGGCATCGGGCGAATGAGAGTTCCCACCAGGGTATTTTTCCCCGTCTCGAACCTCCGCTCTCCACAGTTTGCTCTTGATATTTCTTGCGCGGTACCCCGCAACCCGCTCTCCGCAGCCAGCGGCGTTCGACTGGGCGAGAAAAATAAAATTAACAAGAAAAAAAGGAGAAAAGAAGAAGAGAGAAGAAAGGGTAAAGAGGGGAGAGAGAAAGTTGCGGGTGCTGACAGCCACAAATCACGGCTCCCCGGGGACCTTTTCAAATAGGTGTCCGCACGGGGCGCCGAAGGAGCCGCCGACTGCCCCAAAGCGCGAACCGAAACTCGCCCGCCGGTCCCATGGCTGCTCTGTGGGCTCGAATGCTGGGAGCGCGTCGCTGCATTCCAGGCATCTCTGCGCGAGCCAAAGGCGAGTCCTTCTGCGGAGACGCGATGGTTCGCCCGGTTTCCATTCCACCTCCGCTGCGTCATGCACAAGCCACGATGGCCGCGGACGAACGGAGCAGCCTACCAGACTAGCGCGAACCGATCGACGAACCAACTAGAAACGAACCACTGTGTCTATCGTTCGCTTCAAGCGGGAAGCACTTTAGGGGCCCGGGCTGTGGGCGTCTGTCGCGTGATGACGCTCAAAAACAAGTGCTCGAAACAGGGTCAAAAGAAGTGCAGAATTGATCAAAACCGGTTCAATATAAAACTAACATGATTCAGAATAATTTAAAAGATAGGAATAATCAAGCATTAAGCGCATTAATTAACAGAAATTCGTTAAAATCGCTTCTTTCATCAGCAAATGCTTTGGCTCCATGTGCGTAGTGGTTTGGCTACATGTACGTGGCGGCTTCCCACCAGTTGTGCCTTAACACAGGTGTCAAAACGGATGATCGATTGCTAAACACAAGATAAACACAGGATAAAACAAGATAAACACAAGGAAAACACAAGGGAAACACCGGCGAATCACTGCTCCGCACTTCCCCAGCTTTCACGTTGAGTGGAACTGCAGTACCGCCGAGTTTACCATTGCATTAGCGCCGAGGTTTTTTTTTTTTTTATTCTTTCGAATGAAGGCTGTAAAAGGGAATTTTGTGCGCCCCTTGGGATAAAGAATGCCGAGTCTGCGTCAAGTATTTGGCGTCCAAGCAACAATTACCACTGTCCCTTTGTTTTTTTCTCCTAGTGTCCTTTTTTTCGGCAGTAACGCAAGGCATTACGATGGTGCGATGACGGCATTTATTTTTTGAATGTATATCAGACATCGCGCATTTCGAGCTACGAAATGTGCACACTCCATGGTCTAATACTCCTGTGCGACCCGTGCTACGAAGGCGCTTCTAATTTTTCTGCGAGTCACTGATCTCAACGAGATACATTAATGCTCTATGGTGCGTGTTTTGCGTGTGTTACTTGTACGTCGAATGTCGTGCGTGTATCACTTCATTTACGATCGCCTCGCATTTATCAGCATGCTAGGCGTGCTGCCAGGCAAGACTGTACAGTTTTCATTAAAGAACCTCTCTCTCTCTTTCTCTCTGATTGGTGGCGTTGATTAGAACGCAAAGTAACAAGGTTCATAAACTACAGACACTTAATCTGTCGATACAAAGTGACATATACAAAAAGGAGTCGACTGCAGTCGAGAAGTACTCGGTGAGCAGTATATTCGTTCAGTATTTTTCAAAATAAAGTTTTATTGTCAAACCTGAACCGTGAACGTACGGTCATTCGTGCGGCGAGAAGGCGGAATGAAAGAATTGACCACGTCCGCGCACAGCTCGTTCGAGCTATGAAACGTCGTTAAATCCGTCAAATAGCTAGGAATCTTTATGATCGCAACTACTTCTAAGATTAGCGAACTTGAAAAGCAGCGACTGCGGTGGCATGTTATAAACTTACTCTGGCAGTTGCGCAGAGTGAAGACATCCTTCTATTCGGGAAAGCTACCATAATCAATATTAAAATAGAAATGTACTCGGCTTCCGACGTGGACGCTCGATAGGTCTCGCCGAGGTCAATGACAAGTTGGAAGTGGAGGCGGCAACTCTGGCTACTTCGATTTACGACACATCGGGCGGGAGGCGAAGACCTCTCGACAAATTCAATCCACTCGTGTGTCGCGTCGCCTTCACGGTCGCTGTCGTTGTCGTTGAGGGTGAGTAGATGTAAGAAGCTCATATCCGCGCAAGATAATATTACCGTCATTTGTTCCGTCTGTTCCCAGTATTGTCAACTTTTCCCTGGCCAAGAAGGCCACAGTCCACAGTCCTATAGAAAGTCCAAAATAAACTGCTTTGTCGCGCTTCGCTTTTGTGGATATTTGTGACCAAAACGGGAAACTTCAATGCACGCTATTCTCTGCTGGCGGCAGAAACTTCCATCACAATAAATGAGCTCAAGTGAATAGAGACTCAAGTTAGAACAAGGAAGGTTTAATTAAATACGTTCATTAGTTGGCAGTGCGCCATTTTGCGCATGCTGATGTCAGCCATGTGATTGGGAAGCTCAAAATATCCCGTAATTAAAGGGCGGTGACAGTGATACTCTCATATGTGATGATGAAACCGCATGCATTCACACTAGCGAAGCTTAAACACGCACACCCAGAACTCTCAAAGCCGTATCTGACAATTTTTTTTGCTGATTTGCCGCCCTGCAGAAACAAAAAGCACACTTATATCGCTTTGCGTCGCTGAAGAACGAAAAAAGCAATATTAATTTCGAAGCACAGGATAGCCCGTAGGTAGTAGACAGCAGTATCCTTTAAGCTCCATCATAATTAGCCCTTTCTTTGCTCTTCCTATAGTAAAGACTCGTGATAAGAAATATAGCGAAGAAAGCGCAGTTCTTTTCCTTGGGCTTTGTTACAGTAGAGCGAACGCCTACTTGCTATGCGACTGCTTTCATTTGGCCGATCTCGTCTGTAGCTCCGCCGTGTCGCCGAGTGTGTTTGCTTCTCCGCATGCCTGCGCCCGCGCATAATAAAGTGGCGGAGACGCGTTTCATACATATTCACGAGGCGCCTTATGCAAGCCCATTATCTTACGCCGCGCATTCGTCGCCCCAGCGCTGGACACCCGAACTATCAGCGGATAACGCTCCGAGGCATGTCGCCACGCTAAAGATGCGCCGCACAGTTCTGCCGCACCTAATTACAATGGAGAATCGCTGGCAACAGGCGACAAGGTAACGCCGCACAGCCTTTCCGCGGGGCGACCCGCGACATAAATCTCTCGCCGGCTCTCGCGTCGCGAGGGGCAGGAGGGGGGGGGGGAAGGACGCTCAACAGTCCGTTCTGAGTCGTTGCATGAAGCGCGCGCACGCGAGCGCGTTGACGCGAGAGATTCCTGGCTGCTTAACGCGGCGGCGGCTGCACTTCGAAAGCGGCTGTTCCACGCTACCAGCATAGGTGCTTGTTTTGCGCGCGGTGTTAGTCCAGCTGTCTTCGCTTATTATGTGCCCGTGCGTTCTCTGTCGAGGCGCAATAAATAGCCAGAGTAAATTACTATGGCTTTCCTACACTATTCCCTCAATTCCTTGTGACACACTTTTCACTTCGCACTCCTCCTGCTCTTCATGACCAAGTGGGAGACGGCGGCATTTCTTTTTTTTGGTTCCTCCTGTTTAAACGGAATTAAGCGATCGCACGATATCGCTTTCACTACGCCGGACAGAACAGTGAGCTTTTAGCAGAACACGCAAGTAGCTAACATCAAAACCTTTAAAAGTTGCTTGCCTTACTCTCCGTCTCCTTCTCCACCCAAATTAAGGTAAATTATTTTAAAACGGGTGAGGTAGGTATCTATTTACATTCTCATCTTCACTGCTCTGCGACAGCGATCAAAAGAAAATTAAGAAATCTGGCTTTGCATGTAATTCTGCCTCGATCGTCTGGAGAAACGCCAAGGACTCCGCTGACCTGTTGCGCGTTTCTTGTCCGCCGTGCATGAATCCAGTATGCATTCTGAAACAACGCACCGACTACCCCGCTCGTCTTTGTTAACGCTGCTCGGCGGCGCCCGATGTAGCCGGTTTCTCGCGCACCTCTACTCTGGCTGCGAGCGTCGGCACGATTAGAGCCGCGAGACATCATCTGGCCGCCGCCAGTGTAACAGACCGGCTCGCCTCCCACGCAGTCTGCTCGCCAGACGACGAGCACTGCATGGCGACTCCACCCTTCAGCGCGGCATCCGGAAGCGGTCGACGGCGCTGGCTGCATCAGAATGGCTCGACGACGCGCGTGCGTCCAAGGCTCGCCCGAAAACGAGGTGGTGGTGGGCTGCTCGCAACCGTTGCCGCCGCAGCCGCGCAACAAGAAGAATAGGAGTATAAAAGAAGCAAACACACAAATCCGGTCTCTCGGCGTGCGCCGACGCCGTTCTTGCGCAGTCTTAGATAATGATGCGCCGTGTCCCGGCGGCTTTCCCGCCGGAACGACCGGCCGCGCATTTCTTCGCGGCTCGCCCGCTCTTGTTCCCTTTCGCGTGCAGGCTTGTCATTCCGGGCACAAGCGCCCGATAAAGACGTTCAACAAATGTTTATTCCCCCCACCCACTTCCCCGGGACGCGAGCGCAATCGACGAGCTGTCGCGGTACGATAAGGAAACGTGTGATGAGCGAGCGCAGCAAGCTAACAACATGGTTTTTGCTGCATCACGACAGCTTTAGTTAACATAAAGCGTGTTCCTCCTTCTTGGTTATTCCTTGAGAGCTGAAAGACGATAGAAATGCTGGCAGCAGACATAACACGGCGCAGAATGGTTGTATACGGCTTCTCGCCAAATGGCGAGCACGGTCAGTTGTGCACTTAACAACCTAAACAACAAGGTAAGGATAAGAAACTCCGCGTACCTGGCTTCAAGAGAGTGGAAACGGTGAGAGAGAGCCACGAAGCGAGGATCAGCGCACAGGAAGGGGAGTGTCCTGCGTCACATGGAATGATTGCTGGTGAGAAGGGGCAGAGTACAACACGTGGCTGCAAGAGCAGATGAACGCACGCAAAACAACCGTTGCATCCAACGGTTCTGCATACGCTTTTTCGGATCAAGGTTACATTACATATCACTTTCGCTCCTCGCACCTATGTTCCGAATGGTGCCAACTATACTAAAAAAAACTGTAATGCTAAGAATAGCGCTTTGCAAACAGGCGACAGGAATGACACTAACCACCCCTCTAGAAATTTTCCTGTCAAGGCTCAATGAACTGGTCGAAAGTGACCATATGCGTACAAACTTCGTGTTGCTGTATTCGTGTCACTACGCTGCCTCGGTGTGAGAAAGTTGTGTGTGCGAAGTTCATCGGCTGGGACAACGCATGTGTATATATATTATATACTCCTATTAGCCCCTATGCAGTGTACATACTTTGCTCATGCATATGTTCATATGAATTTTTTTTGCCTGTTCAGACGAACATGCACGTAGTCAATACGACTCACTGGCATGTTTTTTATTCTTTGCGTTTAAGCTTTCTTCCCAGGAGCACTTCACTGAGATGATACGTTTTACTCTTTATTTTCTTTTAAATGTGCGAAGAAAATAACTGCGAACATGTTTTTAACATTATTGTCTTTTGTTGAAAATAACATATTCCATCTTGCGCGCATTACTCGGTTCGTAGTTCAGCCATCAATTGTTCTCATTAGGTAACAAATGATCAACAACAGGCATCCTAGATAAAAGAGATGAGACGTGGCAACATTGCATGGTAGCAGCGGCTAATCAGACAGGTATAATTTATGCTAAGCCACCATCACACATTATTAATTTTATTTTTTAAACTAGGAAAAAGGAAACGCAGCATCAGAACCATGATTGAGAATTCGAGCGGGGACGGGGGGAAACAAGGAATTACAAAACAAATTTGCTTTTTCAAGGCGCACCACCACTGGTGGCAATGAATTTATATCCCGGAAAAAAGTCCTAGCAAAGTAAATAAATAAATAAATAAATAAATAAATAAATAAATAAATAAATAAATAAATAAATAAATAAATAAATAAATAAATAAATAAAAGCAAAAATGAACGAGCATTGAAAAAAATGTCAGTTCTTTTTTATTTATATGCTTGAACCTTAAGACAGTGGTCCAATTTTGATTACTGGTAGCGAGGGGCATGAAGTTATTTGAAAGCCCAAATCTCAGTTCGGTTACGATGAGCACTAAGGAAAAGCTTAAACCAGAGGTTCTCGTGTTGGTCGCCTCAAGGAAGCCCACCCCAAATACGTATTTAATTTCAGTCATGCGCCGTAATAAAATTCTCCCGTTCTAGTGCGTCGATGTGTGTCTGATGGCGCGGATGTCAAACGGTACAGATAGAGAGAATTATATATTTCAATGATTTTTCAATGCATGCTTGGGGAAGTGGGTGAGGAGAAGGTAAAACGAGCTATTATGGCTCTTTATGGAAACTTCACACGCGAAACTCCGTAGCGAGTTAAGTCACTCTTTCACGTCAGCCCGTAGTCGGATTCTGTCCTCAAAGGATGTCACCTCGTCGGGCTGACGCTTGTCTAGGAATAGCTTTGCCACAGGAGGTAGGCCTAACCCCAACATTAGTCACGCATGAGTAATGTACGCAGCTTCTTCGCCACCTTTTCTCGCGTGTTTTGAATCACGTTGCAATAAGTTGTGAATCCTGCATGCATAGTTCACTATATACTATTGTTCTATGTTGACTAATTGCCATCGTCGGAGAAATGAACACATAGGCATTGAAATGTAGGTTCCACTTTAGGAACCTAGTTTTCAAGTTCCTGCACAATCTCTAGCTCATTAAACTATCTTGTGATACGCATGTGAATGAATCTTATAGCGCTCTAATCCATGCAGTTCCTTCGCACCATTATCACACGGAATTTCAGCCAACCTGCAAGCGTGCACGAGTCCGACACTTAAGACGCTCTTGCAAACAAAACTCGCTTTTTTTAAAAGCAAATGCTACATTTAATGTGTTTGAGAAATATAAGGAAAAACAGCTTTCATTAGTCACCAGCCTAAATCGCTGACGACTGCTCGAACGTAGCGGTGACCAAGTCTGTCTTGAGAACTTAAAACAGGGCGTGCTTTGCGGTGAGGCCCACCCAACGCGAATGAAACATTCCCCCAGAAGGCCTGCAAACCTCCGACCTCATCACGTCAAACACATGCTGCCAGCGCCCCTCAGCAAGCCACCCTGGGCCTCGCTGGCCTGCGTCGCATTGGATTTTTAGTGAAATGCTAAAAAAACAAAATCTTGCAGTGTTTGGCTTCTCCTCAAGGACACTGGGCTTGCCGTGCTGCACGCTTTCCAGTGCTCTGTCGCACACTGGCGCCGTGCAACGGCAACGCGGCGAATTGGCCACGCCGCGCCCGCTCCGCCGGAGCATATGCGCCGTCCGCCGCCGCGCTCGGCCCGAAACGGCCCCACGGTTGCTTGCGCGGCTTAAGGCCCCTTTGAAGAGGTGCCTAATTGGCGATACCCGGTCGGTATGGACAACACAGTACATCTACAGAGATAGGGAGAATATCGCATCGCAGATGTTGGAACGCAACAACCATACTGAACGTAGTTCCGACGCGACGCGATGTTTTACGCACCTGGCCTACAGCGCGTAATAATCACGCTGTTGTCATGGTGGACGTGCGTACCATGGTGCACTCGCTTTAACCGATGACCGCATAGAACACGTAGGTTGCAGGATTAGAACACGATTGTCGCTTATTGTAGAGCGGACGCCGGCCGACGCCATGTCGAAAATACGTTCCATGCCGTTGTCGCTTAAAGAGGAAGACCCTCATCTTCACAAAAGCCAGATTATTTATGAATTTCGCCAATAGCATATACATGTTGCGAAAAACTGTCCCGCAGACTAATCGTGGAACTATTTTTTTTTTCGGGGTAATGCCGCCACTATAGTGGTTTGTTATCGGGATTGTTATTGTACATAAGGTGAGTCACAACTAAGACAAGCTATCTTTCAGTCCGATTAAGGTCTTTTTAGCACTCCATTCTCGCTAATGCTGAGTTAATTTGGCGTCCAGCACTAACGGAACGAAGGATATCTGGGAATTTCTGATTCCATTTGCCGTGTTATGGTATGCCTTCACAAAGTGTGAATCATACACATTTAAAAATGGGCATGCAGGCTTAGCCTTAGATGTACTTTACAGCGTCTTTGTGGTGACTCTAATTTAACGTGAGCGCGAGTCGCAAAATTAGCTCGCCTGTTCTTTTGAAGGCGACCTTTGTGAACGTGCATACGGCACGTAACGCATAGTGACAGTTAATGAACAGGGCAGTGGATAATGACGTGGTATACCACTTGTAATCGACACATTATTGATTTTCTTTCCTTCTTGGAGGTCTTAAGTCCCGTTGGTGGAAGATGTCATAGGCTGTCTAATATCGTTTCAAGAACCTGTGCTCGTGACGAGATTCCACTGCAGCCGTCGTTAGACATTAGAAATACGCCGTGTTCACAAACCAATGGAACTCTTCGAAATTCTTGTACGTCTCGTTCGCGTCGCAAGAATCGGCAACGCTAAAGTTCCAGGAAATATATATATATATATATATATATATATATATATATATATATATATATATATTGTAAAGGCATTGTGTACGAAAATATGTGCACAGAAAGTCTCGTCATGTATTAGGAATGCGTAGCTTTAACAGTCCTCATATTTAATTTAATTAGCCTCCATCAGTCGTATCAACATGCAACGTTCTCGTGATCTGATTGGCTATACGAGCAGCAACCAGCGCAGACGCGCCATGAGTATGCGCGTACGTCTTTGGGAGGCGGCTGTGTGGGCGCCCCTGCATCCAGTATAGTAGTGCATGGGTGGGTCGGTTCGCCCACGGGTGTCAGCCTTTCTCTCGCCGGGAGCGAACTTGAGTCAATGGATATTCGGGTCTGCCCTCTGAACAAAATGTCAAGGCACGAATACTACGCCGGACATCGCGGCCGTTGGGCCCTCTCGCCCGCGGAGACCAAAGCCAGCGAACTCAACTGGCGCTGTTCCAACGTGTCAATCAGCGCTCATGCCCGCGAGCACCACTTAGGCACACAGTGGCGCACGGCTAGTCACTCCGGGGTGCTTGTCGCCAGAGCTGCCGGGAATGTTGCAGCGCACGACAAAAAAGGGGCTACCGAAGAAAAGCTCCGACATCGGCGACACAAAGCCACGCGAGGAGAAGACAAGATGCGCGGCCCACAAAAGCGCTGCTCTGGACGGTCGTCGCCGAAACGCTTCGCGAACCAAACCAAGATGACCAGGCATATAAGTTGCGTTAGATGCCCCCCCCCCTCTCGCTTTGAGGGGACGAAGGTCCAATCCGGTCGATTTCCGGCGGCGAGAAAAAGATGGATGCGATCGGGGCTATTCACGTACTCACCGCTCGAGTAGAATAGGGTGCGGGGGGTGAGTAGAGAATGCCGTATTCTGAAGTCTGCACTAGCACCGGCACCAGGCGGCGCATGGAAGCTCTTTGAAGGCCAAGATATTCACCCAGGAAGGCCCTTAGGGAACGTCTACCTTCCAGAAGCGCTGGAATTTAGCGCGGATGTAAGCATTAACTGGTCAGAAGTTGAGATACGCAAGAGACCTCTGGAAAATTTGTAGGAAAAAAAGCAGGTAATAGATTGATGAAACCGGAGTCGCTACAGGCATAGGTAACTGTACAATACAGGGACAGAGGTTTTAATGAAGTGAGAAAAAAATCAAGGATAGATAGGCAAAATGTTAGACTGCTATGCATGTATACAATACCTGATTAGCTCAAGCAGGCTAGGTGATTATTTTTCGTCGCCCCGTTTTGAAGGGGATGCATATACAAACTATAATCATCATTCCTTCTCGCCTAAGCACGCCTCCCCAAAGATACAGAGGTGCTGCCGGCGGTAGAACTTTTCCGTATTGAGATACGACTTCTGACGCAGAGATGAACCTGCGTGTCTCAAACCACTGTAAGAACAATAGGGATAGAAAATAGGTAAGAGTCAGTCGCTATACAGGAAAAAAAAAAGAAGTGGCTTTGTTGTTGCATCCGAAGCATATAACCATCCTGTCGCCCAACATTCCGCTGCAAGAACATCCTAAGCTTTCGGCTTTCACGACAGCGATACTGCGTCAATGTCTTGGACGTTGAGCGCGTCGCCTAAACGTTGCTCTAAATATACTCCGTAACGTGATCTTGAGCTCTCACGCTGTGAGTAACGAACGTAAGGGCGGCGTATATATGGCGGCCTGGTTTAAAGCTATCTCCAACGTCAACGGCGTCGACCCCTGTTTACGAGGCAAAGTAGGAGCAGTGACTAAAGTGTCGATGAATAGCAGCCAGATGGTGAGAAGCCGCGCGCTCGCAGATGTCCCACACAAGTGAGCGCGCAAGCGGGAGACTCCAGATCTTAATCGAGCAACCTGATCTCACCGCGCGGCTGACGGTGCACACAGAGGCCGCGTTCCGGAGCGGCAGCTGGACGGCCGACGCTGTTCGTAAGTGACCTATGTGCTTTCATTTAAGTCGACGTTAAGTGCAGCGAAACTGTTAGAGACCACTGCAAGCCGGTATACATTCATAATGGGCGTGTTTTTGTTTTTGTTTCTTGTTCTTTTGAATCTTGCTTTGGTTGACGCTGGACACACGTTTAAAACGTTCATAGGCAGGTGGTCAATATACGCTAAAGAGGGGGAAGCTTTATAAGAGAGTGCAAGAAAGGTATATGAGTCAGAACCTTCCCAGCAACGAGCGATCCGTACAGATATACAAGAACTATGACTTCAACGCTACTGCTGTATAAGCAGCACACACTGTGCGTTATTGTGGACGCCCATGTATACGTCGACTATGCGCGCGTGCACAGGGACAAGCGGCAGACAGAAAATAAATAGCAGTTTTACGCTGCTAACAGCCCCCGCCATATTTACCTAACTTTCTGAAGTCGTTCATTCACCAAGGAACAGCACAACAAAAGGGCACACAGAGGAAACACAAAAAAAGGCAATATCGGTCAACAGAAGAGCACGCGTGCACGCACGCACATAGAGGGAGAGATGCGGATGAAACGACCGATGATAGCTTGCACGTTGTACCCACTCTTGCACGGGCAATAAAGCATGCGAGCAGTTTTACTGCGTGCTATTCAAGTTGGAACGTCTGCCCGAACCAGTGCCTCCCTTTAACGGCCGCCACTCTACAAATAAGGCGGCGCTGAGATGGCCGTTACCACAACAAAAGGCGGTCATCACCGACATGGCTATTTATGTACAATACGCAAACACGCCGCCTGAGTTACGCGCAGTAATTTTGTCTCCAAAGGCTTCTTTCAAAAACCTCCGCAGTCACCATGGTGATGTCGCATTGGGCGTAAATTTTAGAGCTGCCAGCATAAAGGCGAGAAAGAGGCCGCCGTTGGGAGAAGCCCGCCGTGAAAACTGCCACTGTGTGAGATCTGCGAAGCGTGCCGCTTAGAAAGCGCTGTTTGGGCTTGGCTTGGATTGGTTGTTTGCTCTTTTTTTTCTGGTCCAACAACAAAACCAAATGCTGTTAGACAGCAGCCGAATCGACCTGTTAGCCGACCAACAAGCACACACCAAAATGCAAGAACGCCCTCGGTTCATAAACCTTCTCGGTAGCGCTCGACAAAGCCGTAGACTACCCCCCCCCCCCCCCCTCTCCCTTTCTTCTTTAGAGGAGCGTTAACGTCGTCGTAGTCAGTGCATTTCTTCATTATTACGCGAGTGTGTAATGGAAGACGTACAATGCTATGCGCGCACGGAAGCACACTGTCGTCGACGGCATCCTCGCTTAACGAGGCGCTCGCACACGCAGGCACGCACGCCTGTTCATGGAGCGTTCTGTAATCCTTTTTAAAGATAATCTTATACGGCAGAAGCGCAGCGTTTCCTGTGTGCTGTATGTTCAGTGCCTTGCCATCCTGAGACTTCGTTTTCTTTGTAGGAGAAATATCTTTGGAGTTAATTAATGCTAACCGCGAGGCATCATTAAAGTCCGATTTAGCTATATACTTCTCGATTAAAACGCTAAAATACTCTACTGAAACGAAGCAGGGAATTGGCAAGTGATAACTATCGCGAAATATTTCCCTAACAACAAGGCAGTTTGGTCGACTTGCATTTTTTTAAATTTATTTCAAATGCCAACTGGGGGCTCACCAAATGTGAACACTAACTGCAATATGCTTGGCGCTATGCTGAATGCTGGGGCCGGGGCACACAGTCGACGCGAGGGGCTCAGGCGAGCTACAAAGCTTCCTTCCTGTTTCCGTCTTGCTATCAGTCAAGGTTTTCGGATGTGCTACAATGAGGAGCGACCTTGAGCGCTAAAGGTTGCAGCGACTCGTATCGCTTGACACAAGGGAAGGACGTAGCAATCCCATCATGTCAGCATATCACTAACATCAGTTATCGATTGACTGTACGTATCTTGAACTTAAGCGGACTACTGTCTCTGCCATTCAACTGCGGTGTTTTAAGCGAATGAACAGTTCAAGCTTGTCAGCGATTGCTCGAGTGAACCGCGGACTCCCTGAAGTTTAAGGAAAGAGAGCTCTAGGGGGGAGGAAAGCCGTCTCTTTTTTTCTTTTTCTTTTTCCGAATCAACACGTGATACAATGTCTGACTTTATTACCCTCTGTGCAATACTCGCAGAGGATTGTCGCCTTACCGTTGAAACATGAACAAGAGACTGAATTTGAAAGACCCATATTCCACATATTGCGTCTCACGTATTGTATCAGAGGAACTCACAGTGCTCGCTGAACTTCACCTTAAAACGCGAACTCAGAACAGCCGATCGTGGCCTTGGTGAAGCATAGGAGGGATGTGTCGTCAATTCTCGAGTGAAGAACATAAAACAATGTCGAAGAACAGGCATAGGGTTTCCAGGCGAGAGGTTAGATAACGCCGCCAGTGTGGCCAAGTTGCTATTTATAGGGTAAGTTTATTGTCACATTCGTGGCTTACATCTTCGTTAACGCGGACCTTGCGTACAACGGAAGGATTGCATAAAAGAAGCAGTCGCAGCCCCATAAAGAAATGAGAAGCTGGTCTCTGAACCGTAAAAAGGCAGAGAGAGATAGAGAGAGAGAGAGAGAGAGAGAGAAAAGAAAACGGCTGTCGCGTTCTCCGCCATAAATGGGCCACTAAAGCCGCGCAACGGAAAGAAACCACTCCATACGCCTACCATGTCGCCTTGCTGCGATCGAGGAGTTGTTTCGCAGGCCGAGTGTTTTTTTTTATTTACCTTTTTTTATCACCAGTCCCGTATATTGTGCGGCATAGGCATTGCACTGCCCCAGTCTAGCCGAGATTCTAAAAGCAAGGACGGCTGACGCGAGTGTGATTGCCTTGGTTCGCCCTGTGTTCGTTCGAGCAAAGCAGAAGCCAGAGACGCCGCCACCTACCCAGTGGGAGACGCAAGGACGCCAGCGAGGCGAACATCCGATCTTCATTACACCGTGACGTCACACGCGACAACGTGGCTGCCACAATGTAGCGGCCGCATCTACTCCCACATGCAGCCGGCACTGCTCTGGCGGCGGTAGAGAGAAAATGAGGAAAGAAGAAACAAATGAATAAATAAATATGACCACCGAATGACCGCGCTGATTATTTCCCCCTCCCGTCTTTGTCTCGCGCGGCATGTGCTAAGCCAGCGACGCTTGGCGAACCAGACTGAATGAGCCGAAATCGATCGCCGGACAACTGAAGTCGCTGAAAGAATGCGAGGCGAGGAGGTTATAACTCTGCGTGCACGTCCCTATGCTGTTGGCTCGGCTGTAACCCTCGATGAATGCGGCCCGACAGCGCGGCTTTTTTCTGACACGGGCCGCATGGGCAAGTGTCCCGTCATCGTGAGGTCGCGTTTTATAAACACAAAGTATGTTGATAGTTATTATGGCGTAATTATAAGCTGAGATAAGTCAGATTCTTTTATTACTCTTCTATAGCTGGTGCGTTTCGAGTGCGAAAAATTGCTCAAACAGGCTTTGCTGCGGAAATATTACGCAGAGTTTCGTACGACTGTCTCCCGTTATTAAAATCGCAAGAATCGAAAGAGGATCTTTTTTTTCTCAATATTCATAGAAAGTGACGAAAATGGAGAGTTATGCGACAGACGCCAAAAATAAAACGTCATTACTTCCAGAAATATTAGTAATTTACGTTTTATTTCATATTTTTGTGTCCATAATAGTATAATTGCTCAATTCAAGTCAGACAAGGGAACTTGTCTTCGCCCCGATGAAGGCAAGACCGCTTGTCGAAACTGTGGCTCCGGGCTACCCTTGTCGAAATTCATCTCTTTAAGTACCCATCATCCTGTGAAACGTTTGTCATGCTTTGATTAACAAAAATCGGTTACGGTCCTATTGGGGAACATACTGGGAATGCTTATGTCCGCTACAGCCGTGAATAACGCCCCACAAGAACGGTCGTTTGCCTCGAGTTTCCAGTTCCTAATTATTGAAAACAGTAAACTCTGGTTATACTAGAACGCGAACCATAGAATCGATTAATTTCTCTTTCGTTTTTCCTTTCGCCAAAATGCTGCACTTTGGCTCTGCTGTGAAAGGCGCGGTATAGGTACATTACGGAGGGGTTCAACGCTAATTTCGTTCTTCGTTTGCTTCGAAATGCGACGTGGGAATCGAACCCGCTGTCTTTTGCTGTTCATTCTACTCATTGTTCACTCGACTAGTGAAGCTACGCATTCACTTCGATTCGTTGCGTGCCAAAACTTTGCGAACAACGTGAACCTGTGACAACGTTGGGAAAATGTATTTTAGCCGAGAACTGGATACTTTCTCTACCGCCTCTGCTAAGACTGCGAAGACAACGCGCCCTACACTGTGAAAGAACAGAAAAAAGAAAAGAAAATGGCACTGACAGCATGGCTGTCACATGCTAGACCGACACCACATAAGCGTCGACATAAGGGCATCTCGGATGTTGAGAGTATATCTAATCTTTATAGTTACTCGCGCTATCATTTCCCATGACAATCGCTCAGTGAGCCGGCCTCCCTTTTGTTTCACGTACTGCCAATTATGAGGCATGATTTCCACCATGCGTTGGGGTCACAAGCAGCTTGATAACAGGTAGCAAGTGGCTAAGCGATGCTATAACCACATCGAAGAGGGAGACCGTGTTGTTTGATGCTCATTTGAGTCTGCTCATTCGATACGAAACATGAAAGCGAGACGTTCTTCATCGTCGGCAATAATAATCCAAAGCGTTTGTTGTATAATGTTTTAACCCAGTACTCTTCCATGCTGCGAGAAAAAATAAATTCGGAGCCTATGAAGAGTGGAAATACTCGACCGTCCCCATTGCTATGAATCCGAACACTATGGATTATTTTAGCCAGAGATGACAAGGACGTATGGGGCGGATTGTCATGTCGGAGTCTCCCTTCGTGTTGCATATTAAACCTTTTAGAGCGTTAATATTTGGCTTAATCTCATTCCGTCCATACCCAGCCCCTAAGACCCCAAGGTTGTGCGATGAACGTTTTCTCCTAAAAAGTAAAAAAAAAAAAAAAAAAAAAGACGACGTTCAAGAAAGAGAGAAAAACCAAAAATTCTGCTTGCGTATTTGTGCATTATAGTGCGAACTTCACCCGAAAACATCGAAAAGCACCCAGTCAATGACGCCATTATTGTGCAGCGCACGCAAAGTTCCTTTCGTTTTCTTCTCTCTCTTTTTTTTTGCGCTTGTGATGATAAATGGCCACACTAAATATTGCGCCAGGGTGGTTAAAACACAGTGCCTTTCCCGCGGCCGCAATTTTCTCATCCGAGCGTTGCCGGCGTCACTTGTCTAGCGGGTAGTCAAGACAAGCAGAACGTCATCCAATCGCATTCATCCAGAGAATGTCGGTTTGGGGCGTCACCCACAAGCGGCGGCCAGAAGTGTATGCACCGTTTCCTTGCGCGTGAGAGCGCGGACGCCATGAAATGGGCACGCTTTGGCCGGTTAGTATTGGCGGCGCGTAGGTGGTTCACGGTGGCCGCCACCAGCGTTGGGCCGCCCCCGTGCTTGACGGTTTTCCAGCCTAAAGTCACCGTTTCTCTCGCCTTCTCGCTTCGATAATAGAGAAACACGCGCCATGTAGCTTTCTTTTCACAACGGACGTATGCATGTTACGAGAGCAGAGCGTATCCGCCGCCTTTGCCATGCGTGTCAACATTGGCATTAATGCTCTTCCCTATTCAAGGCACAAACAATGGAGTCACCAGAGCGTTGAAGCGAAGCAGAGCGAAAGTGCGAGCGCGTACGTATTGTTGCGTGGCGCAGGAAGCTCGAGTCGTTAAAACGTTACACTTCATTATGACCGACTAACGCAATCCACGGTCGAGAAGTCGGCAGCGATGCCACGTTTACAAATCACTCCCGTCAAGCGCGGTCCTGGTCGTGTGTCGGCCGGAAAAAGGGGGGCACCCCCTCGAACTGCGCCGCGACCGCAAGCCGAGCCCAGCAGCCCAAAGCGGTCGGCGGCCGGAGAAACCACCGCCAGCGGAGAGAGAGGAGCAGTGGCCGGCCCGGCCGCACGGGAAGATGAATCTTCGTCATGCAGCCACGGGGGCCACATTTTTTATTGGTCAGCATCGAAATCACGTTTCAGGCCTGCTAGATTAGGTTTCGGGGAAGAGACAAGCGGCCCCCGAGCGGGCCCGATAGGCAAGCCGGCCGCTGGCCCGGCCGGCTGTGGAATCCGCGCCAGGAGGAATGTCCTTTTCCCCCGCTGCTATCTCTTCCCGCGCGTTTCGCTCCTCGCCACAAAGGCTGCTGCCGGGCGCTGTGCGTGTTTGGGCGCTGCCGCTAGCACGTGTCTCGCGGGGCTCCCGTTTGCCCAGCGGGTCTGTTCGCATTCCTGTCAAGGACGGTCGGTGGACGCTGCTGCAACGGCCGTGGCGCCCGGACCCGGACCCCCTACTCGAGCGCGGGTTGAAGGGCCGGCGCGGTCGTTTTCGTTGAGGCGGAAGTCGTGTCCGATGCGAACGGTATACCCGAGTGCCAAAGCGACCAGACGCTGCGAGCAGGAAGGCGCAATTAATTCTAGAGCGCATTCAGTCCATTACGCACGCTCGCATGCAGACGGTAAGGTCTCGCGGCTCCGTTTTCTGGGGTCGCTCGAAGGCGAGGTAGACGCGGAAGTTCGGAATTCGATTATCTCTCTCGGCGCTTGCACTTGGTCTCTGCGTTGATATTATGCTTCATAAGCATTCTGAGGTGAGCGCCGACACCGTGTAGTCGCGCTTTCTGTTTACTTGTACGCAGCGGCAGCTAGCAGAGGTCACGCAGTTAGCTCCGAGGCCGGGGTTGGGTTGCTTAATGATAAACGCAAGAGCGCTCGCGCCACTCATATCCGCTGTGCGTTACGTGTTCGCAAATGATGATGTGCGCTTCAAGGCGGCGTCCTGCACCACGCACTTCTCTCGTTCATAACATGTGTACCCTTTCCTTGCATGAGTAAATGAGTGCACAGTCAACCATATGCGTTAATATGCGCTCTTGTGTACCCTATATGTACATCCGGAAGCGTTAGTCGGACAGGCAGGATTTCCGTGCCACCGCCAGTTATGAACGGTCGCTTGGCGTCTCGTCAACGGTGCCTTTTGGTTTCGACATAGTAATCGCGTGGCGCTCCTTGGCGGTGCGTCATTCTTTGTGACGCCCATGAGCGATATATGGCACAAATGCGGGGACACATTGACGCTCTGTACAGTGGCTCTGCCTCGAAGCTTGCGGACGCGTACGCACTGAAAAGGATCCTGCGGGGTGCTACGCTCACAACTAGACTGCGACGTGGACCGAAGAAAGCCAGCTTAGAGCGATGCCGTCACACGGGCGCTGTTACGTTGCTCGGCGCAGCAAAGTCGGTCGCAGATCAGGCGTTCCGCGAATTTCCGTAGCGCATGTATTGAATGCCGGAGGCCGTGGCGATGATAGTCTATCGGCGCTGGTCGCACTGGGGGTACGTGAGGATAAGGTGACACGCGGGGACACCCGGTTGCCACGACCGCCCGTATAGTATATATAACGACCGCGAGCGAGATTGCGCGGCGAATGCAAACGGGAGCAAGCGCCTCGGGCGCTCGCTGGCGGAGCGTGCCAGGGCGAACAACCGCGCGGGTTTCCTCACTCCGTATTTTTACTCGCCGCCGCGGTCTGGAGAGCATTGTTTCTGGGACGCACAAGGTTGGCTACACCGGCGCGGTGGTGGGCCCACTGCCCTTCACCCAGTGGTGTAAAGACGAGCTCGAGCCCTCCGCGCACCCCGGCCGTTGTGTTGTTGGACGGAGAGGTTGCCGCGCGGGAACCTCTCTGTCCGCACTTAGTCGACGTGCGTTTAGTCGTGGGGTTTCCTTTCGCGCTCGCTGCGTCAAGTTTTTGTTGCACCCCGGGCCATGATGGCAAGTGCAGCAAGTGCTCCCTTGCACACACACACACACGTGAAAGAAAAAAAAAATTAAAGAAAGTCGTTGATTTGCTTCATGAGCGCGTTCTGAGTGCCACCTACGCTTGAACTGTTATTGGAATTCACATCTAGGAATGAAGCAAGGTATGAAGCAACTTAACGAAAATACGCGCCGTCTTTCACATCGAAGGTGGAGCGAGAGAGAGAGAGAGCCCTTTCATAAATCCTAGATAGGTTTGCCTGGTGGCATGCCGAGCATGCTCCTCCAGATGGATATTATGAAAAATTAAATGAAATGATGTTCACAGTGCACGTCAAAGGTACACAACACGCACAGAACACACCAAAATACGCAAGATACGAACGAACTAAAATTAAAGTATCTCCTTGAGACTAGTGTCTCTAAGGAAGGCTAAAAGCGCCTTCGTTGCGCGAGACGCACACGCAGCGTCAGTCCATGGGCTAAGTACCTTTCGTAGCCCAAGGCATGACAGTCCTTGATCAATATTCAGTGCGGACATTAGGGCTGTTCTTTCTAACGTGAATTAGCCTGCAAACGCAGATTAGGTGGGTTATATGTCTTCCCGTATACGTTGCACGCAGGGCACCGCGGCGATCTCGGCCGTTTTGTCTTAAAAAGGAAGTGTTTCGTATTTGCGACATTTAGCTGAATTCCATGTAAACATCTTCGGTCGCGCCCGCTAAGGCTACTCACGGCATGCGAAACTGGCCCATTGGATCGTAAGTGCGAATAGTTTCGTACTGCTGGCGGTACGGACCACCGCAGTACGGACCGGTCCTTATGGGATAGTTCCGGTTTAGACCGTATCGAATAAGTTTGTATGACATGTTTATTCCACGTACTGAACAAAACTAAACGCAAAATTTTACAAGACCTATTTCTCTGAGATCATCTATGGTTCCACCTCGATCATTCATGGGAGCCTATTTCTCATATTTCACATATTGTAGTCACCGACGAACAATTTAGAACGTTTTTATCCCTCTTGGAATTGAAGCAATATTCCGGCACGAATAATTGTGCATCTATGGAGAGAAGCCATCTAGATGAATTTGACTGGGCACATCGAGTGCAGCACAGAAGCTAAGGAGAAGCTCTGGAGAGGTGCTGCACGATCAATGCAGTGGTTGCACATTTCTCGATTCTACGGGAAACAAGTGGGGCCTAGGCGGCGTATTGGGCGATAGCGTTATGACCTGCTTGTATCTGCCCACATTAGGCAGTTCTTAGAAAGTACTTTCCATAAGTGGTGTCACGTGTTTGACATCTGTCCGTCAAATGATGCACCATTAGCACTGACAACGGGAGAACATTAACAAACTAATGAGCATCGCATGACGTTGTTTCTATAAACCACTCGTTTCTGAAATTCATCTTACAGAACTCGCAATGGGAGTGACTCTTAACCGTTGAAAAAGCGCAATCGCGGCCGAATGGCGGTCTTGCTATGAATTCGCATTACAAGCATTAGAAGGAAGCAGTTTCCTTATCTGTCGTTGGCAGGCGAAAAGACCGTTCCGCTCAACCTTCTGCCAAATGTTCGCCCCTGCTGAAAGTGGAAGCAATCGGCGGTAGTTATTTCTTCCATTTTCAGTCGCCACCGTGTCCAGGCACTCCGCTGCTGTCAACGTCCAACGCTGCAATGACACCTCATTATTCTGTCATTAAACTGCTATCTTTCGGCGCTACTCGAGTGGAAGGCATACTACGGTATCGATAACAGCTTAATTGAGTCGGGAGTTATCATGTCCCGACCGGAGATGATTCCCTGGACATCAGAGCGTTTCTCTTTTCTCTGCACAAAGCGAGCCTTATAGGAGAACGCAACTGGACATCTGGCGTTTCGGAATGTCCTAGCAGGGCACGTTGATTGATCGCTCGAGTGCAGAGCAGTCACGCTAGAGCAGGAAGCTGACAATCACACGCTCCGCTAAAGCAAGAAAAGTAAACACGCGGCTCGCGAGACGCTTTAAATAATTCATCACACTTGCGTCTTCCGAGCAAAACCCAGGCAGCCGCGGCGGCGAGAAGGGGTGGCCAAGGGACGCGAGCGCCACCGCGGACGCGCCACTAGCCACAGTGTCGCTTCTGGCCGGTCCCCTTGCAAAACAAGCCCTGGTTTCGTCAGGCCAGGAAGTCTGCTGCTAAAAGCCAACAAATGACGCAGAGTCTGCGTAGGCTAAAAACTATTTTGCAAGTGACATCACTGGCGGAAAATAACGAGAACACTGATATGCGCGGCCCGTACTCTTGTTTTCGCGTGGGCTTTTCTGTGGACAGCAGACCGATAGCATACGGGTATCGGTGGCATTTACGATGAAAGAACGAACGAACGAACGAACGAACGAACGAACGAACGAACGAACGAACGAACGAACGAAAGAAAGAAAGAAAGAAAGAAAGAAAGAAAGAAAGAAAGAAAGAAAGAAAGAAAGAAAGAAAGAAAGAAAGAAAGAAAGAAAGAAAGAAAGTGGGAACTCGAAGGAAAGGAAATGCAATGCAATGCTCTTGTAGATGCTCAAAACAAAAAAAGTGTGCGAGCGAGAGAGGGAGAAAGAGAGAAAACGATTAACCTAAAGAAAAGATGCAAAAGTGGGTAGGGGACGCAGCGACAAAACCGGAGAGTATCTTTCACTGTCACGCAGGAGACGCCGAGAAGGCTTTCCATGAAGTTCAACGCCGTTTGGTGACCAGTGGAAGAGACAATCGGCCAGGGCGACTATACGCTAACAAATCAAAGTGCCGAGTTCTTGTTTTTTTTTCCTCTTTTTTTTTTCTACTTCTCGTTGGCTCCTGATCCACTGCTTCTTCCTCGCTCTTATACACGTGTTTACCATTGGGAGACGCCTTTTCGTGACAGAAAGCCGCGGTCGATTTAGTCGCCCGCGCTCTCGGTCACCGCAACGAGAGCGAGGGACCCGGCGCGGGCGGCCGCCAAGTCGAGCAGAAATACCTCGCCGCCGGCTCACAACAAACTCGACTGCCGCCGCCGCACTGGCACAGTGATTCTTCTGATTCCAAAGAAAGAAAGCAGGGGACAAGAAAAGAAGAGACTCCGAACGTCAGCGAGCCAAAAATATCGGCCTTGCATGCGAAGCCACGCGCGCGCGCGTAGGCATGCAGTCGGAAAGTCATTGTGAAAGAGCCGTGCGCGTAATGATGCGAGAGGAGGTTAGTGAGACGAGGGGAGCTTGGAGGGGGGGGGGGGGGGGGGGGGCGCTCGGCGCCAGCCTCCCTGCCGGAAGATTTTAAAAAATTCTTATTTTTATCAGTCGGCAATGGCCGCGGAAGCAAACGCTGGCGTGGCACTGGCTTGTCAACCCTGCGACGAGTGACTTCCACAGAGCCAATACGAAGCGCACAAACTGCATCTTCCTATTTCACGGCTCACACAGATGCTTTTGTTGCGACCGCAACGTTATAGTACACTTCGATATGTCGGCTAGATAGTGCTCAGGCGCGGTTCTGTAACACGAGCGCCGCTGGCAAATAGCAACGCTGATTGGCACAGTGGTTTTTAATTTAAAGCGTGTTGCCGGCGTCACCTGTGACACCATGGGGGGTCGAGGGGAACCGTTACGTCGTAACAGACTTGGATATCAAAACTTGGCCAGCATCCGTGTGATGAGTAAGGCGATCAAAAGACCAACATCTTGCGGACATCTGTGGATCCACGTGAAAGAGGAGGCCTGCTATGCGACGACCATGTGGAACGGAAAATGAACGAATACGGTACAATGTATACAAACAACACGAACACAGGCGTTCAACCCAGTGAAAATAATACAAGCGCGTAACTGCTCTCTTGTTTTTATTTCTTTGTGCTTTAAACCTAAGGCTCAAACACACAAGCGTATCACACAAATGTTAAGGTGACGGGTAAGGCCTCTTTAGTAGGGTTAGTACGTTGCCCTTTTTATTTTTCTCATGTTTATCTCTCTCTCTCTCTCTCTCTCTCTCGATGCGTGTGTGTGTGTGTGCGTGTGTGTGTGCGAGTTCCACGAAGTGGAATTCATTTTTGGGTGAGAAAAATAAAACAGTGACCTGCCTCGGTGGCCCAGTGGCCATGGCTTTTTGCTGCCAAGCACAAGGTCGCGGGTTCGGTTCCCAGCCGCGGTGGTCGCATTCCTATGGTGGCTGAACGTTCGCGTACCGAACTTTCGGTGTACGTTGAAGAAACCCCACTTAGTCAAAACAAATCCGCAGCCCTCCATAACGCCGTCTCTCATAGCACCACTGTTGCTTTGGGATGCTAAACTCCGTATAAGCGAAACAGCCGTAAGCGCCGCGGAGAGAAGAGAGAGAGAGAGAGAGAGAGAGAGAGAGAGAGAGAGAGAGAGAGAGAGAGAGAGAAGTGAATGAAAGCCGGGAGGTCAACAAGACGCACGTCCGGTTTGCTATCCTACGCAGGGACGAAGAGGAGAAAAGAGAGAAACAAGGAAATAGAAAGCAATGATAGTGTCGCTTCGTTCGGAGGTGCACATCAAAATTACAGCCGCTCACTGAGGTAACTAGCAATTAAGCTAGTTACCTCAGCTAATTAAGCACTCACTTCAGGAACGGCAGCAATGCACGTATCGCTATCTGTGCTTGTGACGCACGTGGCCACGGTCCAAGTACTTTTGTCACCGAGAAAGATAACAAATATAGGTGATCTAACGTGGCACATGGAGTAGAAACCTCTGGTCGTCATGGCAGGGACAGCTGCAGATCAGCGCTCCATATATCCAAAGCACTGCTCACTTTTATGCTAGCTCGCGTGAGACTTCTAACTCACATCATCATCAAAATAAAAAAAAATGAATCACAGACACGCAATTTCCTCTGAGCGGAAGCTAAACATTTGTACCGAAATAATTCACTGTCTGGTGGGATCCAACTCCCAAACTTCCGGCAATTTCATGAGCATAGAGCTGAACTTGGCTTGAAAATGTTGGGCAACATAAATTGTTTTTGATTGGAGACAACATTCTCTTCGTAATTCGTCCTCATCCACAGACGTCACGCAGCGCCAAAAACGCCACGCGAGAAAACGGCTTCCTGCGACCTCCTTGTAGCACCCCCTCCAACGTGACCTGTAATAGATGGCACCATGCAGCACCTCCAAGCGCGTTCGATTTTCGTACGGCCACGAATGATCTGGTAGAAAACCAGGACGACGCAGCTTTGTATCACAACCGAGCATCAGCTGTCTCCAAAGCTGTAAACGAAGCGCACGCCATGCCTGCTGCTCTCGCTGCCAAAGCCTCATTGCATTCACGGCAGCAGGCGTCCATCACTATACTCTATGTACTCGCTCTTTCTTAACAAACCAATTTCTTTACGTTTCCCCCCCTTTTTTTTTCCAACAGGAGGCGCGAGTCCGTCGTTACCGTTGGTTTCCGCTGTTAAACGTCGCAGAAGAAGGTGACGTAAGCGGCAAGTCCACAGAACATTAGCGGTCACGTGGAAAGGAAAGATGTGACGTGGTATGCAGTTACGTGTATACCCACGCCATAATTCGGAAGGACGGCGGGCGAACTGGCATGAGCTCTTTGAGCAGCAGTTGTGATTTCGCAGCTTCATAGATACATAGCTGGTGACAATTATGATAACGCGACGACACGGGTACAAACAAGGTAAGAAGGCATAGAAAGCTAATAAACGCAATTAAAGTTAAATGGACAGTAAACAGCAATACCAAATCAATTTAGAAAGGTTATCCGCTCTTGAAAACTCCGATTTCTTTCATTTTGTGGGAAATGGTCATTTATTAGCACAGAAAATGGAGACAAAACTTCTCCTTAATTGGCCCCCTTTTTTTATCCCTATTTCGCGCCGAAACTTCAGCAGTGTCTGAGGTCACAAATTTCAATGTATACGTAATTGCATGCTAGGAGTCCTTGGTTACTTTAGAATATTAGGTAGTCGTTCTTTACCTATAAACACAGTTAACTACAGGTCCGAGTATAGACGCTGTTAAAATCCATAACGTCATCTTGATTGAAAGGGCACAAAACAAGACGACACGATAGGATCCGTGCCACTATAACAACTTCATTTTCTGAATTCGGTGCAAGGCTTACGCGCTTATTCTCCAAAGTGCAAGCGCGCCATGCCATTGCTCCAACATCCCGTCGCGTCACATACGCAAAACGTGATCCAGCGTGCACGGCATGCTGCACCCACGACGTGAGAGATCAATAACTTCGCTTAAAAAGGGGCCACGCAGTGAAAGATGGGCCCACCGAAGCAGAAATATGCCTGAGTACAACTTGTCCTGTAAAGAGTTGGGTACAGGTTAGCTTGCGCTGTGGGCAATATACTTACTGCACCGCCTTCAGAAAATAAAGTTGTTTGTGGCACCTGTCCTGTCGTTTGCTCTTATGTGTCTTCTTGTTTTGTGCCATTTCTATCCGAGACGAACCTGTACCAAGAATTCCCACCCGTCAGGGCGAGCATGAACTCCGGGGTAGTGACGGCACCAGTGCTTGGTTCTTGCGTCTCTGTCCTCGCTCATCAAGCCTCCTCTCACGAAAAGAGTTGTCGTTTTGCCATCGCAGGAGCGCAATTTACTAATCTTTACTTTGATCACTGCGCACACCGTAATTGCCATCCAGCATCTGTAGTACCATGCCAGGCAATGAGCCAACAAGCTAACAGCTGCTTCATAAAGTCAGCATCTCTTTCCTTTTTAGGTCCCTCTAAAAGCGCGACGGCAAACGTTCGGCCCATTTGGCCTGCATGCGGCCGTCATTGTGAATGTAGTGCGGTTTGCACATTACTGGTGCTATTTTTGTTCTTCTCTATTTTCTCTCTCTCTCTCTCTCTCTATATATATATATATATATATATATATATATATATATATAGCGTAAACAATAAAACACAATTTTTGTAGAGCGTCACTTAAGGAACAAAATTCGGGTTGGGAGGGACAAATGGAGTCTTCTTTTCTGGCAACTATACTTCAGCTGTAAGCATGATCATCGTTTCTTGATACATTCTGAACGGACACAACAACAGTTGAAAGAAAACAGTGTAGGTACTGCATGTAAAAAAAGTACAAATAACATACACCTACAACTGAAAACAAGTAGCTCATGAATTCCTTGGTTTCAATAACGGCGGGCTTATTATAACATAAATCACTTAATAACCCACCAATTACCTTTAATTGTCGTAAGGGATTGTCAGTTATGCCTTGCAATTAGCGCGTGAACATTGTGTTACCGATAAAAATTTTAGACAATATTGAATGTTGAGTCCAACGTCAACGTTTTTAGCGGAGGGTGTGTAGTCTGCGGAAGCAACGCACGAATCAAGTTTCGGGGGAACGTCCACAAAACTCATTATAGAATTCCGAATGTACTTGTAAGTTATAGGAGATCGCTCGCGTTATGCCTATTCCGTAAGAAGTCTGCAAAGCCTTTGCATTTGTCATTTTCCATCTCCCACTCTTTGTCGTATACCGGTTGTTGGCTTGGACCTTACTACGCGCGGAAAGCGAAAACCAGTGGCCGCCGTCGACTGAAGGCATCATTGTTACCTCTGACATATATATTAAGAACGTAATTAAGAACAGGACCACGAAGAACAGAGGACTTTCCACGCGGATGAATGACATTAATTAGACATTCCACGTTGACCTCCGGCAAACCATCGCTCTGACCAATGCGGGTTCCCGACATTCACAGAGCGTATATAGGCACCGCCGCTGGTCGTTCGTGTGATGCTTTCTATGTCATCACACAACAGCGTTTGGCATATAGTTGCACGCACTGGAGTGCTGCAAACGTCACGCAACGCCTCTTGTTTGCTAAGACTTGGCGAACCCAGTGCCGCCCTTGGCCGTGCACCACTTCGTTACGCATCTGATTGCATCAGCGCGGATCTCCCAACAAGAGGGTTGGCAGGCGCCGTGAGCCCACTTTGCTCGAGCGTCCGCGGCGCTCGCCGGCGCACCGTTGTCCGCTAACGGCTTTCAGCGAAGGCACGCGTGCCGTTCAACGTCCGGAGCGGCGAAACAAAGCGGCGCTGGGCGTGCCATGACCCTGTGATGGACTCGGAGGGGCGGACTAAGTGCGGTGTTGGGTTGCGGGAACGACCGGGCCCCAGCGGCGGCGGCGGCGTCTGGCAGCGTGTTACCGGTCGGCCAGCGGAGAGGACAGGAAACCCGTCCCGCGCCGGCCGAGAGAGCAATCGAGAGCCGCTCGCTGGTTCTGGACGAAAAGGCCCCCGGGGGGAGTTCCAGGATTTCACCTTGAAACGGGGTGAAGGTCGTCCACCGCAAGGCCGCATTGCGCAGTGGGTCCACGCGGCGGAATGCAATCTGGCCGACATCGAGGGCCGCGTGTGCCCGGCACGCGCCGCGCTCGGACACCGCCGCGCGGGGCGCGCCCCCTTCCTGCTGGCGGAAGAGCGCCGGCGCGCCGCTATCCCGGAAGCAGAACCAGCGCCACCGGGAGGCATAATTGCCGCCGCTTCGATCTCAGTCACGCCTCGCAGACAAGCGCCGACGCTCTCACCGGTGCAGGCAGCGCGCACTGCTTCTTCGTGCTTACGGACAGGCACTGAGGGCCGCTGGGAGCCGCACTCGTCAGCGGCTATTTACGGGCGAAAGACCGAGCTGCACCTGGCCTCTTCGCAATCTGCGTACGCATCCTTCGGCGGCGATCGCGGCGCATTGTTGACACCCCGGCCACGTCCCAAGTCGACCGTATAAGCCGCAAGAATCCGTGCACTGAGAACGAAAGTAGCAGCGCGCCAGTGTTGCTCCAAATACATTGCATTCTTGGGGTAAAAGGATGTCTCCTTCGCCGCTCCGAACGAGACCCAAAAGGACTCGGACACAAAGGCAAGAAAGAGGGAGAGAGAGAAAAAACAAGACCTGTTTTGCAGGCGCCTCAACTACGGCGCGCCCGGAGAAACGCAACCTCCGGGCAATAGGAAGCAACTTGAGAGCATCACAATGGAAATAGACGATAGCGGTGATTATCGAATAAAAATAAAATGAGAGCGCGCGCGCGCCGGGAGGAAAGATGAAGAGAGTGTACCTTGTAGAGAACAACCGCGCCGGAGCGAAAAGAGCGAATCTGACTAGTATTGCACTCGGTAAAAAGGGTTTTCTTTTCTTTTTTCTATTCTTGCACTCCTCGGCTCTTTTTTTTTTTTTTTTTTTTTTTTGCTCGTACTAAGTTTTTACAGCCACGAAGGACGCGACCTCGATCCCAATGTCTTTCTCCTTCTCCTCGCATTGTTCCTCTACCAGAGGGAGCAGTCGCAAGCGGGCCACTGATGTCGCGCCATGACTTTAATGAGCGGTGTAGTGCGCACAGACACGACGAGCGGGCATGTACGCGCTCTCTGTCAGATTTGAATGTGACTTCCTAGCTCGCCGGTTACTTGCGCAACCTCCTGTGACCTTAGGTCCTTGTTCGCTGCGGTCGGTGGGTCGGTGGCGTTCCTTCATCACGCGTTTGCGACGTCTTCTCGCAGAGACAAGATTCCCTCATCTACCGCGAACGTTAATGAGGCAGCGTTCCACACAGGAAGATTAATTTGAAGCTGCGCTATCCTACACTACATGGGCGTAGCCTGCGCCTCGGAGGGGCTGCCCAAGAGAAAAAGGCTGCCTTCGGGTCTGGCGAAGTGCGCTCCTGGTTTCCTGCATCGTTAGTGAGGAGACAGCAAGATTCTGTACTATAGCGCTGCGCACAGCTCAATTTTACCATTTCATTAAAAAAAGTTTTTGTATCAATAGCTGAACACTCTTCGCGTGTCGATACTCGAGTAGTATGAGTGTCATTTTCACACGCGTCGAAGTCACCACTGACTGACATCACGTAGAGTCTGTCAGCAAGTTAAATAGATTTCATAGGATTTACCGTCCCAAAGTAATACGTTGGCTATATAGCGGAAGCCTGCGGAACTAATATTGACCACCTGACGTTTCTTAACGCGACACACGGTACGCGAGCGCTTCTGCATTCTGCGCCCATTGGAAAGCGGGAATCGAGCCAACAACCTAGTGATCAGTAGCTAGTCGTCCTAGTCACTGAGCCACGTAAATATCGCGTCGCGGATAACGCTAGAAATGCTAGAAACGAAAATAATAACGAAGAACATATATTAAAACGTCAGCACGCGGAGAGGGTGAATTTTCTTCGTGGTAAAACCCCAAACGTATAGAAATGTACGTAATAATTCGAATTGAGCTCGATAAAGCAGCTGCCAGCATTTAGCGTGCACAAGTTGAAGCAATATTCAAATTTCCCATCTGGATCTTGTGAATACCTTTTCACACAATGGCTCGCATACATTGCTGAAAGGCGTGCCGTCCATTCCACAAGAAATGCTAGGCCCTCCGCGTCCGTGACGAGATTACGCGAGACATTTTGACGGCGTTGGAGTTGGTGGCGCCGGCTTGCCTCGAGAGAATGGGATCCTTGGTGCGACAGCCGACATCCGGGTGGTGCCCGTATGCCGGAGAATCGAGACACCTTTTCTTGGCAGCTGACGCTTCGCCCTCAATTGGATCACCAGAGCAGGCCACGAAGTGCCCACGACTATACAGCGACGCCACAGGACCTTCCACCGACTCCATTTGCGATCGCAGTGGTCTGCTCTCTTTCGGAACAGACTGCATACGTGCCCTCTACACTGGGTCTGCTAAAGGCAGCCGCACAGATTATCTCTTTCACGCCTGCGCTCTCCGAACGATTCGGTGGCTAAATAAAGAGTCCCGGCAACATTCCGCGCCATCGGGATAAGAAACGCATGTCCACTTCTGCGGCGGGCAAGCACCGCTTATACCCCATAGAGAAAGAAGTTAATGGGGCGCCGATTTCCCACTTGTCCACCCGCAGAGCCTGCACGTGCTGCTACTTTTTGCACCTCAAACGGAAACGTGGCCGTGCGTTTGCTTCCACGTTTCCCCACTGTGCAACACATTTCTCGTTGCTGCGCTCGCATAGAGAGTGAGAAATTTCCGCGTACGTAACATCCTTCGGATCCCCTTCTTCTTGTTTACTCCACGGCAAGGGTGTCGACTCTGGAAGGTTTGATGCCTTCAGGTGCCCTACGAGGGTTTGTTGACCAGCCTTTGACGAAGGCTGGCCCACCAGCTGAAATGTTCGACATCTATTGCGCAAAGACAATGTACATCGTGCTCTTTCCTTTGAATATATATATATATATATATATATATATATATATATATATATATATATATTGAAAGAAGTGCAGGCGCACGTGCAGCATCCCGGCCGAGACGTCGAAATTAAATGTTTGCTTTTGCTTTTCCACGTGCGCCTGCACTTCTTTCAATATATATATATATATATATATATATATATATATATATTCAAAGGAAAGAGCACGACGTACATTGTCTTTGCGCAATAGATTTCTAACATGTCAGCTGGTGGACCAGCCTTCGTCAAAGGCTCGTGTTGAAACGCATATCTTGAAAGTGGTTTCATGCTCAGAATTCGTTCCCAGTATACCTTGCAATCTGACCGGCTACAATTATTAATTGCAAAATGTTCTGCAAAGTCATTAGATAAAAAATTGCTTTTCGATTTCTCATGCAAGTAATGTCCACCTTTTCGAGTAATCCAGCTCAAGTACTAGAATTGTGCTTTCCGCCGCAGGCGATTAAAAAAAAATGTCTGGCAGTCTTCGCAACAACACATGGTACATACATACATACATACATACATACATACATACATACATACATACATACATACATACATACATACATACATACATACATACATACATACATACATACATACATACATACATACATACATACATACATACATACATACATACCGGTTCTCTTTTATGTGAAACACTTTAAAAAGCTGTCACATCTATAGGCCCCTGCTGTCAGCAATGGCTAAGGAATAGTCTTTCCTTCGGCGCAATGCCTGAAGCCGATAATTAACTTGAGCATGTTGTTTGAGCAGGTTATTTCAATCTCTTTATGAAAAAAAAAAAAAAAACTAACCAACCCTTCCCCTACTGGAAAATGGGGGTAAACGAAGCTTGTCCTGGGTGCCCCTAAACTAACCATGATGCGACGGCTGCGACGGAGAGAACGACGTCACTGAGGGTATGCCCGCAGTCCGCCGTTGTCGCTTGCGTTCGATGTCTCGAGTTTGCTCGGCGGCGTGGTTAGCAGCATTCGCACGCTATTACCTCTTGCTATTCTTCGAAATTAAATTGCTTCAAAATTAAATCTGTCCGTTACGTATGACAATCAACGGTTCATACCCCCTCAAGCCATGGCTCATACCCCCGCAAACGCGGCCTCCCCATTACGACGACAGAAGAGAAGTGAAATTCTACGCTGGAATGATTAACGGCAACGCAACCAGCTGTGAAAGAAGACGACGACGACGAACGCGGGAGCAGTGACACGAGCGCGTGCCGAGCACGAGCGCAAACCGAGGGGTGCCAACGAGCCAGCTGCGGAAGAAGACGCTCGAGCCAATGCTGATGATGATAGTTTTTTGCGTACACGGACACCACCGAAATCTGTGTCTTATAACAAGCTTCGCTTGAAAAAGTAAGGCATGAAGCACCCCACACTAAATCAAAATTTAAACACTGCGTAATTACAAGGATTCCCTAGAAGATGTACAAAGGATAACCCTATACCATCCTAATTCTTTTTTTAAAAATCTAAGCAGTCTGCAGCACTTCAGAATGAAATTATGCAACTTCGACACATTTACTCACAATGGACCATAAAATCTGTGACTGAAGAGGATAGTATTGACCGTGGGCTCATTTGGCGCTCTAGAGAGCCTCTATTGTGGGCGTTTCGTACGCACGTCTTCTTCATCTGTATATTATATATGATCGTCGGGGAGCGGAGCAGTCAGTTATATATATATATATATATATATATATATATATATATATATATATATATGCAGCACCGAAGTGCGACAGTCGAACTCCCGGTGGCGCCCGCATGCCGGAGAATCGAGGCACCTTTTCTGAGCTGCTGACGCTGGCGGAACATGCGTGTGCGCCTCCAGTGACCGATCTTTATTCGATACCGCGCTCTTTTCGGACGCAAGACATGTACGGGCGGACTTCATAACGACAAAACCTGCTCACGCCTGAGTATAAGGAGGGGGGGGGGGGGGGACGAACTAGGTGTTCGAGGAATGCGGTGCTTGCTTCTTTTATTTCGCTCCGATTTCAGGAGGAAGTCCGCGTCCCTGCTTTTTTTCTTTTATCTTGCTTTCTCTCAGCCCACAGTGAGCACACTGAGCACTGCTTCTTTTTTTTCCCCTCTCTATTGGCGCCGCAGTATCAACGCTTGTTCTCGGCAATTTTTCTTTAACTGGGTCTCGTTCCTCCTTTTCTTTTTCCGCATCTATGATACTCTCGGATGAGTTCGGCTTGAAGCAGTGCAGGTGCTTTCTGGGAGAGAGAAAAAAGAAATTATGATCACGGCGTTACGAGTAGACGACGTGATAGCCATCCTTACGCATGTACGCCGTAGCTTGCAAGTTTCTCGAACTCAGATACATACAGCGCCTAGAAGATGCGACTGTGCACTGGCTTTCGCTTAGCAGTTATTAGAGCATTGAGTCCTTCATTTTCTTTTCCCCGAAGAAAAACGACATTTATGATATTACTGGCGGGGCTAAAAAATTTTTAAATTCAGAGTACACACATATATCGTCCACCTATACTTAGAAGAGAGGCCCGGAGGCCCGCAGAGCTTTATATTTTCCTCACACATATGCGGCCTCATACGCGTCTGACTGGCTCTATACCTGCAGAACATAACTTGGACATTTCTCTCCATCGCAAGAGGAAAAGGTGAGCTCGGCAAAAAGAGGTGAGGCATTATTATGCATCTTTTCTCCCGCATGGCGTATTTCTAGTGGTTATTTTCTTTTGTGTCGAGTAATTGCGACACTGCAAATGCGGGTGAAGTTATAAATACAACGGTGTGGAAGCGCCGGTATGCCATAAATTTTGCCGCCATGAACACAGCGTCACGGACACGAAAAGGTTACGCCATTTCACTGTGCCAGCATCTGAATTTTTTTGTTTGCTTCGTTTGAGAGTATCGACGTAATCCCCCCCCCCCCCCCCCCCTTTTTTTTTTTCTTTTTTATCACACCTTTCTTTCTTAATATGTGGGAGACTGTCAAGTGCCACATAAAGAACGATTACAAACTGCCTAGTTTCTTGTATGCGAGCCAGTTTCCTTTCTCTGCTTCACTTGACTTGTTCTCCATTTCCACACGCCCTGTCATTAGACGTTCGCATGCTGACAGCAGTATCGCACTCGCGTACATAAATACGCTCGGATGCAAAGGTGGCGTAAGATGCAAAGCGCGCGAAGGACTTAAGACGCGAGAGATTTGCGGAAACGAAACGGCCGATATAGAGCGAGCGCTTGCGTAACGGAACCGAAGAGGCACGCTGCGCCGTAAAATGGATATATCACGACGATAAAGTGTCCGGCTGGCTATTGCTCAACCTTTCTCTTTCTTATTTCCCCCTTTTTACGCGCACGTATCTGCACAGGAATACGAACTGGACGCGAGTATAGCCGAAGCATAAATTCCTTTGGCGCCCCTGCTATTCTGGGCCCACGCCAGAATCCATCCAAGACGCGTGTGAGCGCAGCGGCGCTCGAAGAAAGCGGAGCCACTTTCGGAGCGCCGTAATTCAAATGTATCACTCATGCTGAAACGGTCATTGCGGGCCTCTCGGTACAACCGTTTCTCGCAATTTGCAATCCCGACCGCGCAGCGCCTTCTCTCAGTTCAAAAAAAAAAAAAAAAAAAAAAAAAAAAGATTCGTGCGGGCGGGGGCCCGCTCGGCAGTGGCGACCTCCAGTGCCCACCACTCATCTTTCAGCGGGAGCGCAGCGCGCGGTCCGAGCGCCAAAGGTTGGCAGGCGTCTTGGCCGCGGCCTTGTTTTAGCATGGCGGCCCGAGGGCCAGGGACCGAAATAAGAATGCGAGTGCAGTGCGTCCCGAAAGCATCAATTTGTCGCTCGCGGCCGCTGCGCGTGACAGCTGTGCGCAGCAGCCTTCACTCATTTCTCCCCCGCTCCGGGACCGCCAGTTAAATCAGGTGAAGGCGGGGCTCAGGAGCGGTGCGCACGCTCGGCACGATCACGCGAAGCAGGCAGACGAAGCGGCGTCGCCTCTAACCTCATCACAACACGCCAGCCAGCGCCAGCTGAGATGGCTTTATAGACTACACTTTGAAGTGATGCCCTTACGCTTCCTCGAGGAGTGATAGACATGCGACGCTGCCCATGCAAGGCCGCATATATCTACAAACAGAATAAACAACGAGCATTCTATGCGTTATTGTTCATAAAGCTGACATTTCAAAAACATGGTTTCAATTGTGCTGCGGGGGTTGGGGGGCTTAAAATGTTTGATTTCATTGGTATGTGTCACATACCCTCACGGTGTTCTGAATATCTACTAAGCAATGTAGACGAGGCCCGTAGAATTCACTTGCGCCAGAGTGGATAATCTCGACGATACGGGCCAGTTGGACACAAGAGCGCGAGGTGCAGTGTGATCTGTCGCAGAGCCGTATACATGTATACACTTTTCTCTGCTCTGTCGTCGAAAAGCGCGCTCCCTACCCTGTGGCAACACCGTTCTGATAGCTTGCATATACCCTCTGACGCTTCTTAACGCTACTCCGTAAAATTATCTTCGTGTGTGTCTCCTGTGTGTTTGTATCTTGAGTTTAGGATTTCTCTTAAAAATGGTGTCTGCAGCTGGTGCAGTTTTTTCCCCCTCTTTTTTTCATATCGTTTTCCACTTTTTATTGAATTATGTGACAGCACCACCGAAACATTTTATAGTCAGCAAGCCGCGCGATACACGTTAAAAAAAGTACAAAAAACATGAATCAAATAAATATAGAGGAATGTAAAGAAGGCCTGTCCTAACGCAAGGCAGGAGACATGCCCTCCAGATGTTACTAAATGCGCTCGCTCGCACGTACAAGGAAAGGAAGCGGAGAAAGACGATGACGCTCAGGCCGAAACGATGAAGAGCTTTGTTTTATTTTCTAGAGCGCAAGCTGCGAAAACGAGAAGAAAAAGAAAAGTAGCGCGTTCGCTATGCAGCGGTGATTTCACTGATGTTGAACTACGCTGTGCCGACGTCCTTGCCCGCGCGTTATAGTGGTGCATTCCGACTCAGACGTAGCGCGGCCCGGCACGTCCTCTTGGGTGTGTTTTGTCTTCGCCTTGGGACAGGATTAACGGCTGCGGCTTTTGACGACAGGGTTCTCTATATACTCACTCTCCCCAGCTAGCGCGCGTCGCAATGCATACGCGCCGGGCACTGCCAGATCAGATGCCGCCGATCGGTGGCGAACACTTCGCGGAGCTTACATCTCTCTCTAGCGTCACCTCACTGCCGTGGACGAATCGGCAGGGACACGCCTCTTGTAGAAAACCGAGCGTTTGGAATTTTTTTCTTCGCGACTACATCTCTCTTCTCAAGTCACCTAAATGCTTCGTAGGTGGCGGTAAATTTCAGGGCCAATATTCACAAATTAGTTCCTACGCTAGAACTGTTCATAAGAACAGATTCCAGCCAATCAGGTCACGCTGCAGATATTACCGTAGACGACCAGCCAATGGGAAACAGCTGTTATGAACGGAAAGCTTCGCAGGTTATTCAAGTGCAATTTTGTGTCTGTGTGTGCCCAGTCTTCGTGTCGATGCTTTCTCGAGTTTTGACGATGTCTCACGTTTTTCGTGTGGCATTGCGAAGCGTCACAAACCCTCAATTCCTTCTCTTTCCTTTCTTTTTCAAGGTGACTCTCCTTGAAGAATTTGGGAAATGCCTGTGAACGCTAGAAGGATGTTTTTCAACAGCCTATATCTCAGGTTACGCGAAATGTAATATATTACATTTTTGAGCCCCCCCCCCCTTTCCCCCCCCCCCCTTAATTGCAAGTAACAACGCCCCGCATGTGGAAGCGAAATGCTAAATAGTTAAAATGTTCCCTTCACCCATCATCACCCTTCATTCATACGAAGATTTAAGCCGATGACATGCTGTACTTGTTGCCAACATTTCCGATCTACAATAGGTAAACAAATCAATCAAAAAATACACGCAACTAGGCTAACCAATCAATCAAATAGACGCAACAAGGCCAGAATTTAGCATCGCTAACTTTCTTAATATGCGACAGCACACTTGGATTGTGACGTCTTGACAGATGCATGCGCGTGCGACACGCAAGACCTCGCACACTCTCATTTATCAAAGTGATGTTTCCATACCTTGTATCTTCCATACCTTGCATAAGAATGGCCACATGCCCAGTGGCATATACTCAGTGGCCCAAGTTTATTGGAGCATATATTCATTAGCACGTATCGACTGCCACTGAATGCTTTTGTCCTGCTTGTGTATTCGGGTACATACCCATTCTGGGGGCATAGGCCAAGAATGGGCGGTTAGATAGCAACACAATAAAGTGGAATTAGCATCATAAAAATGATACTTTTTCGAAGAACTCAGTCAGATCACGCCCGAAACTGTCACCGACAAACCCGATCATCACATCACACGCCGAAGCCACATCACACGCCGAACGAGAACGACACACACGTTGAACTGACCGTCACGTTCTCTTTCTGCCGCCTTGTTCGCGCGTTTACACGAGCCATGACAAATACGACCCTTTTGCTATCCATAGTAATAATTTTGCAAGCTCTTTCCTTCCCTTCCTTTCGCATATCGCGGTGATGATTGGCAGAGGCGGAGGGTGTATACACAGCCTGGACTATAGGAGGCTCACCGCGTCAGAGGCTCGGCGAGATGCGAAGCCGGCGGTTGTCGTATACGCGGCCGGACCACTCCGGCTAGCGGCGGCGTCAGCTGCCGCTATTTAGATTAGCCAGCTCTGGGCAGCATACCAGCACGCGCTGGGCGCTCCTCGTTAATCCGTGCTTCGCATCGCAAAAGCCGCCCCATCGGCGGAAAGACATCGGCGACGCTCCGTACGGAGCGTGTTTCCTGGAAAACAGACGGGGAGGGATTCGGGGGTGAGGGCGGCCCAGCTGCTGCTGCCGGTGAAGTTAACTTTAATTTCCAGAACGGACGGGGAAAGCAGCGATTACAGGCGCGCGACAACGCCTCTGCAACGCGTTGCCATCGACGCTGCATGGTAGTCCTGATCACGCGCGGGGCGGCCTTCGACGTCGGAAACTGGAAGCCCTTTCGGACCGGAAGAAAGGACACAATGGAAATGGGGCCAGCGTTTCCTTTCCAGCAGCCCGATCGGCGTCGGGTAAGGCGCGGCTGCGACCGGTATCACCAAACCACGGTCAGCCAGAGCCATGGTTAGCCGCTGCGCGCAACCTATAGTGCCGCTGTCACACGAGCGCGCCGACAGGACGCTGGGTTGGCGCAATGCAGTCAACAGGAAGAGCGCAGCCAGACACGGTGTCCTGGCGCGCTTGGCTGGCATTGTTCGCGTTCGGCAACCTGGGGCTCGTTTTTCGGGAAAAGAAGAGAAAGAAATAACGCCACTCTGCTGGCGTGGGATCCTGCCACATACGGCGTGCACACGGTGGCGTCGCTCGCTCGCCCACACGATGTCTGAGCCGCCTGTCACACTACACAGAGCCGACACCGGAAATCACGAGCACCACCAGTGCATCCAATAGGACCACGTGGGAAATACAAAAAAAGCCACGGTAACACTGACGCCGTCCGTGTGCCACTGGAGCACCTTGAAACCTACAGCATGTAGGTTTCAGCGCATGCGCCCTTGAAACCTACAGCATTATCGACAGCGCGTAAGTTTCACGCTAATAAGGACGGCGTACGGCCTAGGGCGGGATACGCTTGGGCATTGTGAGTTTTATGACAGCGGCGCGTGGTGGCCACTAGGGTGCGGGGACGCGAAAACGTGCGACTTGCCGGGCGCTATACCAATCGAGGTCAAGCGAGCCACTTCGCAGACGACCCGAGCCGTGTCCGGCCAGACTCTTCCTTGTCGCACGACGCCGTGGGGCGACAGGAGGAAAACAAGCTGCCGCAGTTCGCCCTGCGCAGCTGCAAAATCTGAACGGCTACGGCATCGAAGGATAAGACTGTGCTCCGAACCGGCAAACCAATTTGGGACGATGAAGCGCCCGCCGGAGGTATAATTGTGTCCGCCGCCTAAGAACAACTTTGGGTTTTCGGTGTTCCGGGAACGCAGCAGGCTAGCCAGTAAGCACTTAGCAGATCAGGGCCCGTATTCGCAAGAAAAAATATATACTGTATTACTAAGCTGCAAAAGTTCGAAAGAAAATTTGTCAGCTGGCCAACTGTGACGTGGCCCGTCAATAAAAAACAGCACTTACGAATGAAATATTTTGTGCAGTCGGCCCCTGTGTTTTTTTTAAAATTATTTACGATATATTAACGTTTCTGACTCAACCGGGACGTAAATACTAGGGGTATCAGGGCTGGGGAGAAAACATGGCACGAACTGAAGAGTGCCAAGCACTATTGTGAGAATATGTAACAGCTCAATATGACCACGTCGTTCTTGAAATAATAGGAATACTTTTTGTTACCAACACGTATACATGCGAACTCATCAAAGAAACGACGCCGAAGGGGCGAAAAGGGGCGTAATTTTACAAAAGGTGCTTCTTGAACAAAGACAAAGTGTGCTTTCGTTCTTCGCAGTAAGGCACATGTTCAGGAGGTTCGACCATTGTCATCGTGTTGAACAGGCGTCGCGATTATGCACATTAAAATTACAGCTCTTTACCATTATTTTGATCTTGCATGTATAGAAAAATATATAGTGTAACTGCACGATATTACGTGCCATTGGATGCTGGAGATGCATGCGCCAGATCTTCATGATTTGCTTAAGTTTACGGATGCCGAAGTATGCACACATCACAAGAGCATCCTACATTTATCGGTTCGCGGATTTTTGGTGCACAGGCATGCGTTCATTCAGACAGACGCGTAGCGAGAACTCGGATCTTGTACGTTGGTTTTTACTAGCGTTGGCACACTCAAGACCAGAAGCTCATTTCTTTCGTTATCAAACAACTGCAAGTGCATATGCATGAGCTTTCGGGTATATTGTGCCCCTTGGAGCGCCCGGTTTTTCGAATACTTAAACCTTTGGCAACCTCTGCAGCCATGCCAAATATGAAGATAACATTTTGTAAGGTTGTGAAACTTTTCCTAGCGGTTTCGTACATAAACTTAGGCATGAATTACAAGCAACACAAAGGTTATCTTAGACCGCATACGTTATCCTGCGTCGTTGTCTCCACCCTTAATTGGCAATCGCCCATGATTCGCAGGACTCGCGAACCATCTACAAAGCCCACACCAGGAACTTCGTTAACGGCACTGCTGTATAGGACGTAGTGTGGTATCTCTGAATTTAAAATAATGGCTGCGTAGAAGGACATGAATTGCTCGCACGCTGAGCTCATCGCTGATTCCTCATAGCACCGGTTCACCAATGTAAACCTTTCTCCCATTCGCTTATCTCCTGTTACGTTTAGCATTCTGTCCACCACTGCCCATCATCGTTACGGCCCCCGGCGATGCTGTTAGGCTCAAAACACTTCAGAGCCCACCGTCTACGCGGCACGCGTCTTCTGCGCTTAACTACACGTTAAGGTCGACCTAGTTTTGGTTGACCTTAGCGGGAATGTTTCGCGCATCTCATGATTGCAGCAACATCCTTACCAGCAGGTAAATTGATGCCCGAAGCGCGCCACACCTTTCTACCTAGTCGCTCTGCAGTATGTAATGTGGAGTGTTCCCTTGTTTACTCTACCCTCTTTGGTAATCTTTCTCCCTGTCCTTTTACTCCCCCCTTCATTGCTAACCATCATTGAGAGGTCGGAAGACTGCGCTAGACAGTTACAGTGCGGTTATCAGCAATTTCTTTCCCTCCCTTTTCCTTTATTTGCCTTCTTTATTTTAATAGACAATCAATCAATCTGGCGTGCTTTAACGTAAGCCAGAAGTTCAGCACAGGGGCATTTTTTGCGTTTCTCGTCTATCGGAAAGCAACCGTCATTGCCGGAAATCGAAGCTGCGACCTCTTGCTCAACAGCTGCACGCCGGAGCCGCTGGGATGTTTTGTAGCTCGGACATACGCTATAGAAAGCCCTCGGCAAAGGGAAGTGGCCCAGGGCTGGACTGCTGCGACGATTCGCCCCTGCCCGGTCGCTGCGGGTCGTCGCATTTCCTCGCGGAACTGCACGCGAGCTGTGCTCCGCACGTTGAGGACGGCGGGGATGCAGGATATCGACACCGGCCGGGGTGGCCCCGCGCTCTGCTACAGCGTCCTCGAAATCCGCCGGTGACGTCAGCGCATAATCGCGGAACTCGGGCGAGCGCCCCCGGGAGGAGGCCTGCGCGCCGCCGACGGGACGCCCAGGGGCGGCCGACTCCAGCGGCAGCAGCAGGCAGCGCCAAACCGGTCGCCAACTTGGCCGCAGCCGCCCTTTTGCGCCAGGAGAGCAACGCCCGACCGCATGCTTACCCGTAATTGGTCACCGATAATGGCGCCCGCCGCCGCAAGACACCCGCCTCGGCAACCCCCCCGGAGGCCAGGTGGCCCTGCGTCCGGGCTCCGGCTGCCGCCGCACGGCGAGTTCACACGCGGAAATGGACGAGCGTCCTCAAGCGCAAGGGGCCGTTTGGGACAAGAGCGTGCTCCTTCGTTCTGGTCCTTACCTCGTAGAACACTCGTCATGAGACGAAATCGTGGCGCAGTATACACTCGTTCTTATATGAGGACAGAAAGAGAAAGAGCTCGTGCGAACACTGTTTTGCACACAATAATGCAGCTTGGATACTTTCTGAAGACGAAAGTAAGAGTCTGAGGCTTGGCTTACGCACTATACCACTGGGTTCCTCTGCTAAGTCTTTCAAAAAGCTGACGCCAGATCTACAGCGGGCGAGCAACGTTTCTGACGTTTTCGTCAGTGTAGATTTTGTGTCATAGTGAGCGCGATAGCCACGGATGGATCGTAAATTTAAATCTGCAGCAGGAAGAAGAAGAAGAAAAAAAAAATCCGGCAGACCGACGGGTGCACCAGATTCAGAAACTGCATGTAACGACGCTTCGCAAAGGTCAATGGCAACGTCACCCCGCCCCCTTTCCCCTCCGCCCTCCCACTTGATTCTATCGCGCGCGTTATAATCGAGCCAAATGCCAGACAAGCGGTTAAGCTCACGAACGCGAGTGGAAAAAGAAAGGCAAGTAACGGCGCCTGCGTCAAGGGCTAACGAAAGCGAACAAGGCGGATGCTTGTGCCCCCACCACGAGCCCGATGGGCGTCTCCGTGTGCGCTCGGCGCGCCTCCACGCGTGCATCGAGCGTAGCGTATGCATCACTGCTCCACGCGTGTATGGCGAGGACACAACAGGAACTGTGTGCGAGGCTTCCCCGGCATGCAGCGTACAATTTGAGCACTGCGCGTTGAATGGGAGTTCCATCCCAGACGCGGAAGGCGCCGCTTACGGACACGTGCCCGCCTGACTGCCGAAATGTCGCACCGACGGGATAAGATCGGGTCTTTGGTTGATCATTAGGAGGTTCCAAGCACATCTCGAGAGTTTGGGTGCTCTCATATTTTTTTCCCACTGTGTTGTGAACAAGCTGAAAACAACACAAAAATACCTAAAGGCCCGTATCGCACAGTTATTAAAAGTAAACAAAACCTTCTTCGATTGACGGACTCTATAATGCATCCAAGCATAAGACGACAAAGGCGCAGTGTATTTGTTGAACGAGTGGATTGAAACTGCATTTGCCCTGTCTCTGCCATACATCCTGGACCAGACCAAACATAGGAGGAGCGTAGACAGACCGTTAGGGTTGAAAAATGACTTCACAAACTACAGACGACCGGCAGCCGGTGTTGCAGCGCTCCGAGGGGGCGCCAATGAGTGGCGCGCTGCGGCGTCAACAAATCGGCCGAGGGGTGCGCTTGGCGTGGGCCGCTCGGGGTGGGATATCGCTAGGTGTACCCGTCGGGCAACGAACACAGCCTGCACGCGCTGGGCGCGCTCGTAATAATGGTCCTCTCTATACGAGTCGATAACTCCATATTTCACACGCCGCGGAGCGGCCTCAAAAAGTCTCGAGAGTGGGACAGGACAGGGAGAAGTAATCACCGCGCGACTTTCTTTTCTTCTGACAGGCAAAGCGTTCGCAATTTTTTGACGCAGCTATGACCTCTTTATTCGATCTAAAGGTAAACGGCGGCGTGGAAACAGGTGGCTTGGCTACGCAGTTTATCGCCAGCGATTTCCAGAAAGGGTGCCTCTCGTCGCTATTGGAAGGCGTGAGCCCCACGTTTGCGGGATAACTTCCTGCACTCGCAGTTGTAATCAGAAATAAGGTCGATTTAGGCTCTGCCTCCACTTGTGTGACATGTCTGCTTTAAGTTGCTACCTATTCTTGCCCCATCTGCCTATAGGCAAGCAATTACTTGTAGGTTGAATGCAGCAAAAGTTCCGCTTGTTCCTCCAGGTGAGGGTAAGTGTGATGGCGGCAATTTCTCTGCGGTTAGTAGCACTTAGTATATCCATCTAGTAGCTCACAATCGGAACATAACGAAGTAGAATTTTTGTGCAACACAGTCCGAAACGTTTACTTCATGTCATTTTAACCACAGTTCTGAACGGTAGGTAAGAAGCGCCGCGTAAGTACGATTAGCTGCATCGCTCAACACCAGTCACCGAAGGCGACAATGAGGTTGCGGGCGGGACCTCACTCCCGGAGCCGCAGTGGTGCGCGCCGCCGTCAGAGAGGCAGCCCCGGAAGGCGCCTCGCGCGGGACCGCAAAAAAGCCGAGACGTGCGGAGACGTCGACCGGAAGTTCCACCATTACGGCCAGAGGCCACATGTCATTAAAGCACCGCTTCTTGCCGACGCGCGGCAAACAAACAGCAGGCGCGTCGCGCCGCCCTTTGAGGGCGCACCACGAGAGCCGCAAGTGATTGTTAGCGCGCCAGCAGTGGCCACGGGCGCGCACCGCCGCGAGCACGAGCGAAGTCCGGGTTCCGAGCAGCGTCTTCGCCGCCTGGATTTGCGCACCTCCCCCCGCCCCGCATCGCGAGCGAGCGCGTCGGCTGTCATTCCTAGAACCGGGCCACCTGAAAGGAGAGCTTGCTCCGTGTGCATCATTGTGCACCGGTGCCGCCCCGCGAGCCGCGCACGCACCGCGGTCCCCGTGCGCGCGCCGAGGGTCTGCGCGCCGTGGGGGTCCGGCCCATTGTGCAGCACCATTGACGGTGACCAGCGGGTGATACGCGAAGGCCCGCGGCGAGCCCAAAGAGTGACTCCCGCACACGGCGGACGCACTTTCTCCCGGTGTGCGCCTTTTCACGCCACCGTTTGCTCGAGCAAGCCGCTCTCGAGATGGACACGCTCCTCTCAGCAGTGCCGCAGGGCGCTGGACCCCAGTGAAGCGGGCTTTTCCCCACTGGAAAATGGGGGCGGTGTTGCGCTTCTCTTGCTATGAAGGACGTCGGTCAACAACGGGGAGGAACAGTATGCTGGTGCGAGCTTTCTGGCGCAAGGCGGGAACCGAGCCTCATTATCAACTCCTCGAGAGCGATGTACTGCCGTGAGTTACGTGCAGGGACCAGTGAATAGAAGTGCTCACTGGTGACAAAGAGCACTGTGCTTGCATTCGCAGCCCTTTCTTGCCCGGCATGAGCGGCGCGAATGCGTGGCGTGTCTGTTTTCTTTTTTTCTTACTCTCTCTCTCTCTCTTTTGCGTCTTTCTAAATACGTATCGGCTTCATTCTCTAACAATGCGGTCGTTAAAAAAAGAAACAGCGCTCTAAAAAGTAAGCGCTGCGTCCTCTGGTCTACTCGTGAACGCCGCGCCCACAACCGCGGGCCGTAAAGGGGCCTGTCTCCGCGTTGCTTATCAACATCGACTTACTGGCTGCTACCGCCTCCAGCTGGCGCCTTGCCCATCTTCCGTATACACCCTCGAGCGATATCTGCAGCGTTCACGCTGTACATTAGAAAAGGCCAAGCGGCGTCGGAGGCTCCACAAAGCAAGAGGGTTTCGCCGCTCGCGTTTGTTGCAGCCGGTGCTATACACGTCGATACCGCGTGCCTGCAGACGCGGTGTCCCTCAGTAAACGGTTGGTGACACGTCGCGCCCAACTGACCCAGCATGGCGGGGCTCCTGTGGCGTCGCTGTTCAAGGAGGCTCGAATTTTAGCGAGGGTGCGCGTATGTATATGGCGTGAAACATTCAAGCTTCTTCGTTTGACTTTTTTTTTTCTTTTTCTGTGTATATGTATTCACCGACAGCAAGGGATTCCCCATGAGCCACATGTAACTGCAAATGCGCAGCTTCGGTCGAAGAGTGTTACTGTCCTATATTGACATGTACGTGCTTATGTGCTTTCAAGCAGGCAACCGAAAATTACCGCGTTCAGGGTATCCAAAGCCGCACACTTACAGGAGTGCCCAAACCTGCACCCTTATCTAAAACGCTCAGGGATGAAAAGCTGAGAGTTGCGATGAGCAAAACTTTTCTGTCATAGCGCCGCTTAACCACGTGGTGGTGCAAAGCATTTCCACGTGCATCCCTTACCAACAGTGTAGCGCGATATCACGCCTTTATTCTTTCATGCTCAATGCGTCCAGAAAAACGTGATCGACACTGGCAACCTCACTGACCAGATTTTTTTTTTTTTTTGCTTTTTTTATCTAGGAGGAGGGGGGGGGGGGAGCAGGGGTATACGTTAACGTGCACAAGTTACTCGACACGGCAAAGTACCTACTAGGAATCCGCGATCCTAATGTAGTCATCTAGGTAGGCAGATCCTCCCACTATAAATCATGCATTGCAAGGAAGCCGAACGTGCAAAGCCGATGCCTGTACAGTGAAATGTAATGTACGATGTAATGGTTCGAAACGTGCATGTCTTGTGCCATCTTAGGAGGCGTTTTGCGGCAACACGTGAGCTTGGTTAGACGTGTGCGCCGCAACTTGCGCTGCATTCGTTCTCTACGTGACGCTAGCGCGTGCACCACAAGCAAGTTAATTCGCACGCACACGAAAAAGGCGGAGAGAGAAAGTGAAAGGATAGGTAGATAGAAAATTCCGCTAGCACATGTTCTTTCTGGCGGCCAAAGTGAAATCACACGTCCGAAATGACAACAAGCACAGTATCACCGTGACAACGAGCGTATATATAGCCATTGGCGGTGTATATAGTAAGCTAAATCGTATACTCTTTAAAATTTAGTTGCCCGTGATAGGGCTTGTTTTCGAGTAGTTTTTCTTATTAGCAGCCCTTTCTCACTGACACGTTGAGCATAAGTACGCTTAGCCGCCGTAAAAAAGGAAAGTCTACAGGTAGTGACGTCTGAGCGCCTGCCCGTCAGACGCTACAACGCTAACTCCCGCTGGCTTTGTCGCTTGTTATATTTTTACAGTCCACAGGAATGCGATTCAACGCCGGTATGCAATATTTGCAATTTGATACGTCAACTCCCTTACTGTCGATTTATTTACGAATGCGCATAACTGTGCCAAAAAAAAAATGCTGCAGTCACCTCTAAACGAGCGTTGGATTAGCACTAAAACGCTGCCTAATTCTCAAAACGAATTGCTATGTGCTCGATTGCAGTTCATCCAGTAAACTGACTATAAATCACTAAATCAAGCGGAATTCTTCTAAAGGGTAGGAGCGATTCTAACTTCGACAGACCCTGATAGCACGGAAGAAGATTTTTGAAGTACATTCGGCTAAACGGAATTCCGTCGACAAGGCTATACCGCCTGCTTAGCAGGCTCGTTCTGCAGCTAAGCCCGCCTGCTTCTTCTTCTTCTTCTTCTTCTTTTTTTTTTTGTATGCTTGCATGTTTCTTGAATTTGAGACGAATGCTTATTAGGCCAATCGTGTTACAACAGTGACGAAATAACTGCACACCAATGACTGCCTTTTGTGCTGTAGTATGTATAGCTCACTGCTTTAATTCTGTCAAATTGCTTTCGCGGAGCCAAAACTCCCGGATGAAAGGACAGAAATTTCATGGCTGTGGTAATTCGACGTCTGGTCAAACGCTACACTTTATCAAAGTCGGTTCTGTTGCCCTGTCTTCTAATCGAGGCATGCGGAGGTGCGTCTAGCCATCTTGCAAGCTCGCATCTGCGATGACGAGCAACTCTCGGTACACGCCGCTTAGAGGCTGTGAGTCACTGAAATGCTGGAAGGCTCTGATGGAAGGAGGAAGACCTCTAACGGCCGTGAGGCAACGACGCCCAGTGGTGCACTATGAAATCATATTTACAGTAAGAGAATTGCCGCAACACGGGCCTCAGTTAGCGAAGCCGGCGCGTTCCTCACTTTATAGACGCGCGCGCTGGACCTTGGCGTGAACGTGCACAATGGTCACGAGCCGCGCGCACCGCCTTGTTTACTCGCATTAGGCCCTGAGCGAGCACGAGTGCCTGCAGAATGTGTCCCAAGGGGGTGTTGCTCACCTTGGCGCAGGCCGCTATCATTTTGTTCACATCTCAATTAGTAACATTACCTCCTCCCCCGTCCTTTTCAGGCAGGCTATTACCATCGCATATCGTTCCCCAACTTTCACGACTTCATCCTTCATTACTCACAGCCTGCTTACGGCGAGCACAAAGACGAGGAAGTACAAAAGCCCCAAGCTCGTTACGTGCAGGAGAGGCGCGCCGCCTCCATGGGCACGCACCTTCAGGTGACCATAAGGAGCGCGCGCCCTTATACCGAGCGTCAAATGGCGCGGCAGCGCGACCATGCATTCCGCTCGGATGTGGGGATTAAATGGGGGCGCCCGGTCCGCGGGAGCCGGCGCGCACTGTGGATGGCGCTGTGTATCGTTGATGATGAATCGCAGCCACATCAGGCACGCGTAAGAAACGGAGCAATAAAACGCGCGGGATTAGCAACTTGAGGCGCTTTGAAAACTGACCCCTTCTGGCGGGTCGCCAGGGCTATGTCTCCGAGCGGGAGCGCGCCGCCGAGCCACATTGCCCTCCCTCCTCCTCTCCCCTTCCACTATCACGCGCAGCAGAGAAGAAAGCGGGGGCGGCTCCGAGAGAGAGCTACCCCCCCCCCCCCCCCCCCCCCCGAACGCGCAAAGTCGATCCTGATCACCTCGCCGGAGTGAATTCGATACTGAGCGTGCTCGATTATCGTGACGACGACGCCGCCGCACGGGCTTGGTTACGGGCACCTATGCGGCAACGGCAGAATTGACCCAACCAGTGGACCTCCCCGGTGGCCTTGCGTCGTCTCCCGCTTGTAAAGTGACTTGCGCCCGATTCTTCTTCGCCCGCTCTTTCCTGTCTTCTTTTTTCCGATCCTCAAAATAAATGATGCCTCTGACACCGCTCTCTGGACAGCTGCAATACCTGCCTGTGCAAAATATATATGTAGCACGTATATCGTCTGCCGCTGGCCAGACCTCTGCTTTGTCTTTCTTAAGCACTGCCTTAGTAAACCGGCCCACTTCCCCTTAACATACATTCGTTAACGCGGATAGGCTGGGGCCCGAATCAGAAACAAATGTGTCCTTCAGAGAGGCTGGATTATCAAGGTTGAAAGAGCTGGTTAGACGACAATGGGCCTATAGCCTGCGATAGCCGCGTCTCCCTGTCATCGCTGGCAGCGTAAGAGATTTAGACTATAGGACCGGCCCTCGGTGGCTCGGCATTCCGAAAGAGAACAAGGTCATAAAACTCCCCCGACCGACCTTGTGCGCTGCTTCTTGTACTGCAAGCAGAAGGCCCGGGTCGTGGACTTCAAGGTTTCCGCTCGTGTTTGCGCTTCTCAAAGCGCTTGTGTTGCCAGTACAACTCAATGTACATTGCGCTGAGCTCGCTGTCTACATTTGCTTGTTGACTTCCTTCGGGATGCGTTAGCCTGTATCCTGTGCAGGTATACAGCAGTGGCCATCCTTTCTTACTGCGTTTTCTTAACTCACCAAAAAAGAACAAAAAATGAGAACGAACTTTTTTTCCAGCTCGAGTTTCCCCTTGTAGAGATATGGTTAAAATATAACAAGCTAAATAGCGAGAACCATTGTTCAGACATTACCGTTCGATGCTCGGTTCTGCAGTAGTGTATAAGGATGTCAGAGTTTTAACTGTAGGCCGATAAGAATTTGTTAACAAAGTGTAGTGGGCCCGCAAGTATAGAAGGTTATGCGATGCAAAAGTAAGAAAAAAAAAACCATGCAAACAAACAAAAAAGACCATGTTCTGCCAACATTTCCTGCCTTACGCCTCTTGCTTCTTTAAAATTGAGTCTCGATAAGATGCCACTGACCAAAGCAGTTGTCGAATCCTATGACAGAGCTCCTGCAGAAGCCTTGGCTGTCTGAAGCTCATAAAGGTAACGTGGAACAGCATCTGTTTGCTGCTTTGAAGCACCGAACGCTCACGGGAATCAGTACGCGGATCTGTGGCAGCTGAGAACACGCATGCGGTAACCTCGAAACTTTTTGAGGAGGTCGCACACACACCTGACCTGTGTTTTTTTGCTCGCCATACTTCTGATATGCTGAACGGCGGTACGAGGCAGGGTGACATTCCAGATCAAAATGTAACTCGTCATCAGCCGTCACCCCATAACGAAGACCCATATATCTGTGATATCGACAAAGCAAAAGCGAGTTGCTCTTATTAAACGCCTTTCAATCAGTAGTCATCAGCCTAAAGAGTTTTTTTTCTTTCAGTGATGTCACTCATATGTCGTTATATCATGAGCGTTCGGGGACGACAGGAACAGTTGGTAGGTAGCCTGTCACAAGAGAGCGCTCGCCTTTGAGGCTCGAGTGCCTTGCTATTTGAGGCTCGAGCAAGGCACTATAGGGACACAAACACATCAAAACAAATATTAGCAACAAGATGACGCGAATGTCTGGTGCAGAAAAAGTCTGTAGACCACTCAGCACATCCTAATGAAATGCGAAGGTGTTAACCCACTGTGAGACCCGTAGGTAGCGTACAGTACACGTTCCAGAAGTGCTTGACTTTAAAGTGGATAGAAGCATCAACCGGTCAACAGTCGAGATCAGCAAGATATGGTTAGAGTATTGGTGGAAAAAAAGCAGGGAATGGAGTGATGCGACCGGATCCGTTACAGGCATAGGTAGCGGTACAAGGTATATATAGGAGTTTCAAGGAAGAGAAAAAAAAGATTAAGGAGATGTATACAAAATGCTAAAATAAAAAAGCACGCATAGCACACCTGATTAACTCAAAAAAGCTAGGTGACTGTCACAGCCCCATTTCAAAGGGGATGCCAATACATAATCATCATCATCATCATCGCTTCGAAAGACTCTCTCTACCACGGGCATAGCCAGGAGAAAGGGGACGGGGGGGGGGGGGGGGGTCACGCTGGGCATGTGCCCCCACCCCTCCCCAAAGTTTCTGTGTACAAGTATGCCACCTGCCCAGCCCCCCTCCCGCTCCCTCCTCCTTGACCCCGGTAAAGTGCGTGCCCCTTCCCGAAAAAAAAATTCCCGGCTACGCCACTGCTCTCTGCCAGAGTCGGTGGACTTATCGACAGCTGCCAACACAAGTCGCCGGACGGGATTAGCATAAGAGCCATCGCACAGGAAGAAAGGACAAGGATGTTGAAAAAAAAAAAAAAAAAAAACCTCCTGTTGGCTACCCTACGCTGGGGAAAGGGAAAGGGAAGGCAAGGCGCGCGGACAGCGCCGCACATGCAGATGCGCTTGCTCAGGCCAGTCGTATTCAAAAAGCACAAAAGTGCCTCCATCACCATGTGGGCCATCGAGCTTGGTAAGGTCGATAAGTATCATCTGAACAGATAGGGGGAGGGAACGGCGTTGGAGAGAAAGTGTCTCTAAGTCAAATCGAGGACAGTGATGCAAATAAGTGGTCTATGCTCTCTTCACAGCCACCGACAGGAAGCATTCTCAGGCATTCTAATGAGCATTGAACATGGTTGGGTGAGGGCAGCTCCTAGCCACAACCGACGCAGAATAAATTTTATTTGAGTAACTGGTTCGTATATTCTATTTCAGTTCATGCGCGCGTCCGTCCCACATTGCACAAGAAACAAACAAGAAAACTAAAACAAGACAAAAACAATTTATTTGGCTGACAGCGGCCTGGTTAGCTGTGTTATGAAAAGTTTGTCAATAAACGAGCCGCGGTTCGCTTCGCTGCTCACACGGCGATAGATTGCAGAATTAGTCGTTCTCGAGAAACAGTCTCCCCGCAAGCTGCAGCCATAATCGTGATTTATGAACGGCCTCGTTCAGATAGCAAAAAGAGGGCACGAAAAGTGTCGCGTATCCAGCTATCGCCGCGAGTTCCGCGCTGTGAAACAGGGTGAAAAAGCACCACAGGCAAGAGCAGCTGGAAACGCGGCTTTATCGCGTGACTGCTTCGACTGATGTATGTGCGCTCCATGTGAGTGCAAGGTCCAAGGCATGTGTAGCGTAGGACTCCCTGGAATACCAAGGTGGGGAAGCAAAGGAGCTTTTCAATAGCACTCAGAAACGGCGAGGGGAACCCGGGTGGAGGGGGCGTGTTGTGAGGCATAACGCAGACGCTAGATAAACAACAATAATAATAAGGGGGTGGGGGTTGTGAAGGAGGATTCCGGAATTACAGATCATATAACGCCGACACATGTGCATTTTTTGTCCGTGAAGGACAGCGGTAAATATAGATCGGCTTCTTATTCACCTCCGATTTGAGATACCCTTCCCAGCTCGCACAGTGAAAAAATATCTTGAAACGTAAGGATACCGCATGAAAAACAAACCTGAGGGGCTCAACGGAAAAAGGTGCGGTGAGAGGGGACAACCGCGTTAATTATACGCAAAAATTTCGGCACGACCTCGTTTACTTATTTCCCGGTGCCAAGGCAGGCGGCGGAAAGCGTCGCTCAAGGGAGAGGCTGAACGCGTGGCCAATTGTTTTTTGCTGCCGCGAGCTCGCGCTGAATTAACCCTCCCCCTTTCGCCTCAAGTAACCCGTTTGGCGCATTCGTTAGCGTCCGTGCGCGAAACGCGGGCCTGCAGGGGATGCTCGCCGGGCATGGCGCCAATCTCGGAAGGATCTGGCATGCAAGGTTTGCGTGCAAACCTCGACCGAATGCCTCTTCTGCCCACTCGTTTCTGCCGCCCGACGACGGCTTCTCTTTCGCTTTCGTCGCGCCATGCCGAGCTCGTTATTCGCTCTGCCGGGGGTAACGCGTGTCAATAACTGCACTTGCCAAGAGAACAGGCGTGGCTACTTCTCTATTACGGTGCTCGCGGGACCGTCGGCGCGAGCAGATGTCACGAAATAACGCGCGCGTGTTGTACACATCCAGAGCTGGGAGCGGCCCTCCCTATCGAGGTCGCGCACGAGGCATTCCTCGCGGCCAAAGGAGAGAGCGGCTCCCCCCCGGAGGAGCGGCTCGCCGATAACGGAGGTAAGGCACGCGCCCGCCCCGGCCGTTTTCCCTGGCTGCTACCGTGGCTCCCCCGAGGGGCTGACCGCTCCTGCGGGACAGGTTCCTTCCACGATGGACTTCGCTGCCGAGGAGACGCCGGCGAATCGCGCAACGCGCTGAGTGCGATCGAAAAGCGCAGCCGCAAGGGCGAACACGACGCGAGCGAGCAGCAAATTGGAGCGCCAGGGAGTCGTGCGCTGGCGCTCGACCGTTCTTGATTGCGTTTACCGAGACAGATATTAGCGCGCAGTCGATTTGTTAACTAGGCCGTTCCTCCGATGGTTCCCTGCGACCAATAATCCCGAAGGCGACGAAAAAAAAAATCAAATAAAACACAATGCTTCTTATATTTCAATATTTTCCCGTATGTGTCTTTCCTTTCGTTCTTTCATTATTTTTTTTTGTTTGTATATTGCGCCATCCGATGGCGCATGCGCTTAAGAAAATGGCGACCCGACACATGGGTCGTTGTCCACATATATTAGGGAGAGCGCAGACTCGTCTTTCGCTTCCGGTCTAGTCTATTTCACGTGTCACTAAATAGCGCAGACCGGCGTCACTAAGAAGTTAGCCCGGTTCATAAGGACTTCCGACACGTTTCTTTGCACGGGCGCAAGCTTGTTTCCTTCTCGAAAGCAGCCGTCCCACCATTTCCCAACATTTTTTGTTTCCTTTCGTTCCTAGCCCTTCTCGGAGTTCATGCACTCTCACCGAAAGCGCGTTGAATTTTATTTTGTGCGCTCATTCGGTTATTATGGACCCGTAGCTTGTGTTCAGCTCCGTGTGTACTCGTTTAATCTCTATCAAAAAAAAAAAAAAAAAAAAGATGGAGAGAGAGATTCCTGCTAACGAGATGCCGACTCGATTTCTTCTCTCCCTGCTTGCTTTCGCGTTCCTTGCCCTGGAATCGGCAAAGCCTGGTTTCCTCGCAAGGTTTCTAGATGGATTGCCGTTTTCCTGCTGTTTTTGTCGCTCTTGTGTTTCTCCGTTCCTTGTGGCGCGCGTCGGGAAAGAGACTTCTCGCCCGTCCAGCGATAATCAAGCGAGCCGCGGAAAATGCCAATGGCCCCATTAAACGTGCGCGATGAGAAGCTATTAGCGGCCGCTTCCGCTACGGCTGAGCTGACAGTCATTTACTCAGTCACATTAATCGCCCCGGAGAGTCCGGAACGCGTACAGTGAGAAGGGCGGCTGCTGTTACACGGGGTGCGTATCGGCCCAGACGTCGCGGATACCCTATGGGCCGCCTCCGTTGAACAAGGCCTGCGGTGTTTATGCTAATAATTGCCGCATATGGGTCGCATCGCAAGGCTGTCCCAGAGGCCGCCCGAAGCCCGCGGCCGAAGAATCAGCGAAGAGAAGCGAGCCGGCATAACGGTAACGGGACCCTGTATGGAGCTCCGTTGCCGAAAGCTGTTTTGGTGCGCTTCTTCCGGAGACGGGTACCGGGCGGCGCGCTGGCTCTGCGAGCAGATGTCCTGTTGCTGCGCAGTAACACCACCGTTTAAAATTAATCGAATGCATCCTATAGGTGGAATGGCCCACCTGCGACTCACCGGTGACTATACAGTGCGGTGCCTTGTCTTGGCCGGCAAATACAACACTATTTCGTATCACTAGATCTCTTCAGCCGCGTCAAGCTTTGACTCTCAATTTCTGTGCAGGTAATGTGCTTAAACCTTGTTTCGTTCGCTTTCTTTCTTCGATGCTTCCCTCCACTTTGACTTCAGTGATCTCAGAATACGGGGCCCAATTCACAACGCTTTTCCTTCGTAAGAACTGTTTGCAATTGGTCGGCTGCCTTGGCGAAATCACGATTGGCTGGCGTGTGATCTTGCGAACAGTTATAGCGAAACAAACTTTCTTGTTAATAACGGACCTTGTATGCATACTGACACGACTAAGATACTTTCTGAATTTTGCCCCTGACATATATATACCAAGCCCTGCAAATAGTAGCGCAAGTCTCCATCTCAGGTTCTATTAAAGTGGCACGTATATGCTGGTTGTTCCTCTAGCCAGTGACGAACAGCATTAAAAATTCAAGCGGAATGAGTTTTACGGAATAGTATCATTCTATTATTCAGCAATATTGACATTCAAGTCGCCATATATTCTGACATCTAGTTGGGGAAGAGTGAAACTCGGCCTATGTAAACGAAGCTGTGCACGGGCCACACTTAATCTTGTTGAGTACAGGTAGCCGGGTAACGGCGGAATGATTATCCTGCACTAAAAAAAAAAAAAAGAATTCTGTAACTTGCGCTTTGAATTTCAGAGACACCCTTTCATAAACGTAAACTAGCACGAGTTTTACTTAGCACAGCATCGACCGAAACCTCACTGACACTTTTAGTACTTTTTCCATCCCTTTTTTATAAGATAATATGCCTACTAGAGACTATAAAATTGTGGAGCGAAATCAACGCTGACGTGCTTTGCGACCGAGCCGGGAGCTGCCGTTTTGTATTTTCTCGTGGTTGCTTTTATTTTGCTGCAAACGCAGCTCACTCTCTTCTTTCCACCTTGCATGAGAGGAGGTGCCTTCTCGCCTCATTACGTTACTGATCGAAGCTGTTCAATACTGCCTAGTGCAGGCGACGCGCGGAAATTTAGAAAACAAATGAACGCCTTTTCTTTTTTTTTTTTTTTTTTTGCTGTGGTTATTCCCGTTCCAACAGTACATCAGATGGCTTGGGCACGGGGTTTTACATCAAAAAGGAAATATTCCTGCGCGAACGAGTCACAAGTACGACGACACACACGTACAGGCGCTCTCGTATACATGCGCCTTGTTCGCATATAGTATGGCTTCGCTGAAATATCTGTACAAAACTATTACTTCTCATTCCACTATAGTCTACAGTCGTCCACAATTTTGCCTTGTCTTGGGGGGTATTAACCCGAAAGCGTTGAGGATCAAGGGTATTGGGATGAATACAATGCGGCCCAAAGTGTCCGTAGGCCTTCCGGTGCTCACAAGCATTTTCTCTCAAAACACAAAACGACGAGGAAAAAAAAAGAGAAAGCTTTCATTACGTTGCATACACCGCTCGCGCGCTCTGGACTTAAGTGTGGACGTCTGCACAAACATGCTTTCAGTTCTTCAAAAAAGGGAACAGTCCCCTCTTTGATACCCCACACTTGGAATAAGCCTGAACAATTCTTTTAACGAATGCGTTTGTTAATCCTCATCACGATTATTTTAGTGTCTAGCACACGCCCCTATAGTTACAAAATGTGCCATTGCTCCATGTATATAGGTAGTGCCTAATATGGATCGCAGTTTCAATCAATCAATCAATCAATCGATCAAAACGATATATCAAGGAGTTGAATAGGCACCACATAGATCTGTTCAAAGTTCGAAGCAAGATACAAACACAGCTCAGTTCCGCAGGGGTGCGCAACCTATAAGATAGGAGGTTACCAGTGTTCCTGGCGCGAATGCATTTACGTAATTAATTCTGCCGGCCTATTTGAAACGCCTACTAAGCTTTATCTAAAATCCCGGGCTGCATTCCCAGGTTTAAATTTTCACCCGAAAGTATAAATTCATCAATTAAGAAGACACAAAGTTTCGCAGAAAAGAGGCAAGAGTCGGTGTATCTCACCATATTCTTAAAAATAAGTATTTAACGTTCACGGAGATTTTACAAGATCAAAAAAAAAAAAAAGAGATCTTGAGCCGACATACTATACGTAAATAGAGCCCTTTCAACGAATGAACAGTCGGTTCGGTTAAAGAGTGATTTAGCACATCGCCACCATTACCGCTCCATGCCATATGGCCGCGCATACGCTGCGATGGTGCCCATATGGCACGTGGCAAAGGCGGCCACGGTTCGCTGGAGCGTGCTCGTTTTATTGTTGCAACGCATAGATTTGAGAGCGCACGAAATGTAAAGAACAACAACGACGCAAACAAACAAACAAACAAGCAAACAAAGAGAGAGAGAGAGAAGGAAAAGCTGATGTATGGCCTGCGCACCCTATACAACGCTATGTGTTTAACGCAGTGTAGCTTAACATGATAGGTGCAGATAGAAAAAAAAAAAAGATTTTCAGGTACATGTCGGTACCTGCAACCGCGCTTCGGTGGACAAGAAACGAAGAAGAAACACGGAATATTTACGCTGGCTCGAGTGTTTTCAAGAAGTGCCGCGCGTAATCTTGGAGAACGATGTGAGCAAGCTATTGAAAGAGCTTGCACGAGTCGTTTCCTTCTGTCCGTAATCGCAGATGTACTATGCGAAATTGGAGCCGGTACGCGGATTCCGGTGTCGAGTGCGTCATACGTGGACAGATAACGCGAGATAGCACCCATTCAGGCGCGCCTGTACGCGCGCTGAGAGCGGGCCTGCGCAAGTACTGAAGAAGGTCTTCGGCCGAGGTGTCAACGATTTCCGGTTACAGAGAAAAAAATACAGTAAGAAATAAATAAATAAGAAAAGCCCACTGAAATTTATTGTGATTTCACTGCCTAAAACCTGAGCAAAGGGTGATGCGATGGTTAGCACTGTTTGCAGGGTCACCGACATGAGTGCCGATTGCCGAGGACGGCCGAAGATGTTTGGCGAGGTTGGCGAGCTGGTGCCGGTTTGGGCGAGTCGGATAAGTGCAGCTTTCTGACCATATACCAGCGTAGCAAACAAGGTGGGATGAAGACGAAATCTGACAAAGAACTGTACTCGTGTGAGTTGATCGTGATTTCTCGGCAGTTGCCATCGCTTGTATTTCTCTGATGTTTTCTTTGATGAGTGTGCTATTGTTCTTTTTCTTGCCTTTTCTTTTTCTTTCCTTTCCTTCCTTACTTACTTTCTTCACGTTGACCAATTGTACCCGATGTTTTTTTTTCTTTTGCCCCCCCCCCCCCCGCCCCCCCCCTTTTTTTTTCTTTTCTTTTTGCGCCATGTTCGGGCTTGTTTTGCTTACGGAACTCGACGATGATGTATTATTTGCGCGATTCGTGTTTTCTTTTTTGGTCTTAATTAACTGGTTCTGGGAGAGATCAATTATACGTAAGTTGCACATCGCACTGACGCTGTATACGCATAGGGTCCTTCGTTTCCGTCATGGTTTGTATCGCTCGTTCACTTAGACTCGGTTAGCTACTGAAATTATTGCGGCCATCAAAAAAAGAAAAGAAAATAACAAAAAATATGTGCGCACTGTTCTTTGTGATCAAGGTGCGCCTCTATTTTGATCTGACTAAAATAGGTGGGGCGAACACGGAGAACTGACTCACCGACGTTGGTTCAGTTCTGCCCTTTCCGGTTACACTACCCAATGGCAAGAACCTCCTATCAGTCTCTTTTGTTCTGGAACGTGAGATAAAAAAGAGAAGAAAACAAACGACAGGCGCGCCGAAGACCCGCCGCAAGGAATAGCAGATTTGTCACCCTAAACACTATACCGATATAACGGATATGTGATGAAAACCAAACTTTGTGGATTTCAAAACCGACACAAGGACGCGCGAAACTTTTTTTTTTTTTTTACCTGGCCTAAAAGTCGCTGTGCCTTCTAATTCTTTAAAGGAACGCTCAATCGTTCGACTCGGTGTCTTCATAAGCGTGTCATAAGCACTTGCAGGAATGAAGCACTTGAAGCACTTGCACTTGCAGAAAACAAAAATATGCAGATCCCATGCACATGTTGGAATATATGTGAAGCGAAGCTTTATTGGTAGTGACTATTAAACTTGACTTTCCCCATGACTATTAAACTTCACTTTCCGACCCTACCGCCCCCAGCATCCACTCAAAACCCGGGACAGCGCAGGCAGAAAAAACTTCGCTTTAATAATTATATTGCGGTCGATCGACGATAAAGTGCGTGGTCGGCATGGCAGAAATTCGCATAGGAATATTGGAAACAAGGTACTGATAAAAAAAAGAGAAAAATAAAATAAAATGGTCCACGCATCCACATCGACAATATGCTGCTTTCCTCGGCTGCTGCTCGTTCAACGCTGAGTCACATCCTGATTGCCCGAATCTTCGCCGATCATTTAGGAGAGATATGTTTTCTTTCCAATTGATCTTTGTTAGTTTTCCACACGCCAGCTTGAAGGCAGTCTTGCGATGAACTATATAATTAATCGCAAAAATATATTTTTTTTTCGCATCGGGGCGAATGAAATGGCTCGGGGTAACGTAAAGATTCTGTTGCGGTTAATCTTCCTTTTCCAGCTTCGTCAGTGGTCTGTGCGGCACTTCGCCTATATGTATATCACCAGGATCTTCTGGTCGTTTGCGGTAGATGACAAGGCAGGAATAGAAACGAGCGAAATAAATCGCCGCATTATAGTTGCCGTGGAGTGTGTGCGGCCTGCAAGAATTACTGTGACTTGGGGAGGTTAGGTCCTAAAATTGTCCAACAGTGGTCACGAGGAGGATGTTTGCTCGCTACGCGCCGCCATGCCGTGTTCAAGAAAGGGCACGGAACTTTAGAAAACAGTACTCCACCCCCAACCCCCTATCTCCGGTGTGCGGTAACACAACCCAATGTCGTACAATAGGCGCCGCGCTAGAGCACTTGCTGGCATAGCACGGCAAGACTGAATGTCCCTCCAATTCGCATACAAAGTTAAAGGCGTTCCCCACTTTTTCAAGTTAAGTTAGTTTCGGAATACGGTAGTAACAAGCTCACAAGTACTATCAGCATAAATTTAAACTCGAACAAGTCGAAACGACCACAACGTATTGTCGCGTTTCCCTGTTCGACTGGCAGATCTGTAATCGTGGCTTAATTTAGGCCCAAAAACGTACGTATATACGTCTAGGACTGCACCATGGTTATAAACAGTCCACGGGGTAACTGCATGCCGTACTTCCATATAATTACGCGTGATAGGTGTTCCAATCAGCTTACATTGTTCGTATATGAATTTATCTGTTGTGGCTAGTCACGATGAGCCTAGTATGCTGAACAAGGGTAAGCGGCACTCGCCTGTTTCGGCTACAAGAACGGCACACGGCAGCACAGACGACATCGTGCACATTGACTGTTCTTGAAAAGGCAGGCTCCACGCAGAATCCGGATATGAAGGGTGAAGGTGGACTCTTGCCAAGCCTGTCTTTTTTACATTTTCTTTTTTCTTTCCCTCACCTCGCTGCCTTGGTACCAAGCGTCAGTATACTCGTATAGGTATACAGTGATGGCAAGATTACCGGCAGGACTGAATGGAAATAGGCGTCTAGTCATCTTTTTCGGGTACCATTTTACACCACTAATTTAGTAAAGCTAGATTTTATTACCTCAGTCATTTATGCAAATCTTTAGTGATATTGGATTGATAGAGTTGAAAATTAATGCTGAACGTTGAAATGTTTGTGAGCTGCACAGATCGAGCGACCGCAGTGAGTGGATAGCTGTTCTTATGGAACGAAACCGGATCTTTCCGTCTTGTAATGCCGTAGATACCTTCTAACTGTCTGGAGACGAGAATGAGAGAAATAAAGAGAGCAAGTGAAGTAAGAAAAAGAAAAAAGTATTCTCGGGACGGCTTTTCTCTCAGCTCACGCACATCGGCTAAATTGGGCTTCATCGTCAAGCCAAACTGACCGAGGAGTGCGGTCCCCTTCCGGCGAAGAAAGGACAGAACAGAAAGTTCCGAGACGACGGGGATAGAAGAGAAACAAGAAGTGAGCGCGGATTGCGGAGCAGGCATTGAGTCGGCGCCATGACCGTAACCGAGCCCGAGAAATGAAAAGCGAAAGGAAGGGGAGGGAGGTAGACACCATTGTTCGGCGAAGTCCATTGATCCCAATCGCGGTAATCCTCGCGAGCCACTTCCGCGCGGGGCGCGCTGTAGGCCGCCGGCCCGGAGGTCAGGTCGGCTCGGCGGCCGGGTGCGCTATTAGGGCCTGCCCGAGCGAGGAAGACGCGGGGGGGAAGCGTCTACAAAACCCGGGAGAGCTGAATTAATTCGCGGGTTACATGGGCCACCCAATTATTGGGTGGGCGCGGAACGCTACGCGGGGTCGTTTATTCCGATAAAGGTTGTCGCCGTCGCGCGGACATGTACGTTTGTGCGCACCCGTTATCCTCATCGCGGCGGGCTCTCAATAAAGGTAGGAAGATCAATCCAAGGTTTCTTTCTGTGTACATTTGTTCCTTCTTCTCATTTTCGTTCGTAGAGTGCAGTCGTCTAGGGACACAGTTCATCTGCCATATGTAGTACTTACTGCAAGTGCGCGAACGTAAAAGGGTAGGCAAAGGGCATGGCTGTGTGTGTGCGAGTGCGTGCTTGCGTGCGTGCGTCCCTAATGGTCTTGCCCATTTCATGAGACACACGACTCCAAATAATTCTTCATGATGAAGCTATATGTGTAAATGAACCTTTGATTTAATATGTTAAATACATGATTTAAGTCAAAAACACTTTACGGAGAGCTTGGTTCGTATACGTAAATATACGTTTCGTACATTCTGTTCCCCTATGAAGTAACAGTAAGGTTGTATAGTGGCTAGAACATTAAATTGTTGGCTTGTTGAGCGTCATTTCAAGAACTTGGCCGTTTGCGGGCTATTTTGCTAACTCCCCCTTTCTTTCATTGTGTTCCTCGCCATTATTTTATTGAATTATTGTATCAAGAATGCAGTTTCACAACACTGTACGTTTCGCCAACTCCAGAATTTTTTCCCCATTTTTTTTTTCATGTAACATGTTTAGTTTTTTTCCCTTCTTCTTGTTTCAGGGAGGGGGGAGGGGGTGGAGAAGAACGGGGTGCCGCTGTAGCCCTTTTAAATTGTTATAGCCGTACGCTTACGTTCAGCTGACGATATTTCACGCCAGTTTAATATTCATTCATGTATGCACCATCCTACACAACCCGTAGGTACTTGCAGTGCTAATAAATAAATAAATAAATAAATAAATAAATAAATAAATAAATAAATAAATAAATAAATAAATAAATAAATAAATAAATAAATAAATAAATAAATAAAATGCTTTATGTATCACATCAGTCGACTGCAATGCAGTATATTACATCTCGTAACCTTTCAAACATATTTGTAGGCCTACCACTAAGTTACATGCGGGTACACACCCTTGAGCAATGAGGAAACGGAACACTTTAAATTTCATCCAGAAGTACATAGGACATCCATGCCTAGCATAAAAGTATTTTGCCGTACTGAATGTTCAGCAGGAAGGTCATGCTCCCTAAACAGTCTCACGTGTCAGTTATACTTGTAGGTGCGAGACACGAAATTGATCGTTGCTTGAAAATAAATTCGGTGTCCCCCCCCCCCCCCCCCCTCCCACCCCTATTGCTCGCGGGTATACGCGTGCTCTCTACTGGCAAAAGAAGCACGTATGGCCCAGGCTGCTCCGTATTTATTTATTTCTCACACGCCTTGAGCGCAAATCAGCGTCGACAGTCAAGCGCTAGAAAAACTTCAGACATGCGTGTCAACCAGACCGTGTATCTCGACGTCGGCCTCTTGGATTCCACCCCCCCCCCCCCCCTTTTTTTTTTTTTCTTTCTTGGCAGATAAAAGGATTCGCGTCCAAAGTCAAGTGTCTGGCCGAGAGCTACGCGGGGAGTTGCGCCTCATTTCGAGATTTTTCTTGACACTCTACCGGTGGGCAAGACGTCATACGCGCCGCGAGCGTTGCCACGGCAAACGTTAAGCGCACGCAGCGAGGCTATAAACACCGAGATGACAAACAGTGCGGCAAGGCCTCCTAAACAGTCAAAGGCGCCCTCACTAAAGCGAGCCGTCGTAATACAAAACATACAGTTCGGAAACTATAGGATGCGTTGTTGGGCTCGTATTTGTACCTGCAGGAACAGGCGCGAAGTGAGAATACGAATTGTTAACATTTGGCTTGAAAACGTGCGTAGTACAATTGAAAGAGAGAGAAATAAAGCAATGAGCCGACTGGCAATTGCCAGCGATGAACAAAATCGGGGCTACGAAACACAAACGAGCTTTTATTTGTGTTTGGCAACGCTTTTCGTTTATGCCCTGTTTGAGCTGGTGCTCCAGAATAACCGAATTCCAGGCTACAATCAGAACAGATCGGTCGCAGCTTTCTAATGGCGGGACCTACAAGCAATAACCTAATAGCCCGATGTTTAATATAAAATACTTGTGTAGCGTGCGTCATTGTATAGATAAGATCTGGTTGCTACATTCTCACCTCTGTAAAAGACGGGAGACCACTTGTCGAGACAGCGCTTAACAGCGCTGTCTTAGGAAATTCTTGTTGAGATTACGGTCAAGCGTTATCAGCATGATTCGGGACGCCGTGCATGGGCAAGGCAGGCGAAGTGGTGGATATTACGAATTTCCGTCAGCGTTTCCCCCGGTCGTTTAGTTTGTGGCGCTATCTCTGGTGCGTTGTGTACAACGTCGTGGAAATCAACACGGCGCATCCTTCGTAATCAAGAAACAGATTTCCGCCGCTCTGGTTTCAACCGCACTATAAGACGACCCAGTTGAGGATCGCTTCACGGATGTGCAACGGAGCTGCCTCGCAAAGCTTTCCACACTTACCTCTATAATTTCAATAAATAAATAAATAAATAAATAAATAAATAAATAAATAAATAAATAAATAAATAAATAAATAAATAAATAAATAAATAAATATAACGCATACTTCAATACCAGCGATATTTGTTATAGACGCAGTAAGCTAACGTAAACATATCGTTAACTTTAAATGTATACTTCATTTCCTGTATTGCACTGGGAGGGTAACTACAGTGAATACCTTAAGCACACAAAATGAAAAAAAAGGAAAAAGAAAACAAATCCTGGATTTTTTATTAGTTTAGCCGCATTTGTTGTTGGGCCAGTGTTGGTTTATAGTTCAAGATAAACGCAGCTTAAAACAAATAGACGGGGAGGCTACGTCGCGTCGTTTATTATTATTTTTTTGGGGGGGGGGGGGGGGGGGGGGGGGGGCGCTAAAGTTTTTTAGACAGTGCTGCAAGAAGGGCATCTGCACACGCGACTCTCTTCAAGTACCCATCTTCCTTCCATCACGCTGTAAAGCCTACATATCTTTCTGTCGCTTTCCGCTACTTCGCCATTCTTGGTCTTACTCCTTCATTTCGCCTTCCCTGATATTTCAAGTGCGCGGGCTCCACGAGCGAGCGCGCGCTATCTGAAGAGAAGCACGTCTCCAAACACTCAGTGCCACTAAAACTGCCCCCCAGTTTCAACACCTATATAGTCCGCACGGCGTACGTGTTAAATAGGGCGCAGTTGAGATACCGGTTTACTTCCTCGGGGGCCTCGCTTATATATATATAAAAAGAGAGTATTGGTTCTGCCTATCCAATGAGGAAACGCGCACCCTCGGTCCAGCTAGCTCTGCGAGTGTGTCTGCCACCTCGAGCACTCTGCATGCAGCTTTTCGCGGCGGACGACGTGTGATCGACAGCCCATCAAATTTTCGGCCAGCCTGCGTTCGAGCCGGATCCGGAGCTTCCTCGGAACGGCGGCAAGGCGTGCGCGACCCCACGCCAGTCTGGCACGTTCTCAAAGATTACGGCAAGCGCGCCCGTCGCGAGCACAGTAAAAAAATCCCAACTGTGCGCAGATTAGCCGCGGTCAAGCTCACAACGAGTGCACGCCCCGAAGTTAGAGTATCAGCCTTCCGCGTTTCTCGGCCGTACATTTATCGAACTGGTTGCGTGTAACATTGGCAAACCTGTTGTACGCATACTAATTCTTTCAGGCTGTTTCTGAGAAGGGACGCCGGGCTTTCCTCTTTGCTTGGCTCATTATTATTTTTTTGTTTCTTCTTCTTCTTCTTCTCCGGTATCCCTTCTGCGTACTCTACGAAAAGGGCTTCGCCGCCAACTGCAACAGGTTGGCGTCGTAGCCTGCGAACGTGACAAAAGAGCTCAACAATGCGTGAGCGCACTGCTCTCGAGAATCTCGAAACGAGCTCGGCCGCTCGGCCAGGATTCGAAAGTGTAGCGCCTCCATATGAGCGAAAGCTGATTGCGCGAAGCGGGAGAATACGCTGTGTTCTAAAGAGTGGGGATGATCGAAAAATGTGCCAACTTTGGATAAATATTGAAACGAATCATTGGACATTATATTGAAGTGCAAGTGCTTTCAACAGGAATGATGGGATGAGGAGGAGGGAGTGGAGGGAGGTGTGGAGGCAAACTAAATTTTCGCGCGAACTGTCACGATGGCGCCCTCGCCATGGACAGTTCGCGTACTACGAATTCGTTCGGTACTAATTCGGTACTAGACGTTCGGTACTAGACATTCGTTCGGTACTACGAATGTCTAGACCCCGTTCTTACGGAGCCTACTGGCTTACACGAGGTAAGTAAGTTTTATTGTTAAAAATTAACAAACAACCAAAAAAAAAAAAGAAAGAAAGAGGAGGGCTAATGGCGGGTGAGAAAGGCCGCGGGCGTTGAAAGTGCCCCACCAGTCGGTGTATACACCTCGGCATGACCGAATTCATAAAACTCTTTGTTCGTAAGAGCTGTTTGTAATTGGTTGGGAGCATTCACTAATAATTTGTTCGCTATCACAATTGCTCGGAAAGTGCTTTTAAGAAGCGTTGTAGCGTATGAACTGCTTTGTGAATACGGAACCTGGGTCCGTATTCTCAAACGAGTTCGTACGCTAGGATGGTTCGTAAGGGAAGCGCCGGTCAATCAGGATAGCAGCGTATTAGTGAAGGCGACCAGTCAGTGACAAAGAGCCCTTGCGACCGTAATAATTCGTAAATTTGAAACCCTGGGTCAATATTCATATAGTGTTTAATTAGAAGAGGCGCCGGATAATTGCGATAACAAACGCGACATAAGCAACGACTGCCATGCATTACGAAATAGTTATTAAGAACAAAATGGTTTTTGAATTAAGCCCCCGTTGCCAAATACAAATAGATATTCGTGAGTGAGAAGTGTTCGCCATTGGCTAGTCACTTTCGGTAACAGCATGTTCACTATCAGGATTGGATGACGCCCAGGGACCAAATGAACAAAATTTCTCGCTCGTAAAAACACTTTTTCATGGGCCGGTCATCATCGTTAATATTCGCCCACTTGATTTACCGCCCCTGCCCCTACGAACCATGGTACCGTGCAGCCATTCGTGGTGACGTGCGTATTACCGAAGACCATCAACCAATAGCAGGAGCTTGTTACAAACGAAGCACTTCATTAATTTGGCGCTTGTTTCAGTATTCATGAAGCACGTCATGCGGCAAAACAGTTGGCACGAACTTACGCCTGTCACTTGTGATAGCGATGATTGCATTAGCGACGACGGCCTGCCAATAAAGAACGGGTCGAATGAACGATAAACTGAAAATTCGGCCTGAACGCGACTCAGGCGCACGTATTCACAAAACAGTTTGTCGCCTGAGTGAATCGTACGTATAGGCGCAGGACTCGCCAATCAACATGGCCGACATGTTACTTAGAGCGACCACGCAATAACAAAACATTCTTTACGAATTTAAATATTTGTGAATTCGGCCATAGGGTACGCGGTCTGAATTTATAATGCTTCTCCGGTCGAATTCACAAAACGTTTCGTGCCGAATTCACAAAGTTTGTCGTTCGTAAGTGCTCGTTGCCGTTGGCTGGCCGATTTCGCTAACGATATTTCAGCATCAGGGTTGGCTGGAAAATGTTCTTACGAATATTTCTAGCGTGAGATCATTTTGTGTATGCAGACCTTCGTTCGCAAGTGCTCTTTGCCATTGGCCAGCCACCTCCGCTAACAGTACGGCAACATCAGGATTGGCTGGAAGAATTTTAGTGTAAGAGAGGGAGAACTCATTAGCATATATAGCCGCCTTCGCTAACAATATGCTGGTAATCACGATTGTGCGACACTTATTCTTACGAACCGCTGTATCGTACAGACTACTTTGTGAATATACGGGCTTGCCAGAATGAGAAAACTGTTACAAACGAGGAGCTATGTAAATTAGGTTCTCTCATATGATTGTAATACGAACATTTCTCTTACGTCAGTGGTGTTCGCGACCGGCGATCACCACTGCGATTGTTTTGTTATCATGCATATCTCTATCGTGATTGGCAGACGTCCAAACGCCTGCCAAAATAAGCTGTGATAACATGTTGCAGTTAAGTGAATTTTTCTGGGGCAGAATTTACAAAGCTTTTCGTTAATAAATGCTGTTTGCTATTGGCCAGCCACCTCCGCTAATAATATACCCGACATCCCGATTGACTGGCATTTGCTGTTATGAACAGTTCTAGCACATAAACTTTTTCGTTAATACGAACCCTGAGGCAGGGTCTTGGTGCCATGTTCTTAAATTAGTTTGTACCTGAAGCGGTTCTTAAAAGCAAGTGCTGTTCAATCGTAATAGCGATGTTAATCTAATGTAATGAATTGTAATTAATTGAAATCTTCTGGCACCTGGGGCAGTTATTTCAACGCGATTCTTACACTGGAGTGTTCCTGTAAGTATATATACGCTTCGGCTAATCAGGGTAGCGAGAACAAAAAATTTGCAGGACGCTTAAGCTTCGCCTTTAAGAGTGGATCGCGATAGCATTCAAAGATCCCTGACTGTTTGTTAAGCTTCCCGGCAACTGCAGCTTTCCCTTTTCTGCACCTACACCTCGGCGAACCGCTGCCGAGGAGGCGAGCGCCATCTGGATGGTGTTTTTGTAAGGAACTCCGACCGATACGCGCCGCTGTATGAATGCTATAAAAGCTGGAAAAGGGGTTTGTGTTTCAGTTTCCGCGTAACATAATTGTTTTCTCGTGCATTCAAATTACAGTCCGAGGCTGTCATACCTGTAGGTTGCGGTTAAGTCGTACCTTACGATTTTTCTGACGCATTTTACTTTGAGAAGTTCAATTAAATTAGTTCATCAGCGCCTCTGCGCCACGGGGCCCTTAACGCTATCGCGTTAATATTAGCGGATGCAACCAGCCAATGTCAAAGAAATTTTACGAGCAAAAATCTTGTTGTTCACAAGTAATCTTTTTTTCGTAAAGCACTTTGTATTGGCAGGCCACCTTATCTATTAATATGCTCGCTATTATGATATACCGGTGCACGTTCTTGCGAAACACCAGCATACAAAGTGTGCTGGCGGCCCAAATGCGCGGGCCCTGGGTCTGTATTCACCAAAGAGTTCGTACACTGTTATTTCGAGCACTAATTCGAGAACTGTCATTAGCGACGGTGGCCAGACAAGGACAAACAATTCTTACGAGCAAAATGTTTGCCGAATTAGGCCCCTGGCTTTTCTTCATAACAATTCACACGCACGCACACACACACGCACGCACGCACACACACACACACACACACACACACACACACACACACACACACACACACACACACACACACACACACACACACACACACACACACACACACACACACACACACACACACACGCACGCACGCACGCACGCACCGCACACACACACACACACACACACACACACACACACACACACACACACACACACACACACACACACACACACTTTATAATAGTAAATAAATCATTTATGCACAATCGTTGACGTGAACAGGGTTGCCGTTTCGAAGGATGCGTAAATGCGTTTTAGTATTTGCAACGCACTTTTATATCAGTTCATACGACCAGGCGCCGGAGAATGGCGGTAGCGAACATGTTATTAGCAAAGGTGAATGGTCACTGGCAAAGTTTTTACGAACAAAAAGGTTGGTGAAGTCGCCACGAGATAGCCTTGCAGGCTGCGTCTAAACAATTCGTGTGCAAGACGAACCCACCTGCGGTTCTTCTGAGACATGAGTCCGTGGCCTCTATTCCTCGCTTATCGGCCAGTCGTAAATTTGCTCCGTCAACGCTCTAAGTGCAATTCGAAGTTTTGTTGCTAGCCGACGGCTGTTTAGTTATGTGTGCCAGGAGTGACAGAAAAAAAAATATAGAGGAGAGGGTACACTAGCTCGTCTTCTACGAGATTTAACGCTAAAAGCGCTTTAATGCCCCCACAGCGGTGTGGAAGATATATAATTCTGTAGAAATGGCAGTCAGCCACTCGCATGAGCAGGCAATGTTTCAAGGAGAAGTCATGTCAAGATGAAAGAAACCGTCGCAGTGTTGAGAAAGTAAGCAGCGCTTACAAAATTCGCACTTATCTTGACTGTAGACCAGTCGCACTCACCACACTTGCATCACAGCTGATGTAAAATATTGCTGCTTTCTACCACTTCCCTAACTATTTATTTCGCTCTTAACTATAACACAGGTCTCCATAGAAGCGCATAGTTTCCTCTTTTCCCTATATATACTGACGCGCGTATACATATGCATGCGTATTTCTTGTCAGTATTTCCGATAAAAAATTGCAGAATACGCTGCAATTTTTTATCGTACGCATTTCAGAGTGTCGCACAAGTTCACTTCTGTGTCTTCATGGACAGCACTTGGACGAAAGACACGAATGAGCAATCAGACGAAACGAACACAAGGAAACACTTCTACATTTACGCACGAATACACTGGTTATAACGTGGGTCAGGCTGGTTCCGTACGAGTTTAAAGCCGGCACCAATTTCACAAACTTTCCCACAAGATACTATAATGCGCGCTGATAAACCGCTCGCGAAAATGCGAAAGGAAATGATCTCAGACGTCAGTATCCTCTCTCGGTATACGCAGCAAGCGGAAATTTTCCCTTTCATTGTCTTATTTCATCTACAGACAGCAGGCTACGTTAGTTGCGCGATACATAATCCAATGTTAATGATTAGCTCTCGCGAAACGGCACCGGTTCATCAAGAGAAGTGCTGCACATACGTGCTGTTTCAGCTAATATCGACAATGCCTAATTTGGACGATATGTTTTGTTTTTCTTCTTGTATTGAGTGGGTCATTTTATTTACTGTAGCGGATTGTCGATCCGAGGCCCGTGGCAAGGACGTCCCGAAGTGATCAGTACCTCGTGCGCTTGTTTTTTTACACCACCTGCTCGTTCCGCGTACGCCGCGAACGCTCGTTTTGAGTATTATTCGATCTTCGCGCACGCTTGCTCCTCCCTCATCGTTGGGCAAATCAAGTTCCAGCGAACAGGGAAGTGGCCAGTTGGGTCGCCAGATTGCGCGTGCGAGAAGACCGCCGCGTCCACGCCGGCGCAAAACATCAACAAGACGGCGGGCTATCGCGATGGCACGAGGAGCGGGGAAAGCATCTCCGCCAGCATCTCCGGGCCCCCGACGCCTGCGTTTGTTGACAAGCGGGCGGCGCTCGCTCTGAGGGGACCGCGGATGGCGGCACGCGAATCGTCGCCGCGCTCCGATCGCGGACAGCGCGCGAGGAAAATGAGAAAGAAGAAATCGCCGGTGTCGATTGGGCAAGCGAAGCCGACTGGCCGCGTACCCGGGACACAGGTACGCTCGACCGCGACGCACGGGGGGTAAGTGGCCTCGCGCCTTACGGTAAATAATCGCGAGAATATTCGCCAGTTTCGGTTGTTTCGGGAGACTGTAGCAGACGACGCGCGCGCGCGCGCGCGATATAAGCGGGGTGTCAGCTGCTGGCGTCTGGGCGCCGGTTGCAGCCGGGGTCAAGCCGGGGCTGTGGCGACTGCCAGGGAGCTAAGTGTTATTTCTATCCCTGCGCTCACCTCTTAGATTCGGATTGGAAAATCCGGCGACGAGCGCAGCGGTGGTTGCCAGCAGCAGGGGAAGCAGAAGCGCCGGCCGCATGGTCTCGCACGGAGTGGCGCTCGGTCGGGGCGCAGTCCATGCGCACACACAGGAGAAGGGGGGAGCACAAGTTGCACGGCCGCTCGCTGGCGGGGAGCCACGTGAACGCCGCCGGACCCGATGGGGGGCTGCTTCGCAGTCAGCGCGGTCTTTGCGCCGATGCCGCGATGCGAGGGGCTCAAATAAGCGACACGGGCGACGCCCCGCGGATGATCTCGGCAACTGGGCTCCCGCTAGCTTCGCCGCTGCTCCTCCCGCGGTGGGATTCAGCGCCCGGAGGAGAGGCTCCTCTTCTCACCTGTGGCTGCTGCGGCCGCAGTGGAGCGCAGTGACGCACATCTGGCCCGAGGATGATCTCCCCCTTCCTCCCACCGGCATCGGCATGTGCGGCTTTCGCGAAAAATTAAGTTCAAATTCAGTCAACAACGGCATGTATACCTGATCCAGGGTTTCATGCAGCAAGACAAATGTGAAATGAAAATGATGCCATCGGTACGAATGCAATAGTTACAAAATATAATGTTCTCTGTTCGCTTTATATCCCGACATCCAGATAAACAACATGTACAGTTGCTTCGAGTTCTGGCAAGGAGGCATATCCCCTAAACTATGACTACATCAGCGCTTCCATGCGTGTCAGTACGAAAGAAATATACGTAACCGATGCGTTCATTGCGGTCCGGCATTTTGTTATTTGAAAATATTTGATTCAGACAACCTTAGTGCATCACGTTCAATTTCGTTGGTTTTCTGCGTTGTCAGGATGAGGTTGCTTTGTGGTCAGAAGTGGCGTAGCCAGCAACTTTTTTTTTTTCGGGAAAGGGGTGAGGGCTCGTCGTTTTATGCCAGATATCCTGGTGCACAGAAATTTCAAAGGGGGTGGGGGGGGGGGGGCACATGTTCGGTGTGAGCCCTCCCCCTGGCTACGCCCCAGGTGGTCCGTGTATGAAGTTTCGAGAAGTGGTATAAAACAGTCATGTTTTCCGTTTTCATCATCCTTCCGCGGTAGCAAGTAGCTATGGCGTTGCACTGCTGAGATCAAGGTCGCGGGATTGATCCGGGCTGCGGTAACAGCATTCCGAAGAGGGCGGAATTCAAATACGCTCGTGTACCGGGCACTGGGTGCACGTCAACACACCGCCATCTTGCCAAGCACAACCATGCGATGCTCACAATTTCAGCCTCGCCCGTTATAGTAGTGTTCGTTTTGGTTTCCGAAATACGTGCACTTACGCTACCGCTCTCAGGGTCTGTGTGGAGCGCAAAACCTTGAACTGTAATTTACCACCACTGTAATAAATGCCATATAAAATAAAAAACTACAAAAAATAAAGCGACAGCGCAATAAATAGCGCGCCCGACTTCCCAATGCACATTGCTGCATTGACACGGGTTCGAACCCGAGTGGTGGCACTTGTACACAGTCAAAAGCTGAGGATGAAAAGGCAGTCTGACAACGACAAAATAACGTCGATGACGGCAGCGGTCGCCGTCAGCGTGACGGAATGGTCGGCTGAACGGACAGACAAAATCAAACCCAGTTTCTCTTACTGGGTTTCTGTTACTGGGTTTCTGTTACTGGGTTCCTGTTACTGGGTTCCTGTTACTGCGTTCGTGTTACTGAGTTCCTGTTACTGGGTTTCTGTTACTGGTTACGAGCTGTTACTGCTGTCATAGTAACAGCACGTAGATGAAAGTTAGGCGTAGGCAACTGTCTTGAAAGTGTGTGGTATATGCGCCGTATTCTCAGTCGCTTTATGCCTTTACCCTCTCCCACCCTGTGCAGGGTAGCAAATCAGAGTGACCTCGCTGCATTTCCTTTCCATTATCTCTCTCTTAGTGGTTTCTCTAAATTTTTCTACCCCACACTTAGCTCTCAGAACCCGGCTTCTCTGAAAGATAATGATACACGTTTTGAGTGCGAAGTGACATATGGGCGTAAGGAGAGCAGAAATCCCGTGTTTGGAAATTTCCTACAGCTTGTATCTGTGCGATTACATATTTGCCAACGTTTTGCTTTTCGCTGTCCTTCTTCAGTGCCATAATTTTATTCAAGAGACAGAGCCAACCGGCGCATGAAGATGGCTCCCGTGAGATCCTTATCGCTAACCCGCCGCTTTTGGCCATGCAAACGAATGGGAAAGATGCAAGCACCCCTCTCTGGTAATTGCACCAAACGACCACGAACACTGATTGATAGCCTGACTGACTGATTGCGTTTTAATAACCCAAGATGATGTCGACACACGCACTACGCGAGGCGCAAGAGCAATAATGCGTTAAGAATGCGCAGGTTATTGTTATTAAAGGTCATTAGCCAGCGTTGTAAATGTAATGAAGCTGGCACGAAGAGATAGCCATCACTAATAATGATGTCGGTTTCGCGATATGGCTATAAAGGTTACCGGCTCTGCCTAGTGTCTGCAAAACCGTTAGCGACTGCCAAGTAATGCTAGCTGGGAGTGATGGGCCAAAAAAAGACAAAGAAAGAAAGACTGCCATCAACACTGGTGTTTTGTTAAGTAATATTGGCATGAGTGTAAAAGTATTCTTGAGATTTAAAACTAACATAGGCTTTTCATGTCCTTTGAAGATGGATAATACAAGTGTAGTTCAATAAAAAAAATCGGCGGATCCCAGGCATATTTATGTATCGGAGATAAGCGAATCTTTCTTTGATGTTCAGTGAAATTTCCCTACTTCAGTTTTACGCCATATTCACTTCTACGTAGCTTAACTTTCCTGGCTCAATGCGCACTCTGGCGCTATTTGCTTCAGTTAACTTCTTTCCCCACACTCGGCTGCTTTTGTTTCCGACTTCTTCACTTTATTGCCTCTTGTTCTGCTTGTGTATTCAGACCCAATGGCACGTACCCACTTTGGATGATTGGCCAATAATGTTCACGTGTCCAATCACACATACACAGTGACCCAAGTTGTATACTCGGCAAGACAGCAGGAAGCACCCTCAAAGAGGGGAGAGAGAGAGAGAATAAAGCGAAGGCACGGATGTTAACCAAAAAAAAAAATATCTGGTTGGCTACACTACGCTGGGGGCATGGGCAAAGGAAGCATCGCTATAAAAATACGATGGCAGACAGAGACAGTGGGACAAGCCCGAGATGTTCGCTTGCTGATCGCCTAGCTGGCATGCTATACGCCAGGTGCTGGGTGATAATTGTGATATACACAGTGATCGAATAAACCCACACACAGCACATACAGTCAGACACACACGCATACACAATGAGAGGTAAAATAGATGGTTAAACACATCTTCATCTTTCTGGGGGTTTTACGTGCCAAAACCAGTTCTGAACCAGTGGAGGGCTCCGGATGAATTTCGACCACTTAGGGTTCTTTAACGTGCACTACAACGCAAGCACACGGGCGTTTTTGCATTTCAGTACAGTTGCAAATATGCGCGAGTGACAAGTCAAAGGTTGCTGATTTTGAATACTGAAAAGCTCATCATCACACTTGCTTTTAATGTATAAATGAAGACAAACTCAAGCCATACAAGGTCAACAACATAATGAGCAGACGCAGTATCCAGACGCGAATTCGAAAAGCTTTACGTTTGTAGCGCTCTTTGCCATTTGATGGCCCCGTCCTCGGTGAAAATCTGTCTAGCATGACGATTTAATGATACCTACTTTTGCGAACAAGTTTAGCGTATGAACATTTTCGTGAATACGGGCTTAGGTCAGCAGAACAGGGACCTTTAAATCGTTTAGCGTACCTAATCTATAAAACAAAGAGTACAATACTGCACAAGCGTTAAAAGGAAGGCTCGGGCATTCTCCGATTTCCATATTCAAATACGCGAGAAACGCGGAAATGCTCCAATATACAACCGCTCAATAGATTATAATGTAATTTTTCGCATTTAAGAGAAAATGAATGATCTTAAGACTGTTGAAAGTAGAATTGCGATCTATATAATCCACGTTATTAAATACTTGCCAAAACATTGCCCAATTAAAAAAAAATACCCATGTAACCCTTCACCAAAAGCAGGTGCGACAATTCTGTTAACTCTGACCGCTAGTTCGTCTTAAGTAAATAAATGTTACTTGTTCACAACCTACGTGAACTCATTGTTTTGTTTACGCCAAGTTCGGCACAACTGCTAGTTAAAAATTAGGGGCATATATAAAAGTGGCGCACGAGATATCAATTTTGACCCAGTAGATTCGGTTTACAGATGGGATGTTGTTTTCGTTTGCTGAGTTACAGAGTTGTAAATTTGAAGCCCTAATTTTGTAATATATGTTTTTTAATTTCGGCAAATTTTGGAAAGCAATTAAAAAATTGGCCGTGCATCCATCCTTCGGAGATGATTGGTAATGCTAAGCGATTAGCAATCTAACTTAGGACGGGTGTTTATTTGGTGATATGTTTTACATGACATGATGAATATTTTGAAGAGCGGCCGATAGTCAGCGACCGAAGTTGGTGTGAAATGAAAATGGTTAGATCCGGACAGAGAGAGATACCGGAAAGTGCATGAAGTGCGCTAAGAATGCTGATCGCATTAAAATGTGCTCACATCAGTCGGTATGTTTCAAGTTTTTCTTTTAAATACAATAAACTTTACCGAAATTGGTGCACATGATGCTGTACAAGGACAATTTCTTCGTTCTGATGCATTTACATAGAGGCCCCATTAGGAAAGCTTCCTCTTGAGACGGCAACATCGTGAAAACGAACTTAGAAATAATGTGTGCAATTTCTACACATTGAGCCTGTACAATTCCCTGCTCAGAAAACGAAATGTGGGTGTGAACATGTTGAGGCTGGGTTTGTCCTCGATTTACGAAACTTGAGAAAGAACAACCAGAAAAAAAAAGGGAGGGGGGGGGGGGGAGTAAGCGCGAATGCGCAAACTAAGACATAACGAAGGCAAAAACAAACAAACAAGCAAGCAAACAAACAAACAAACAAACAAACAAACAAACAAACAAACAAACAAACAAACAAACAAACAAACAAAACGCCGCGGAGGCTCAGTGGCTGTGGCGTTCTTCTGCTCAGTAGAGGTCGAGGGTTCGGCTGCAAGCCGCGGCGGCCGCATTTCGATAAGCTGCGAAATGCCAAAGTGCTCGTGTATATAGATTTAGGTGCTCGTTAAAGACCCCTACGTGGGCAAAATTAATTGGGAGCACCCCAACTACAATGCCTCTCATAACCCGCTGTGCAGTTTCATGACTTTCAAGCGCAATATTAATGTCATTAAGCAAGCAAGCATGGGTACAAAAAGCTTTGTGGATGTGCGGTCATGGTGCGGTCGTGAGCTTGCGAATTTACGATATATCGTGCTTAACCGACTCGCCCAATAAATTGCTATCGAAAAAAAAATGAAGCAAAGGAAAAAAAAAAGCAAGGCATGGTGTTAAAATGAGAAGTTTGGTACATCATGAAACTTGCGAGCTTATAAGCTAGGTAGCTACATCACGGAAGGGGCGATAGAGAATAATATATACAAGCAAAATCATAAGTGCACTTCAGTATAGCAAGTTGCTCCCTTTTGCATGAAATATAAGTACATGTCTTTCAATAGATTCAGGATTCCAGAAACCGATTCAGCGAAGTGGCTTTACTGCATAAGGTTCGGTGAGGCATTATTTTCCGAAAGTGCAACATTTTTCTTGCGATGCTATAATGTCTTCACTGATGACCTGCATTCGAATCTCTGACGAGAATGCTAAGATAAAATACACATGTGAGGCCAAAACGAAATGATTCGTTGTTATCATCTCATTGCACTGGCTCGCTACCCAGAGCACATGAGGTGTGATGCGCTCATGCGCATGACGAGTAATTCATGTACGCCGCTGTTATGCAATGTTCAAGGAAAAGATACTGCGCCAAAGACATGCAAACATGACAGGGTATCGGCACAAACAAGTTCCTAACTACATTTTATTTCCGACAGAGAGAGAGAGAGAGAAAGAAAAGGAAAGAAAGACAAGGAGGTTAGGCAGTGTAAATACCGGCTGGCTACCCTGTACTGGGGAAAGGGGTAAAGGGAATAAAAGGTGATAGACGAAACAAATGAAAAAAAAATTAAGTAAGAAAAATTTGCGCATGAACGCGACCCTACGCGCTAGAACGTTCAAAGCCGGTCGCACAATTCACAAGCTCTTAGAACTTCAGCAGAGCCCTTAAGGCCTTGAGTGCCGAAGTCCGTCTTGACCAGTGTCTAAAACTTTTTCCTCTGTGAGAGGGCGATTGTCCAGTTTTTCAAGCGCAGTGGCGAGCACTTTTCTTGCCACATTGTAGCGGAGACAGTCAAAGAGAAGGTGCTTGATTGTCTCCTCGCAGCCACAGTTGTCGCAAGCAGGGCTGTCGGCCATTCCAATGCGGAAGGAATAGGCGTTCATGAATGCCACGCCGAGCCCCAGGCGGCACAGAAGTGTTGCTTCCGCTCGTGGTAACCGTGGTGGAAGACGGAGTTGCAGACGTGGATCCAATCTGTGGAGGCGTGCGTTGCTGAAATCAGTGGTGTTCCACAGAGTCTGCGTAAGCTCGCGTGCGAGGGAACGAAGCTTTGTGGTGGCGTCTGTTCTCGACAGTGGTATTGATATAATAGGGGCACCATCGTGGGCCGATCGGGCAGCGTCATCCGCACTGTGATTTCCCGAAATTCCGCAGTGACCCGGTATCCACTGGTAGATGATGTTATGCCCCTTTTCTTTTGCGTGATGGTGAAGTAGTCGGATGTCTGCGACTAGTTGTGCGTTAGGTCCGTGGTTGAAAGGGGACAGCAGGCACTGGAGAGCTGCCTTCGAGTCACAAAAGATGGACCATGTCTGTGATGATTTGGGACCAATAAATTCCAGAGCAGCACGGATAGCTGCGAGTTCTGCAGCCATCGATGATGTAATGTGAGACGTCTCGAATTGGATAGTGACAGATTTCACGGGAATTACCACTGCTCCAGCTGAACACTCGGAGACAGAACCGTCCGTGTAAACGTGGGTGCGTTCTCTGTGCTTTCCATGCATGAATGAAAGCACGGTTTGTTTGAGGGCAAATGATGACATCTCCGTTTTCTTTTTGATACCGGGAATTACAAGAAGGGCTTGAATTGGATGCAGGCACCACAGTGGTAGAGATGGTCGTGTTGCAGGCGTGAAGTTCGACGGTAACGTTCCATGGTTGGCGGCGATAATCCTGCTAAACGCTGAACGAGGTCGAGCGGCAGGAAGGGAGGCGAGATGATGCGATGGAAGTCAGGCGAAGTGCCTGATGTGCATCCTTAAAGCGTCGACTTGAATGTACGTATTGATGGGGTGGTCATGCGCGATGGCTATTGTTGCTGCCGTGGATGCACACCTGGGAAGGCCAAGACATATTCGCAGAGCTTGAGCTTGCACAGACTGGAAGGCACGGAGGTTGGTCTTACCGGTCCCACACATGTGCAATGAAGCCTAGCCAACATTTGCTTTAAGAAAGAGAAAAAAAAGAGAATCCTTATATTGACGAATTTGTTGGAAATAAAATTTAGTTGATAGTTTGCACTTGTCCGTGTCGATGCCCTCTCGTGTTTGTCTGTCTTTGGCGCAGTCTCTTTTTCTTAATCATTATGAATCAACTCACGCAACGAACTTACTGTGCTATGCAATGGTTGCGAGTGCACGCAACATAGTCGCTTAACTCTATTAATACCATGAGCACAGTCCGCTTTCGAAAACGTTTTCGGGATTTGGCTTAACTTTTATCTTAGCAGTTAACTTAAGTTTGCGCATATTCATCCATTAACAGCGCGTGAAAACACTTGAAAAAATGTCACAGTTTCGCCCTAAGGGCGAAGCAATGAATGCGATAGCAACACAGCAATGTCATACGAAGTAAGGTGAGCGGCTTTGGTAGCAATATGAATTGTAGTAAACATGAGCTGATTAAGTAAGCAGGTGTGCTGTGGCGTAACTAGACCGACATGAAGAGAGACTCGATGACCACGAGAAGGCGCGTGTGAAACGGTGGTGTTGATGAGAAGTGCTTCCCGTGGGCAGCGCGTGCGAAGGGACACACCTGTAGTGCTGCACTGCCGATCTGGGCAGCATTGCATGTGTAGCGTGCGTTGGAAAATGTGGCCCGACTATTACTAACTGAATGAACAAGCGTGGTGGGAGCGCGCACAAACAAACATGAATAGATCACACTGAATGACTGCAGACAACGACTGTCAAAACGCTGGCAGCGAGCGCATACGCCGCAGTGGGCGAAGGTACGTGCGGTCTATCGCTTCAACTGAAACTGAGCGACGAATGCACGGCGCATAAAGGTCAGAGCCGTGTGGAGATAAGAGACGGTGCGGGCGAGCGACGAGCGCGGTTGTTGGCAAAATAGAAGTGCGCCCCCGCCCCCCCCCCCTCCCCCACGCTCGCTCCGGCGCTGGCTTCCCGCTTCCTTGATTGCGCGTGGGTGATTGAGTGCGTTCGCTCTCCGTGATAGCGCGCGTCCCCGCACGCTTCCGCTCGGGCATACGGCGCGCGGCGAAGATTTTATCTATAGGGAACCTCACGGCGACGGCGACGGCGACGGCGACGGCAGAAATCCGGTTGAAGTGTCCATATAATTGCTATCGCAATAAAAAAAAATCAAAGCCCCTTTCTTAAAGAAAGATGGTTGACCACGAAGCCTTCGCCCATGCAAACTGAATCAAAGTCAAAGTCCAAAGCCAACAACCACGCAACGAACCCAAGAAATGCTGAGCGACCCAATGCGATGCATATGTGATTTGATTGCTTGTTTACGATGGTATTTTATGAACGTTGAAGTTGAATGAAGACACATTTCGTTAATTTGCATAGCCTTTATTTTAAATCATATAGCTGTTGATTACACGCACACACTCACACTTTCACGGACTGCATGCCGTTGCCGATACACGGGATCGGCCTTACGGGAACGATCGCGCTCGCGCTTACGTTCGCGTACGGCAGCCTCTTCTGCCGTGCGGTGCACCCGCCGATTACTCATGATGACGACCGGGAATGCATTGAGTGACGCGCGTAATGCATTGCAGTTATATACAGTTCGTCTGGGTAGCGTGGCGTTGCAGTTACCATTGTTCTTATCGATGCAACTGTGAATGTAAACTGTAGTGTTCTACGATTGTATGCGCAGATACGCAGATAGTTCCTATGTGTAAGTTGACTTTCCTGCAGTGCGTTTTAGGTGCTCACGGACGAATCAGTGAGACATATAAAACTTCGTTTTAATAAATAAAGTGACCGTTTATCATGTACCCGAAAGTAAGTGTAAGCCTACAATTGTGCTTGTTGTATCTAAAACACATGTAACTTGTTGCCCATATCCTTCTAAGTAATGTCTACCGTTCTGCAACGTCGATGTCATTATAGCAATTGAAATGGTTGGCGAAATATAAATGCTTTATTGGTTTGAGGGGTGTCTTATGCGAAATTAGGTCTAGTATCACTAGGTTTGTCTATTCATTCATTTAATTAATTAAATAAAGATTTACTGGTTGATTTATTGTTTGAATTGGGTGAATGAGTCAGTTTACCGCAGGTGCTATACGGCAGAAGAAAGAGCGGTACATTTTAAACATTTTTTTTACAGGGACCCTAGCAAACTTAAGCGCTGTTTGTAAAACATGAGATTATCGAAGCAAGTGATCCGTATATATAAATTACTTCATAACACAGATAAAAACAGCCATTGTGATCTTGCTTGCGATATTTCACCGTCACACTCTCCGCAAATCACCGAATCACTGAAACCAGTGCCTTTTCCATGGACAAGTTATGGGAATGCCTTTCTTGCGTACGAGGCAAAAAAAATTATGAACTACAATCAAGGAGATGTTGGTTCCTGTTAGAAGGCTCTGGCTACTTCTCTCCCTTGATGGATGAGGTGAATTCATGTATGAGCTTAAAATAAAAAAAGCGTCAGACACATAATAGATGAAAGACTCTTAGTGACAACAGCTCTAAAATTCACATGCACACAACAAAAACAATTATTTCTAATTGCCGTGCTAAGCACGAGCGCACGCACTCGTGCTCGGCACGGCATCCAACGACATGTAGAACGACAAAACGACACGTAGAACAATTTCGGCTGCATGTGCGTGCTGGTTTGGCTCCATGTGCGTGGCGGTTTCCCGCCAGTTGTGCCTTAGCACAGGACGAGAAGAATGGTATGGCGAAGAAGATAGCATTTGCCCACATGGAGAAGAGTAGGATAAAGAATCAGCATGCGAAAATGCGTGTTGAAGAGGCTGGCGAAGAAGAGGAAGATAAAATGCGTCACTAAGCAATGCTGACTGATGAAATAAAAGAGAGATGCATTAACTAAGCCATGTGTGTGTGTGCATTACAAAAAAAAAGAAATTACGCCCAGCTTCGGCAAAGCGGTGCGAAGGCTGAAGGATCAGCGAGCGTCATACCTACTAAGCTATACACCCACGCTTGCAGAGCTCCGCTGTTTTATCAGATTTCAGAAACGTGGAACTGCCTTTAATGTTTTGTTGAACCAATAAATATTTTCCACGTATGACAAGATTTCGCAATGATTCTCTTCTTTGTTGGCTCAGTATGTATACTGTGTGCATTGTAGAATTTTTTTTTATCGGTTGCGCTAACGAGTGTTCTATGCAGCATGCGCGCGTGTGTTGCACGACTCCGAGTTTGTAGGTGCAAAAGTACACCATGTCCACCATAAGCGTTTCCTTTTGTTACTTCACTTCCTATATATCATCCACTGTTTGTTTGGCTGCATTTATGTCTGATTCTTGGTATCTACTTTTACATCTCCTACTCGTAAATTTAACTCAGGGCTGCTGCTGACTGTACAATTCTCCGGGCGCTCTCAAAATGTCCGCGACATCTTTTCGCCGGGGTACCTATGACTGGAGGAATGTTAGAAATAAACCATAACGTGACACTTGACTTTATTTGAAAGAAAGTCAATTACAAATTTTGACAAGTAACGTTGCCGGCCTCTCGAGAATGATAAGTTGTTCAGTGTCTAAGAAAAATATGCCAACGTATGATAACTTCCCATTATAGCATAAAGTAATAATGGGAATGAGGGATCGTCGTGAAAGTGACAATTCTGCCGCAGTTACGGTATGCTCTTAATAATTTTTATATCGGAATATTTGTGCTCGTTCATACAAGCAATCGATCTCTTCGTACGATATAAATGTTTGTCGTCTGCATCCCCTAGTGTGAGACAAATTAATGCTACGCATATGTTGGTTTATTACTTAATAATCTTCAACCAGTAGACTCCGTGGGGAACGCTCAAGACAGAGCTGGAGGTTAGCTTGAAGCAGCCAGAAGACAAAATGTGCACCTCAGCGCATACTTACGTCTCCATTTGCAAATTGAGCGTGAGAAGGACCACACATTGTAGTCGTCAATTATGCTCGAGCCTGCGTTTCGTTCATCCAGTACTGCCAGTGCTGGTGATTGCAGAACAAGCCTGACTACATGCCAAGGGGTTGCACCAATGCCAAGGCACGAGTAATGAATTTTCGGCGCGAGCTCTATTACTTTCTGCCACTTTGGAACTGCGGTCACGGAGCTTCGATTGGAAAGGAGGGGGAGGTATACGTGGGATCACTTGAGAAATGTATAGTTGGCCACTGCCAACTCGCCCTGCGCTGGCACTGGCGATACGGAGGTGAGAACAAGAAACATTTCTTGAGAAAGGTCTCTGAAACAGCTTTAGTCACGTCGCAGTTTTGTCTCTTAGGATATCCTCGAAACCCTGTCGCAGCGAGTGCAGTGGATGGCGGAGAACAAAGTGCGGTGCGACGAGATACGTAGCATCTGCGATGTTCTTCCAGTAAGGCGCAACGAAACTTCGTTCTGCAGCGTAATTGATTTGGTTTTGCAGCATTTGAAACTAAGGCGATCGTTACTAAAGAGTAATTGACTACATTCCACGTTACTTTCATCATTTTGTCTGAGTTGCTCACTCATGCGCGCGATAGAACGAGGCGCACCACGACGTCCTGTTTATTGTCGTCGACACAATGTTAACCAGCTATTGTGTTGAGGGGGCTTTCTTTCACCTCTCATTTCGTTTTTTTTCTGTACTTCTTAATAATTAATTAATTAATTAATTAATTTCGGATCGCCAGTCAGCCTCTAGAGTCTGTAAAGGAGTACGTTTATCTAGGTCAATTACTCACAGGGGACCCTGATCATGAGAAAGAAATTTACAGAAGAATAAAATTAGGTTGGAGTGCATACGGCAGGCATTGCCAAATCCTGACTGGGAGATTACCACTGTCGTTGAAAAGAAAAAAAAAGTCTACAATCCTTGCATTCTACCGGTGCTAACATATGGGGCAGAAACTTGGAGGTTAACGAAGAAGCTCGAGAACAAGTTAAGGACCGCACAAAGAGCCACGGAGCGAAAAATGTTGCGCCTAACGTTAAGAGACAGAAAGAGAGCGGTGTGGATCAGAGAGCAAACGGGGATAGCCGATATTCTAGTTGACATTAAGAGGGAAAAATGGAGCTGGGCAGGCCATGTAATACGTAGGATGGATAACCGATGGACCATTAGAGTTACAGAATGGATACCAAGAGCAGGGAAGCGCAGTCGAGGAAGGCAGAAAACTAGGTGGGGTGATGAAGTTAGGAAATTTGCCGGTGCAAGTTGGAATCAGCTAGCGGAAGACAGGTGCAATTGGAGATCTCAGGGAGAGGCCTTCTTCCTGCAGTGGATATAAATATAGGCTGATGATGATGATGATGATGATGATGATGATGATGATGATGATGATGATGATGATGATAGCGGGAGACCTCGTTCACAGAGACGACAGGAGGCAGTGGGCTCAGTCATAGACTACTATATGCTATGGCTCAGTTTACAGTGAGATCAAATATGTGACTCATTTAAACTCATTATTTTGCAGTGGAGGTGGAGTGCAGACACTAATGTGCTGTGCATTTCAGCAGTGATTCCGCTCGTCTGACTTTAGGGCAAAGAGAGGGAGGGGTTGCTTAAGGGGAGTTAATCGTTTCTAGACAATATTTAAACGAATGAATGCTATATATTGCAATTGCCTAATGATCGAATTCTCGAGTGAACAGAACAGGCGTCAACAGTTTCGAATCCAATTATAATTTTCAGCAGGCATATAATGTGTCACCGAAGCAGTTAACTAGGATATGACCTGAACAGTTGGTATTCGTATATCGGATGTGTATTGGCACGAGTATATCCATAGATAAACAAGCGTCGTTGCCACTTGAGCGGATAACAATAGCTGCTACGTTTCAGAGACGGCTTTTCTAGGTCATGCTGAAAATTGAGCTATTTTCGCGCTTCATATCTTTCAGTTTCAGGCTATATCGCCCTGCGAAAAAGCAGACGTGCAACAGAAAGGCACCTGCAATCGCGTCAGCCCCGCACTCTGTTATTCGCGTTTCTTCATGGCGCCTTGTCAGGTTGCTAAAAAAATTATGGGGTTTTACGTGCCAAAACCAGTTCTGATTATGAGGCACGCCGTAGTGGGGGACTCCGGAAATTTGGACCACCTGGGGTTCTTTAACGTGCACCTAAATCTAAGTACACGGGTGTTTTCGCATTTCGCCCCCATCGAAATGCGGCCGCCGTGGCCGGGATTCGATCCCACGACCTCGTGCTCAGCAGCCCAACACCATAGCCACTGAGCAACCACGGCGGGTTTGTCAGGTTGCTATTGTTCTATGTGTTTTGCCTTTCCGCATGCCCGGCCATGATCTCTCTAACCTGCGCTGTCATTGTGAAAGTTTCCGAAAGAAGTGCCGGCCGCTTTGGATGCCATGTACGGACGTGCTCACGCGAGTGGCTTCTGCGTAGCGGCACCATTGTTGTTTCTGGCACGGAGGAACGACTCCCGCTAGCGCTGCTTTTTGCCATCCATGGTACACGCGCTGGATGTTGTACTGCTGCTTACGACTTGTTTGCTGAAGAACGCGACTCGTAATTGGACTCGTATTAAAAAAAATTGTTCTTTTGCCAGAGAGGTTCTTAAAGCGGATGTCAGCAAATTATGATGTTGGAAATAATATTAGTGATGATTACTGGCCAATCGCAAACACCGCTTGCGAACGAAAACCGTTGTGTATTCACCCCATGATTATGAAAAACAAAAATTAAATTCCCAGCATGATATCCGTCAACAAGTGCCGTTCATACCATTTAAGAAAAAAAGTTAATTAGAAGTAATCAGTTAATGGTAGAGGAGGAGGAGGAAGTGAAAAAACATTTATTGGAAAAAGGAAAAGAAAAAGAACAAGCAGATTGTGCTGGGAGGCGCCTTCAGTCCAACAGGGCGCCTGCGGCTCTTGCTGTCTCCCGGGCCCGCCGCACCAGTTGTTGCTGGTCACGAGGTAATTGATAGCGTAAAAAAACAATGCCTAACGATGTCGTGCTTTATTTCAAGTTCTTTTTTAAATGCGAAGCATTTCTTGCCGGCGGCTCTGTCTATTGTCCCGCGTCCCACACCCCCACAGCGCATGCGCGTCCCCTCCCCTCTCTCTCCTCTCCTACGCTCCCCCTTTCTCTCCTCTAGGAATCCTGTACGGAGCGGCGCCCGCGTCCCACACTCCCACAGCGCATGTGCGTCCCCTCCCCCTCTCTCTCCTCTCCTACGCTCCCCCCCTTTCTCTTCTCTAGGAATCCGGAGCGGCGCGCTCGACAGGTGGTGCGACAGCTGCATACTCCGCTGGGGGCGCCACGGTAGTTCCGTGGTATGAAAACGACGGAGCGCGCGCGCCTCATTCTCTCTCCTGTGCAGAACCGCGATGAGCGCTCGGGCCGCTGCCGCGAAACCATCTCCCGCTCAAGCTAACCATCTCCCCGCTGCTTCGCATCCACACATGGTTCCCTTTAGCGGGAGATGGAGTAATTGTTTTCCTCCGATACGCACAGAAGTGTGCTCTGCGCTGCTGTAGAAAAAAACTGCAACAAAATGAATGCAACACAAGCCATCCAGGTGCAACGAATGCGACAAAATATATAGAGAGCGAATGAAACACGGAACGCGGGAAGGGGGACACAAAAGTCAATCAATTAATCAATCATGAAATTTATTTTCACCGTAAACCGTATCTGAAGGTCGCAGTAACGTAAGGATTCTGGGACCGTATTCACAAAAAGCCTGTGGCGATCGAATTGTCCGTAAGAGCAAATGCTAGACAATCCTGATGCTGGGCATATTATTAGTTAAGGCAGCCTGCCATTGACAATGAGTTCTTATTTTTCATTTCATTTATTTCATTTATTATACCTCAAAGGCCCCAGTTGGGCTATTACATGAGGGATTACAATGAAAGAGTGATTCCAGTGTTGCCTTGAATTGATGTGCATCGGAGTGGTGCACGGCAGTTGTAGGTAGATGGTTCCAGTCCCGTGCTGTCTTCGCAAAAAATTAGTGAAGATGAGTGGTAGATTGCGCTGGGGGAGGGCAAACTGCTCTGGGATGGTTTGTGCGGCTGAACAAGCGATGAACTGGTAACTTAGCTGGAAATTCGAAGGGAGCATTATAAAATTTGTGGTAAAGGCACAGCCTCGATTTGTGACGTCGAAATTCAAGGTTGGTAAGGTGATCACGAGCCTTAAGCTCAGTAACGCTGGAATGGTAAGAATACACAGAGTAAATAAAACGAGCGGCATAATTTTGGCTGATTCAAGAATATTAGATAGGTTAGATTGATGAGGGTGCCAAATAGAGCATGCGTATTCTAACTTAGGGCCAACAAATGTGAGGTAAGCTATTAGTTTCACTGATGGGGGAGCGAGTCTTAAGTGCCTACGAAGAAAACCCAAAGTGCGATTCGCGGAGAGAGAGACAGAAGATAGGGGAAAGGCAGGGAGGTTAACCAGATGGGAAGATCCGGTATGCTACCCTACACTGGGGAGAGAGGGGAGGGAGAGGTAAAGTTACAGGAAAGTATAGATAGAGAAAGAAAGGAGCACAGATACACAATCACAGTCGGTCACTGTCACCGCACACTGTCTCCGCACAGCACAGTAGCACTTGCAGCACTACAAACATCTGTTCAGGCTACAGCTGCTTGTCCAAGACTGTTGCCCTTAAAAACTGCAACAGTGCCCTCGTCGCCCTCCGTTGCGATGGCTTGTGATGGCGGCATTCTAAAACAAGTTTCACTGTTAGAAGTACTTGGTCAAAGCGCACTATCACGATTGCGAGCGATCGTCTCCGTAAAGTGTAGCGAGGACAGTCACAGAGAAGGTGTTGAAGAGCCTCCTCGCTACCACAGTCATCACATGAGGCGTCGTCGGCCCATCCGATTCGGAAAGCAGAGGCCCTGATAAAAGCCACTCCTAGCCATATTCGGCAAAGAAGGGTAGCTTCGCGACGGCAGAGTCCAGCTAGGGATGTGAAGGCGTAGAGAAGAGTCTAGGTGGTGCAGCCGGTTGCTTTGTAAAGTTCCTGTGTTCCCCATGGATAACGTGATATTACGGGTGAGCATTCGAAGAATTCTAGCGGCACCTGTCCTTCATAACGGTATCGACTCCTCTTCGTCGCCTTGAAGGGCCGACCGAGCAGCGTTATCAGCGTGTTCGTTCCCTATGACGCCGCAGTTACTTGGAAGCCACTGAAATGTCACGCGGTGTCCTTTCTCAGTCAAGGTATGGATCAGTTCTCTAATCTCGAATACCAGTTATTCTTGTGGTCCACGCCTCAGGGCTGATAGCAAAGACTGCAGTGCTGCCTTCGAGTCACTAAATATTGACCATCTTCGAGGTTGTTCTTGGCTGACGAAACGAAGTGCAGCGCGAAGAGCTGCAAGTTCCGCAGCCGTCGATGTCGTTGGGTGACACGTCTTGAAACTGTTGGTGGTGGCTTTCGCTGGGAAGACCACGGCTCCAGAGGAACACAGGGGAGTTTCTGATCCATCAGTATAAATATGTAAGTGGCCAGCGTATCTCTCGTGCAAAAGGAGCAGAGTTAATTGTTTAGGAGCAGGTGATGACAGCTCAGATTTTTTTCCATATTCCTGGTACGGTGAGGTGCACTGCAGGTCGAGCCAAACGCCATGGAGGAATCGATGGCTTAGTTGCGGGAGTAAAGCCTGATGGAACGCGGGTGTAATAATCCGAAATCTTAACACAGAATGATGCCAGCGGCCTTTCTGACGGTAGTGTTGCCAGATGATGGGAACGGGTTCGGGCAAAATGCCTAATGTGAACTCTCAGCACTTCCACCGCAATGTGTGTTTGTATTGGTTGGTCCCGGGCAATTGCAATAGTCACCACTGTTGATGTGTATTTTGGTAAACCCAGACAAACGCTGAGAGCCCGAGCTTGAATAGCCTGTAGAGCATGAAGATTTGTCTTGCAAGTGTTGGTATCTCAAACTGTATCTCAAAAAGCCCAGAAAAAGAGCCCTGTACAATTCCAACATTGCATGCACTGACATTCCCCAAGTCTTTCCACCAAGAAACTTGAAAAGCTGGGAGATTGATGTCAGGTGCTGTTTCAACTAGGCCACGTGCGGGCTCCATGAGAGATCTCTATCAATGATTATGCCAAGAAATCTGTGAGACTTCTCACAAGAAATTATCTGGCCATTGATAGAGATGGCGTAGGGTGTCATTGGTTTGCGAGTGAATGCCACCAGTGCACATTTGTCTGACGAGATTTCAAGACCTTGGTTGCGGAGGTATATAGCTGTCAGAGTAGCAGCTTTTTGAAGCCTTGCATGTATCTGAGGACGTGTCACACCTGAAGTCCATATACATATGTCGTCTGCGTACATTGATATCTTCATCATGTCTGGCAGATGTTCAACGAGAACAATGAGTGTGAGGTTGAATAGGGTGGGGTTAGCACTCCGCCTTGAGGAACAACTCGGTAGGTGTAGTGTCGTGCGGTTTGACCATCGCCGGTACACACAGAGAACGATCTCATAAATAGGTAATGAGAAATTCATTGAAAAACTCGACCCCCTAGGCCAACCATCTCAAGAGCAGCGAGAATGGCCTCGTGAGATACGTTATCGTATGCTCCTTGACATCTAAAAACAAAGCTGCAGATAATCTTTTACACGACTTTTGGTGCTGGACATACGTAGCGAGATCAACAACACTGTCTATTGATGAGCGATCTCGACGAAAACCAGCCATGCAATTTGGGAACATGTTATAGTGTTCCAGGTACAACTCCAAGCGGGCAAGGATAATTTTTTTCCATTATCTTTCCTACACAGCTGGCCAGCCCTATTGGGTGGTATGAGGTGAGTTTAAGCGGAGACTTGCCGTGCTTCAGGAGAGGGACCAAGCGGCTTGTCTTCCATTCTTCGGGAGCCATGCCATCTTGGCAGGATACGTTGCAGAGATCTAACAGTTCTCTCCGTGCGCATTCACTCAGGTTGTTCAAGGCGGGGTAGGATATTCCATCTGGTCCCGGGGATAAAGAACGCCTGCATAGAGCAAGAGCCGCCTCAAGTTCCTGCATTGTGAAAGGAAGATCCATGCTGTGGTCACGTGAGACAGGGATAGTCACTGGGGGCTGGAAAGCCTGGACCGGATGCTTGGCCAGTGATCCTTGCTCAAAAGTCTTCTGCAACATCAACATCCAGCGGCCTCTGGAAGAGCGCCAGCGCTTTGAACATGAAACGTTGTTCAGGGAGGGAACGCAGACCACGTACGGTTCTTCAGAAGTTGGAAAGTGGCTTCCGGGGGTCTAGTGACTGGCAAAACATTGTCCAACGTCGAAATGACAATCTGTCCATGCGACGTTGAATTTTCTGTTGTAGTCGTCTGGCTGTCCTAAGGCCATCGATGGATTTTGTACGCCGGTATCGCCGATCCGTACGGCGGCGGAGTGCACGAAGCCGCTCCAACTCCATATCCAAATCTGTGTGCTTCGACGAAACCGTGACCGTGCGCGCGGAGTTTCGCATTGCACACTTGATTGCTTCCTCTAAACCAGAGGACAAGCCCTCTCGACAAGCATCTTCCATGGCAGAGGTAAAAGTAGTCCAATCAATTAATCGAATGGTGTTTCGTGGGAAGGACCTGGACATCCCTTTGATGATAAGGTACGTGGGAATGTGATCACTCTCATGGGTCTCGATATCTAAAACCATTTAACGCATCTTGTGAAAGAGCTGGAGATGAACGCTAGGTCAAGACAGCTCTGCCATAATTGACGCCTCGTAGAAACGTTGGGCTGCCGTCATTCAGTAGTGAAAGGCCCTGGTTGCAGGTGAAGTTTGCTAATCTTTATCCTCTTGTATTTGTCCTTGTGTTTCCCCATGCCCTATGGTGCGCATTAAAATCTCCGATGTTGACCCATGTAGCAGGACACACCGCCAAGATGTATGTCAATCTCTTCGAATCAAACTTACTTGAAGGCGATATATAAACGCCTACAAGTGTAAACATGATTTTGCCCTTTTTAACTGTTAGGCAAACATACTGATTGTCATCGTGAGGCGGAATCGGCTGGCGAACATAGGTGAGTTCACGACGAATAAAAACGATGACTTTGCTGCATGCACCAGTTGTTGAGGACACAACAGCTTCGTATCCCGATAATTTGACTAGTTTTGACACGTTAGGCTCACATATGACAATGATTGGGAACATATTAGTATATATATGCTGACGAAAATCTGAAAGGCGTGACTTTAGTCCTCTTGCGTTCCATTGGATAATTGACACTGCCTTGACTTCTTCTCGAAAGGATGGGTGACGGTTGGCCATGTCTCTATTCGAGAGACTCAAGCACTGGGCTTAAGGCGTCCAGTACTTTCAGTGCACTTCAAGCAGATGTGGTTCCAAGGTTCGACGAAATCACTCGAATGGCATCTATGAGCTGACGAAGCATTAGAATTACTTGACGATCTGCTTTGGGCGTGTCATCATCGGCAGGAGCAGGCTCCCGAGCGGTTTTGACAATCTCTGATTCTTTGGGAAGTTGCTGGCTCGGAAGTGCAGGCCATTCTTCTGGAGAAAGATTCCTTTCAGCTGACTTTCTTGTACTGCTCTGCCCTTTTGTGGTCTGACTGGAGAATGTGAGTGCCACAATGGAAGGGCCGCTCTCCTTTTGTGCCGCTGCCTTTTTTGAGGACGTTCGGTGACACCGACGCCGACGCCGGATTGTCTCAGCAGCCTCCCTGTGTGACGAATTGTCCCGAACCACTTGCTTGAGAACTGCGACCTCTTTCTTGATGCGAAGGCAGTCCTTAGACGAGACAGCATGACAACCATTACAGTTGCCGCACTTCAGGACCTTAGCCCGGTAGGTGTCTTCCGCGTGAGGTTCAGCACACCGGGGACACAGTAACGATTTTGGACAGACCGCCTTGACATGCCCAAGCCTAAAGCACTGATGACATTGCAGAGGCTTTTGTATGAATGGCCGAACAAGGTGTCGGAAGTGACCGACTTTGACGTGAGATGGTAAGCAATCTCCTTTGAAGATCAGTTTGACGCTGCGAGAAGTTCCAAGGCGGCTCACATGAGTGATGACAAACCCCTCACTTGCTGGTTTTACAAGGATAGGCAAGTCTGTGTGAGGGATGGCGACATCAATGTCATCGATTACACCCACTGTGGATGCATTGTCCATCGGGATATAGGAACGCACTTTGATGCGTCCTAGCCCCGAGATTTGTTGCAGTTTTTCGATTGCACTCCCGTTGGAAACATCAATTGCTTGGACATTTTTTTTAGTATTTATCCGAATGTCATTAATTTCATTCAGCATGACCCCTTCCAAGAAAACAGATAGTTCTTGCCTGTTCAGCAATCGGAGGTTGCTTGAAGATACCTCGGGCACGAACACGATGGCGCGAGGCCAGCGTTCAGGCCTTGACTTCAGAGTCGCCGTGCTCGCTTGCGTTGATGCATTTGCGTTGACATTCCTCCTTTTGGCCCTCTGTCTGCGGACAGAGATGAAGCTGTCATCTGATGAGTGTTCATCCGACACGGAGTACAGCTCAGTGTCCTCGGTGTCGCTGATCATGCTTCCTCTCTTCCTCGCGAAGGACGGCCGTGATGACTGCTGGACAGGAGGGCCTCTGGGAGGCTCCGCGTCCATGGCTACAAGAGAGGGAGCCGAGGCACCAGGAAATTCTGAAGATTTCGCCAGAAACCAGAGAACACGGATAGTTAGCTATGTTAGCTACGTGGGTTGACCAGGAGAGATTGCTTGAAAATGTTACGCCAAGATATTTGTAAGATTCAGCGGATGATATTGTTGAGTCGAAAATGATATATTTTGCTGGCTGGTAATGTGGCCGGTGGTGGAAAGGTATTAATGAAGTTTTCTTTATATTTAAGGGCATTAACCATTAGGGCATTACACCAGGACTCAATACGGTTGAGGTCGTTTTGAAGGGTATTAATATCTGTGTTGTTTCTAATGGAACGATATACGACACAGTCACCTGCAAATAGACGAGTGGTAGAAGAAATATTAGCTGGGAGGTCATTAATATTAATGAGAAAAAGTAGGGGTCCAAGTTTAGTGCCTTGCGGCACACCAGATATTACGGGGGATCGGTTAGATGAGTGGGTATTAGCATAGACAAATTGTTGTCGATTGGTAAGAAAACTGCGAATCCAATTGTATACAGGTGTAATAATGTTTAGCCGAGAAAGTTTTAAGAGTAACCGTTGATGTGGAACTTTGTCGAATCCTTCTTCAAAGTCTTAAGAAGAGAGCATCGACGGGTATGTTTAAGTCAAGGCTGGAACTAATATTGTTGTAAAATAAAGCTAGTTGGGTGTCACATGAGAGTCCCGCGCGAAAGCCGTGTTGACGGGAATGAAAGAAATGCTTCGTGAATTTGGCCCCCGTTCGCAGTTATATTCCCTTTCGTGACAGCCCATCCACCCTAGCATCACCCCGCCGATTTTATCACCAGAATTGTTCGGTCAGGTGCTCTATACGCGACAAGAATAGAATGGGACCACGTGCAAAGAAACCTATACACTAAGGTTGTTAGGACTCATTTAATCTGCCCCGTACTTCTTGGTGCAGTTGGTTAGAGGTCCGTGCGATGTCAGAGTGAATTTAGCCACAGATACCATGCGTATTCGAAAGGCTCAGCCGTATCTCGACGCGGATTCATATATGGATCCCCTCCTGTCCCTTGCGCCGGGCAAGTTCGGACATCGCCTCCGAGTTCGAACGGCGCGCGCGTCGCCACATCTCGCAGGTCAGGGTTGGAGTGACTACTGGTTGTCCGCAGTGTACTCCACCTATTTATTGTTCTAAACCAGTACGCTCGCGTGACAGACCTTTCACACAGTGTATCCCACTCACAGAAGGTGTAGGGCAGCGCGCCGGCCAGAGGTGAAGCGCGCGCGCGGTCCACAGTACACAGCGCACTCGAGGAGCCTGTTGGTTATAAGCGGAAAGAGCATCGGGTCAGACCGCGCAAAGTGCGCTAACGGGCCCGCATCGGATGCATGTCCTTCTTTTTTGACAGAAAACAAACCGCCGCCTCGTTTACGAGCGAGCAGTAGCGCACAACGGGAGGAGCGCTGTGTTTGTTTGGCCAGAGCCGAACCTAATTGCGGCGCCATCAGGGTATTCCCCGTCCTCCGCTCAACCCGCCCTCCCCCGGCTTCTGACCGGCTTTTCTTTCTCGCTCTTTGTTTCCCGCTAGTCAACTCTGAAAGCGCAACATAGAAAGGGAAGCGCTTCCAACGCAGGGAAAAAGCACAGGGAGTGAATCGCCCGGAGGACTCGTAAAACGCAAAAATTGTTTCTCTGTTTCGTGGGCCCAAGTTCAGCGGCAAACTGCGGAGACGGCCGTGAAAAACAAAACCGAACGACGGACGCTAGCAAGTTTTGTCATCGACGTGTTCCCTTGCGCGCCTGCCTTATATCAAACCGGGAAATACGGCACCGCCGGCGAGACCCCAAGGAAGGCACGGGAGGAGCGGGCGCCGCAAAGAGGAACGAGCCCAGCCCCGAAACGAGGTCACCGTAGCTTGCCACGGCACGCCTCCTCGGAAGAACCAGTCGCCGTAACAGTTTAGTGCGCCATTGCTCGAGCAGCATTAGCGCTCCTCGACTACTTTGCGCCCCTAAATTAATCGCCACTCTGCCCTTACACTCGCGAGGGGTGACTCTGTGCTTGGGATCCTGGGCGCTGTCAAGGGAAATTGCAAAGGTTTATTTTTCTCGCAGAAAAGATAGAAAGGAAATCAGCAACGGAAACCGGGTGTTTTCCGGTCAAGATGTTGCCAGACGTGCTACGGTGCTAGTGACGCAGACGAAACTCCGCAAGGATGTCCCTGAGGCTGGCGCTGTCAAAGCTTTCGGCGAATCGTTTTACGAAGCATGAAACGTTCATATAGGTGGGATCAAGCAGTTCTCCCTCAAGCGTTCGCAGAAGTTCTCTGATTTCACGCAGCACAATGTTGCTATTGTGCTGCGTGAAATCAGAGACCTGGCTGTAAGACGCCCGTGGCTGGTCATCGCGTAATAAAGCCAAGCGGAGTAAAACCTTCAGCGTTGGTGGATCGGTGAATCAAACCCTGAGCACCCACATTTCCGAGATCGACGCTCTGTTTACCGATCCACGAACTCATAGGCAGCGGTATGAGCTCCGAGGACGCACTGCAGCTTGCAAAGCGAGCGAAATGCGCTGTGGCACAGTGATTATCAAAGGAGAAGAAAAAGAACACAGCCAGCGGCAGTAACAACAACAAATATTTCGAAAACGTTTCAGTTAGGCGCAAGCGCAACAGCGTCAGTAGATATATATTTATAGATCAGTAGGCAGAATTTCGAGGTTAGCTGGAACTAGCATCTGATGATGCAATGTGCGCCACTGTTTGCACCCATTTATAGTTCCGGGATCGACGGCATTCTGGCACGAGAACTCATATTATGCGTCATGTACTATGACGTTGGTGATATCCCTTGCTCCGCAGTAGCATGATGCGCGCCGTGTGTGGAAGGCTGGGGGCCCTTGCCAGAGCAACGCGTTTTTTTTTCTTGTTTTCTTACGCGCGCGTATTATCTTTGACTCATATTCATTGCTTATCGGGCTGTTATCGCTTACATACTTACGAAAACGCAAGCTATGCGGACGTCGTTGTTTACGTGTTAGTACCGCATTTCACAATATTTCCCCCGGCGGACACCTAAAACCCTTATGGACTGAGCACGGTATGTAGGACTCACTGTATAAGTGAGATTTTGACGAACTCACCCCCGGACTTACTAAAAAACAAACAAACAAACAAACAAACAAACAAACAAACAAACAAACAAACAAACAAACAAACAAACAAACAAACAAACAAACAAACAAACAAACAAACAAACAAACATATAAGTAAACAAACAAACACACAAACAAACAAACAAGTAAACAAACAAACAAACAAACAAGTTAACCTATGAGAGAGAATTGTACAAGCGTTTTGTACATGCAAATCTCATCATGTTTTGAAGTGCAGTGTCGCGATGATAAGCGGGAGTTGTCAGACATCACAACACGAGGAAGCGGGAACATCACAAAACGTGGGAAGGAACAAGTGCGAGGACTGACTGGAAAATGAAGTTCCTCTGTAAACTGTACGTAAATCACTACAGGATTAATCTAGGCAGGTAGAACAAAAAAAAAATCGTCAGAACAATACGTAAACAATGGAGCGACAAAAAATTTTGTGAAACAGATTAAAGCTACAATTTTTTAGGAGGACAGTTAGCATGTAATTATGCGATATTTCTCTTGTTCTCTGACATGAAGGAAATACCATTTAGCACACAGGGAAAGATATTCGTTGTTTCGTGGTCCTCTCCTCCAACACCCAACCATAGTGTGTGTGTGTGTGCGCGCCTCTATACTCGGCGCAGCTCTTTATTTGACTGCTATATTTAGTGCGTAGGTTAATGCCACTCATTTTAATGCGCTCTCAATAGAAAGCCAGCCCATGGTCAGAGCTCGTGTCATCATTCATCCTCTGCTTGGTGACGTTCGGGCTTTCTCGTCCCTATTACAACGAAGGCTGCATAAACATTCATCGCCCTTTCTGGCTACACAACGGTAGGCATGCGGGCCTACCAAAGTTGGAACCAGTACCTTTTAACAAGAGAGAGGAAGTGAGTAAGTGCAACGTGTACGAAAAAAAAACAAACAGATTCATGCGTAATTTACCAATTTTCATAACTTAACCAATCTCTACGAGAGCGAACGCTCAAAGGATGTTATCGCATAAACACAGTAGCATGCTTTAGCGGCGGCGACTAACCGCAGATGGGGTGGGCTATACGTGAGATTTCCCTGGTCGTAGCGCCGCCTAACGGCGGAAATAAAGAATGATGTATAGAACAATAGCATGTGTAAACAACCTGTAGGTTTATAAACATAGGTGATGCTGCTGCACGGAGCTCAAGCATGAAGCGCACTGCCCGATTCACCGCGGTATTGGAACAAGAACAAACGAACAAGCGCACACCTAATCTCTGTTTCTTATCTCTGTGCCGCTGTGATTAATTACCGTCGGCAGAAAACTTTGAAAAATCTGTCCTTCAGTATTGATCTTGCTTTTCAAAAATATAATGACGATTGTCTCCAATCGCCAATTAAATCTAGCTGCTCAGGCGCACACGTCACTGAGAGCCGACGGCCATCCCTCTTGCCGAAAGCGATGGTAGCGCCACTACACCTTTGCGACTGCGTTCTGAAGCTTGCCGTTACTCAGCTGCGCTAGACGTAAACATACTCATTGGAGGTAACTGAGACGTATTTCTGTCGCGCCGTAGCTTTCTCCTGCAAACCACGCGATGGCCACACTGTAATATGGCTGTGCGGTGTTTCATTCGATTTTAAGTCAAAGCGGCATGCGAGGAGAGCGCATTTCAGCTGTGTTAGCACCGTGGGCATCTCTTGGAGTTGAGGCAGACAAGGTGGCGCCGTGCCCAGAAATACGTCGGAAATTTTCAGCATGTAGCTGCCACCTTGCATCGGCAATTCGAACTGTTGGCCTGCTTTACATTGTAAGTCGTAAAGCGAGGTATAATGAATAACAAAACGCACACTTCCGCTTTTAGCGGGAAAATATTGCACATTTAAACATCATGCTTGTTTTGAAGACGTATCCATGGCAATGCGTCTCCGCTGGCACGGGCGACTAGATTTTGCCCCACTCAAACTCAAGACTCAATCATAATAAAAGGAAATCTTGCCATTCATTCCTACTGGGAGGCGAGATGACTGAAGTTGAAAGAGCGCTGCAACCATTTAGCTGAGTGCCTAAGGGGCATTCAGGAAGCCGCGGCAAATGTTGGCGAATTCACGCCGAAGAGAGTGGTTCCCGCTTTGATGGGTGCACCGCCGTATTTATTGACTATACGGTCAGCTTTGTCAACAAATGAGCTAAGCGCGACTCTCGTCCGTCAAGCCCGCCCACGACTGAGAGTTCTGCGCCCGTGCTCTTTTGCATTATTGTTCAAGTACAAGGCAAAGCGTCCGTCAAAAGCAAACGGAACAAAAATAAACGCAACTAAAACTTATTGATCAATTACTAGACTTACTAGATTACACGACCACGAAGAGAGACATACATAAATCAACAGGCGCCACCACCTAGCATGGCAGTACGTTCTTTTAAAGCAGTTTGTTTCATGAGCTCAAAATTTCTAGGGCAAGCCATAGCACTTTTGGGTTGTCCTCAGGCTTAGTTTCGATGCAGAGAGCAGAGGAGTAGCGAAAAAAAAAGGACGAAAAAGAAAGCGGAGTTCGGAGGCATATAGCAGAGGTACATGATATGCATTCTGCATGTGGCCCGACGAACGACTCGTCGTACACGAACATGTACATACGTCGACTGTAGGTCACTGGTTATGGGGTGTTGCTGCTGAGCACGAGGTCCCTACCGCGGCGGCTACATTTCATGGGCCATAATGCAAGACGCTAGTGTACCGCGCTTCGGGCACGCATTAAACCCAGGTGGTCACAATTAATCTGGAGCTCTTCATTACATCTCTCATTGCCACTTGTTTTACTTTGGGGCTCTGGCCAATCAATCAATCAATCAATCAATCAATCAATCAATCAATCAGTGTACGCAGTATTGAACTTCGCGTCGTTCCACGTCTCCCCGAGATTCGTAAATTCCATCCCATTGCAATAGGATGGATAGGTGGGCTAGTTGGTAATGCATTATCCCATTGCTGTGCACTGAGCACACGCGGGCACATGCCAGAAGAATTGTGCAGCCTCCCCTCCTGTAATGCGCCACAACAAGTTGGCAGATCGTCAAAGAAGTATTCGCAGGAGAGGCTACAGAAATGATTCTGTAGCTGCCACACGCTGGTGCTGCTTTGTTGGGATGCCAGGAATAAAGTTGTCATTTCATCCTAGCGTCATGCATTTCAGTGATCTCGTTAACAGCCTCCAAAACTCAAAGCTCTATATAAGGCCCGATGGATGACGTACGACTCCTTTGTGAAAAATTCAGATGAAATCGCCTCTTGCGCTATGTGCGCCATTTGTCAAACGTCTTAAGGCAGCTCCGCAAGCGACCGCTGCTATATTTCAGGGTCGTGCTGTCGGTCTCATGGAGCACGACCGGGATTATAAGATTAAAAATTGGAGGCGAGTTCTGCTTGCTGTATGGGTATTTGTGGGATGCCTCAATGCTACAGAATATCGCTTACAAGGTCCAAAAAGTGGTTGCAGTCACTCGCAGAATGGCCCAACTTATGACAAAGACTTTACCTCCTAGCAGAATAAAGGATGAGCGAACGGGAAAATAAATGAAAACACATCTTACGGGCGTGATTACTTGAGAGTATAGACGGGTGCGGCGTCCTCGCATAGTCATTCGCGAAACGTGAAGCAGCGCCTAAACTTTTCATCCGAGCCTGAATCAGTATGTGTCACGCAGAATGGCACGCAGGAACCTCTAAGGTTCTATGCAGAGTGGAAGAAAAAGTTGAAAAAAAAAAAACTCTCAGGAAGAAAGGGGACTTTTCGCGTTTGCTCTAGCGCACTCACTCGACGCTCCGGCTTTTGCTGCGCTCACTGTACTGACTTCGGTTATTTGCTGGTTCATTGTTGACGAACAAACAATGCAGAAAACATAGACATAAAGAAAGGACACACACAAGCGTGTGCCATTCTTGACTGAATGATTTTATTGGCGTGTTTGGCTTGGTTGGTCAGCTTCGAAATGATAATGCTTGTGCCTAAGGCGTTTGCAGAATCTAATGAGTGCCGAATGATTTACCTTGCTACCGCCTCACGCTGGCTCGGAATTTCACTGTTACCGGGATAGGCGTTCAATTAGACGCTCGCTTTCTTCACTACCATGGCTGTTTCGCAAGATTGCCGATAAAGTGGGTACCCCCGGGTCACTCCGCAAAAGATCTTTTCGAGTGTATGCTTGGATAAAATCAGTATTGCTGCGAACTAAATGGGCGTGCTTCGAATTCGTTCTTCGTTATTCAACAGAGATAGCTGCTGTATGGTGAGCTGCTCAACAGAACGCGCCCATGTGTGTGTTGGACACACATCGTTGGAAAAGTGGTTGTACAACGACAGGTATGACAGTCGGGCCCCGCTTGTTGTGCCGACGCAGCACTGCAAACAATAAAGCACTTGTCTAAATTGCCCTAGCCGAAATTACACAGCAACTGCGCCTTTACGTTACACAGGATACGATGGATAAATACAACCGCCACAAGTTGACAGCATTTTCAATTTCAACTAACTAACTAACTAACTAACTAACTAACTAACTAACTAACTAACTAACTAACTAACTAACTAACTAACTAACTAACTAACTAACTAACTAACTAACTAACTAACTAACTAACTAACTAACTAACTAACTAACTTCCCCAGAATTGCTTTGACTACTATCGTAAGTGAAAAATAGCACATATGAAGAAGATGAAGGCGAAGGAGAGTAAGGCGCACAAAGATTGAAAAAAAAAAGAAAGAAAGGCAACAGCTTTTCATTTGATATAAGCGCAGCCCTCTTGATAAATTGATAGCTGTTTCACGTCATCGCACTCTCTTTTTTCTTGTGTGCTCGGGATAGCCTTGAAATGTTTCTCTAACCTCTTTTCTGTCTGTCTGTCTCTTTTCATGACCAGCCGCCACGATAAAACGAGCCGGACCTCTCCCGCAAAGTCCTGCTTTTCCCCGAGCACCGCTGCACTGCAGTGAAAACTCAGCCCGACCTCTTGAACTGGTAGACAGCACCTGCGAGAAGGGTTTCCCTAGGACTGCTTTGTCCCTTTAGTGGGCTTCGCGGAGCTTGCAGTAGCCTTCGCTCGTGCAGTGAAAGTGCACCTGGGAGGATTGTCTGGTCATTTTACAATCGCGATAAGAAAACTGCAGCTAATGATTCTCGCATTTCGATTGCCTGAGAGCTCCTGCCTACGACGAGTACAGCGCTGAGTCAAGGGCACCAGAATGTCGGCCGCAAGAAGAAAGAAATGAAGGCATTTGTAAAGCTGGTCGTCATTTTTACTGTTTTATCAGCGTTCGCTTCAGTAGAGAGACCGGCAATCATGGAGGCATGGCGTAGTCAAGATGTACTGGAAGCATACGCGAATGTCTCAGCAAATATCTATAAAGACTCCACAGCTACTTTAATTTTTTTTTACAGGAAAAGTGGAAAAACATCTATCAAAAAAGGGTTCAAGCAAGGAGACACAATCTCTCTACTGCTATTCACTACATTATTATAAGCATTCAAGCTGTAAGATTAGAAAATATTAGGAGTGATGATCAACGGAGAACATCTCAGCAAACCGGGGTTTGCAGATGACATTGCCCTGTTCAGCAACGCTGGAGATAAATTGCAGCAAATGATCCGATACCTCAGCCGACAAAGTGCAAAAGTAGGTCTGAAGATTAATATGGGGAAGACTAAGGTAATCTTCAATAGCCTATAGCAAGAGAACGAGAATCCGTGATTGGTACTCAGCCTCTAAATTCTCTGCAAGAATACGCTTATCTAAGCCACTTAGTCACAGGGCACCCAGCTTATGAGAAGCAAATTTACAGAAGAATAAAAATGGGTTAGAGTGAATACGGCAGGCATTAACAAGTCATGACTGCTGCTTATCGCAATTCTTAAAAAGAAAATTAGTTCAATAACCACTTGCGCTTGGCGGAGGGCCTAGAAGAATGAGCATGTATGCTGCACTTCCGCACACGTGTGTGCGCGCATGACCTACTTCGCGCATGGTGGTGGTGCTTGTCTAACGTCGGCAACAGCTTCGCTGTATATCCACTTTCGCAGGATGGAATGGAGGCGGAATATAGCCGTGACGGCTTGTCGGACGGCACTACTTGAAGTAAAATATGAGGCAAACATTCGCATAGACTTACCACGCCTCGAGAGGACAGGGTCAGCAAATAGTGGCAACGAATAAGAAGGTATGAACAATGGCAAGCAATTCTTGCACATGAGAAGCTTTGTGAATCTGGCTTCAGTTAACAAAATGCGGATATCGAAAACCTCGATGGGGCTATTCAGAAGGCAGTATAACCATCTACGGATGAAGATGGTCATGCAATTTTGGTAATTTCACGCGCATACTGATTAAATGAGTGTTTGGTCAAGAAAGCTGCGGCAATATGCCTTAAAAGGAAACATGTTTACATGCGCCAGCGAATCACCTCCTCCTTGTCTCGCTCTCCTTTCCTCTGCTTTGTAATCATGTCCACACCTTTTCCTTGTTGAAGCGCTTCATTGTCGTAAAGCTTCGCAAAGTTCTGTCCTCCTGTCTGCTCCTTCTGTCGCTTTCACTCTACTCTCCCCCTCCCTATGTGTGTAGCAAACTGGAAAATCTGTTAACCTTCCTTCCCTCCACCTCTTTCTCGCAGATTCCTCATCTTCGGGGGTTTTTGTGAACCAGGTGCGATTGATACCCATGTCTGTGAAGGAATCGACCGTGTCATTCATTTAGTGGTGCACATTCTCGGGGAAACTCCCAATATGAAGGGGCGCGGGTGAGTGTTGCGAGCAGTTATTTGGCACAGGTCGGAATAATTGTTCATAGTGAAATTGTTCATGTTGTTCATAGTTCACAGTGAAAACTCGCCCAACTATCAGTTCTGCTGCCGAATAATTGTTCTCTTCATCCTTTTTCAACCTATCCGTTTGTGCTGTGAGCTGTCTTCTTCGTCCCCCTACTTGTAATTTTCGCTGTTCGGGCGTCTGGTGTGTACCTGCCGGTGGTATCTGTGAGATAACCATCACTTGAAGCGCGGTAGGACGAAGCACAGGCGCATCACTTTCACTTTCAGTTTAATACGTTAAAGATGTATGTGCAATGTCCCACCAGCGAGCCCCCCAAAATGTGTTAGCCAGCATAGATCACGAATGTCACTTTGCCGTTAATGGAAAGATTTCACCTCGCGCGAAGCTGTTATCAGACCTGCATTGAAAAATGTATCTGCAGTAAGCAAGACATAAACTGCAAGAACGCACCAAATTGTTCATTCGTGCTGACAGTTTGCAATATGGAGTGAAGCGCTCATTTGCGAACTGCCCGTATAAACGTTCTTTGACGTTTTTTTTTTTGCCATTATTATATGCTCATTTCCGTTGCTTTATTTTATTCTAAACTGATTTGAATAATGAATAAGAAATACTTGCACCAGGCGTCAGTCGTCAAAGAAACATTAGTAAGTTATACTCGCGCGGCGCACAACTTTCACTAAGTTCGGCTGTTGGCAAGTGGAATGCATGCGAATAAGAAGTTAAGATAACGACCCATACGCAGGGAAATACACTTTAAACGCCTGTGTCATTTACGCGCTTCATTCTCCTTATTTTATGCCGCGTGGACCTGACTGCAACACATGCCATTAACGTTTTCTGAAATATAAATTTTTTTCAGATGTAATGGTGTGTGATGACTGACTGCCGAATTCCGCGACTAAGCTCGTTTTCATTGCATTACCATGACACAGCACACAAAACATTTTATCTTGTTTTCAGCGAGAAGGCAAATGTCCACAAATAATTACGGTGCAAATCTAAGACAGTGCAAAACGAGCGTGCCTTGTTTTTAGAGAGAAAAAGCAATATGTAACTGCGCGTTGTATTGCTGACTACGTAATAATTAACATATGTCGTCACTTCTTTTTCTTTTTCTTTTTCATAAACGAGCTCACCTATGGGACGCGCTTTGAAAAGCAAACGAAAAAGAATATTTTGCAGGAAAAGCCATCATCAGCTGACCACCTAGGTATTGCTACAACTGAGGAATGCGTATGTTGATTGATTGATTGATTGATTGTTATAGACAATATATTACACTGTTACTGACTATTGCATGCGGAAGGTGTGCGCATGCGCTGTGAGAGAAGCTGTGGTCACTAAAACGTCGGTCTGTTGGAGCTTCTTGCAATTCGCCCTGATCGATATGCCATTGCCGTACCTCGAAATCAATTCCGGCACCTCCTGCCAACGCATGTAACGCTGTTGCGTTGCGACAGCATGGCAAGTACTTAACCTATCGTGGTTTCATTATTAGACATTGAAACTTACTGCGCCACGACTTTTGCACCTGAAATATACGATTAGACGAAGCCAGGACATCGTTTTCTGTAGTCAGAACATTGCGCTGAAGCTAACAAGCAGACTAGAAGCCGTGTTTGGCTACCGGTCGCGTCCGCCTCCTCGTACAATAGTAGAAGCTGCAATTCATTTGTTGCATGGAACAGGTAGATTCGCTGTCGTTTGATAGTGTTTTACGCAAGCAAGGACGAAAGAAAACAAAGTTCATATCTATAGTTATAAGATCTAATCAAGGTCATTTCAGACCTGTATAGATAAACCATTACGCGGCACCGCTGAATTTCTTTTCCCGCATGGAGCAGAGGCAGGAGGTGCGGCCGTCCCTAAGCCTGGTTAGAAAAATGAATTCATCAAAGAAATTTAGGTTTCTGCGTAAACCGTGGTTAACGACGCGCTGGTTGTGTTTTTTGTGCGTAATCTTGCAGACGGATCGTTCCCTCCCCGTGTTCGTGGTCGAGGCTTGCCCCGTCGTGCTATAGCACTGCTATATAAGTCAAGGGTTGGGTCTGTGTTGGTGCGCGAACGCCTACACCGACAAGGACGTGTGGACAGCCCGTCGTGTACGTTTTGTGGCTCCTGTGAGACACTTGAACATCCTGTTTTAGAGCGTGCCGCATTCGTTGCGCAGCGCGCATTGCTAATTAAGGAATATGGACTTATTGGACTGCAATGTGCGACCCTTGACGATTGCCTATTTCCAAGGGGGTGCGCTTCCCGACGTGACCAGGCCCATCGAGCCCTGCTAACTTTTCTGAAGGACACTGACTTGACCTCCCATTTATAGACATTATTTGTGTTTTGTTTTGCTCTGTCTGTGTATCCGTCATTTCTTCATTTCCTCTTTTCTTTCCTCATGTTTTAATTTCCTCTATTTCCTCCTCCTGAAAGAGTAGGCAGGCGTTGTGCCCCTCTCGGTGGCAGTTGTCAGTTTGCTCCCTCCCTATTTCCTTCGTGTCCTTGTGTTGTATGTGTACAAACCAAATAATAATAATTGCCAAAACTATTAACTTTTTGTCTTACTTCTGTCTTACTTCAGATGCATGCAGAATTCAGCTGTTGTGTAAGTTCTTCGTGTGGTGCTTTTGTCAGTTTTTTTTTTCGTTTTCCTTTCAGAAGTGTTCTCGGACTATATTTGTTTAATAAGCAGTGATCTAGTTCCGATTGTGGAAGTGACTACGGCACAAAGATTTTGGAAGCTAATGGTGACGTGGGGTGATTTCATTCACCATCATCTGGGATACATGAATCTAATATCAACACAACTCATGTCGCATTTTGCAGTACATCAATGTTAGGTCTTTTATATCACAAAAAATGAAACTAGCGAGAAGAATACAGGGAAACGAGGGGCTCGATCTTTATTTAGTTAGTTACAACCACATAAAGCCAATGCACAATGAAGCCAGGGACGTCATAGGAGAAATGAACTATTCTATGTAACAGTGGGCTAACTTGGGTCGGTTGGTACACACTTTTGTGAATGAACAGCGCCTAAGGACGGTACAAGGGAGACGAAAAACACGAGCGCTATTCAATTTAATATATTCTATCTATATTCTATTTAATTGACACGTTGAAAGATAGTAACAGAATTTCCCAGTCCCCCCCTCCCCCTCCTCCCTTTAGTGATTGATAAGTTCAATAAACTTTTTAAGGAACGGGACTAAATATTGAAGCAGCAAGTGGTGACGAGCCTTGTGGGTTCTGATTGAGAAAATGTACTCTTTTAGCGCAATGGTTACAGACACGGACAAGGAGTGAAAGGACAGAAATAACAGGATTTAGTCAATCGCTATGTAGCAAACTGATTTCTTGAATCACTTATACAAACGGCATTCATGAGTCTTTGAATTGCAAAGTACTAGATCTTCAAATAATTTCTACAACACAGGTTTCAGAGTACATTGCTTCCAGCTTATGGGTTTCGCTTTGCTAATTGAGTTCGGTAAAGTTTCGTCGGCTAGAAAGAGATCTCGGTAATCAACCTTACTAAATGCTGGTGACAAAATATAGTCGGAAACTATCAACAGAAATATTTTATACCAGGCTCATTTAAACGCCTTGAAAAAAAAATTACGCATTCAGGTTTCACGAGTCCATCTTTAGCAAAATCGACCTAATTATTTAGATCCAACTTGGGTTCCAACGGGGTAGGGGCCGAATTCCGAAAGCTTGTTATTTGTAAGCACTGTTCGTCATTGCCAAACAGTGATTAATTTTTAAAATAATTTGTGTGATAATTTTAATGCTATTAGTATTCTTTGGGAACTTCTCCCAGTTTACAGTATGCCTCTATATGTCTTGTAAGTCCACCCCTAACCTCTTTCCAGCCAACTTGTGCCCCTGGGTAGGCCATGGTCAAATGGATAGAACACCGGGCTGCTGTGCTGAGCGAACAGGCTTGAAAACCAAAAGCCGCATAAACTTGGATCGCTGGGTGCGTAATTCTGAGTCTGGGGTGCTCTTCACTTAACCTCTTTGGAGCCAACGTTGGTCAGTGGGTGTGTGCTACTGGATATTTGCCGCTCTTAGATGACCCTTTTTTCACCCCAAATTGGATGACTGGGTATGTACCACACTCTAAAAACAAAGAGAGTTCCGGGAACTCTCTTTGAGGGAGTATCTGCTTGTCCCATATTTCACTCCCTTTTCAGGAGTAAAACGCATCCATCTCGGAGAGAGTACAGCAACTCCCCCGGACAGAGTATTAGTACTCCTCCTCAACATAGTGCTAGAACTCCTTCCAGAGTACGAATACTCCACCCCCCCAAGAGTAATAGTACTCCCTCGAGCCGAGTGCTTCTACTCCCCCGAACAGAGTGCTTCTACTCCCCCGTACAGAGTGCTTCTACTCCCCCGTACAGAGTGCTTCTACTCCCCCAAACAGAGTGCTTCTACTCCCCCAAACAGAGTGCTTGTACTCCTCCCAATAGTGTTTGTACTCCTTCAGGCAGAGTGCCGGTACTCCTCCCAATTGTGTGAAAGCACTCGCTATGCAGTGCCAGAGTCACATCAGAGGCAAATATCCCCGACACTTACATGTCGCGGATATTTGATTCCTTCATAAGGAGCTCCTACACTCACGCTTGGAGAAATGGATTTGATGTTTAGTCGCCGAGTGACTCGAATGAAACATATTTTTCTTAAAAGGTCAACATTTTTATTGATCAAACAGTCACAAGGCAAACGAGTAAAATTTCGAAAAACATACAGATACACATAAAATCCGATTACACGGATTTTTATGAACTTTACAACACATCTTGCAATAATACACAAACATTTCCTTTAACATTTCATCGCTAATGCAGTGAGAAATATTTTTATTTTCAATTGAATTTAAAAAAAAGAAAGTATACAATGTAAAATCAAACAAACAACAAACATGCGCAAACTCGCGAAGTACTGGCACTACGATTGAAGACAAAGATGCACCACATTAACGGTCAGAAAACGCATTTCAAGCACTAAACTCGTATACTTATATACAGATGAGCTGCTAAGCATGAGGCTGGTAAAGTAATTTGTGCAGGAAAAGTTTTTTCATGCGCAAAGTTTTTTCAAGACAGCAGCTCATTTGATAACATCCTATGTATCGTATGGATGCTCCTGAGTATACAGTATATTTATTTAAATGTGTTGTATATTTTCGTGTAAGGCCGCACCGTCTAGTTTTGGTTATAATATTTCACATAGTTATTCATGCATGGGCTGCACCCCCTTTTTTCTAAACGTGCATCTTGCCGTGGTTGTCCAACACTATCTCCGCTCGGTGTCAAGGCAGTACACTGGCATATCATAGCTCCCATTCGGTTGGATCCAAAGCTGGTAGTCTTTTGGCAGAAAGCTCGACTTCACTCTTGGCATTTTCATGCAAGTAATTTCCTGGTGCTGTCGGGATCATGCCATCGCTCTTTCTCACGCACTGTATTCGTAGACAGCTATTGCCACAGCGCACTGATGCATTTCACAACTGTTGTGGTATTGTTGTCTATTGTATAATTTTCTTTCTCATAAGACATCACGCGATAGTTTGTTCCATTTCGTGCAGATGCATATTCTAATGATCTGATCAGGGAAGTGGGGATTTTCGCTTGTAAAACAATCTTTTCTGTTTCATACATGGCACATGTTCGTAGCCAAACACAAAGGAGCAATGCACGGAAACAAAGAAAAGGAAAAAGGCCACACCAGCAAAGAACACCACTTCACACATTTATCTTCATTCTAGCAGTGCCATTTTGGTAACAATGACGACAATGGAGGCTAGGTGGTACATCTTGCTTTGCGATTTTTTTTCCTCTGAATGCTTCTACAATTTTGTGTGCTACTTGGTCGTGATGCAGGCCAAAGCGCATGCACCATCTCCTGCTACATTAGTGCACTGTCAAATGCGAGTACATTGCTGCCCTAATAACTCATTGGTGTTCATTGCGGCACTTGTTAAAATACCTTATGGTCTGCCCAATGCAGATGCAAAAGGAATCTGACAAAGTCACATGTGCATGTAAAAAACATTCGAACATCTTTGTGTGACATACTGTCTTTTGAAAGTTTTCATGCCACTTAGTTACATGGTACACCCAGTATACCCACACTTTAGTTTTCTCGTCCAAAAAGCATGGCAACACATTTTGATGCTTTGGAGTGCGCTCCTCTGCACCATGTGGAGTCGTGCTGAGCTAGCTCCTTGACACCATTTTCTCCTTGCAGCTGCGTTCTTGAGTTTTATAAAACGGGTGCCTGAAAAACATTGTGCGCGCAAATGAACACGTGGAAATATTGTGAAACCATCTAAAACAGTCAAGGAAAAAGGTCATGGCACTAAGAAGCCTTAGGATTAAGTATTTGTACTGCAATGCAAGTGAAACATGTAAATGACTGCAATAGTCAACTTCCAAACCAATTTCAATTTTTTCACTTAAGAAAAGAAAAAAGAAAACTGGCCGTTAGGCCTCAGTCCAGCACCAGTGTTACAAAAATTTTGAAAAATAAAATATCGGTCATTGTTAGCACACTTCGTAAACGCATCCCCTCCTCTAGGGGAGAGAGCAGTGAGGGTATTGTCTGCATCTCATTTCTGACGTTATGAACAAACATAATTCCTGAAGAGAATTTGGGCTCTTTGCCTTATCTAAAGCAAAAGAAATCAGCCGCCAAAGTAAAGGGAACATAGCTAGTGGAGTTAAGAAAAGTATAAAGACTGCACTCGGCATACACAAGTGGCCAATAATAACGAAAATGTGGTGCTAGAAGAATGACGGGACATGACATGAAAAGGAGGTAAACCAACTTTAAAGAAACCCGTCAAACTTATGAGACCGAATTCTTTACTCTCTGCTTCTGCAGCATTTGAAGTTGATTACGATATGAAGTGCTCAAATCGGCAGTCATTTAACTGAACAGTGAAGCATGTAGTTTTTATGTAACCTGCCAAAAAGCAAAGAGTGCAAAGCTGTATGACGAATTCAGATGTGTCACAAATACCGCTTGTGACACATCCTTGGCGCGTGCCCACTGTGCCCCCCCCCTCTGGTTATGACACTGCTCAAGCCATAATTTGAAGATCATATTTGCAGTAGGCATGACAATATGGTCATCTAGTTCCATGGATATTACTGGGTGTGAATATAAGAAGGGGTAGCAAGGCCTGTTATGGCAAGCTTACCCACATTTCAAGAATGACAAGAAACAGTTCACTGCGGCCTGTATATAAGCTTTCTAAATGCATGAACTTATTTCCATTTATGAGGTACGCAGTGGGGTTCATTTTTGACGGACTCGACTCTTGCTGCAGTTTGAAATCAAGCATTTTACATTCTTGAAGGCATGTAAAAGCTTCAGTTAGACCAACGTTATTAGTTTATTAGACCAACTTATAGTTTGTGCATGACAAACGACTAGTAAACTGCAAGGTAACATTTTACTTTGATACTTCATTTCCCCACGAAAAATAACAAGATGGTAAATACATTTCAATCCGCCCTGCAATAGCAAAATGCACAGCTTACACTTGGATCCCACAGAGGAAGGTTGATTTAGCCATTCATACTACATAACTTTTAAGTGTCAACTCATACTTGCAAATGCACAGGCATATCGAAAACAATAAACGCGGAGACCGAGCCAATAGCAATAATGTAGAACGTCCCTGCCACTGAAATCCTTCAACAGTAGCCATTGTACAATGTATCCGATTCCAGTGCATAACTCGCCGCTTGACCAGTCACCGAGTCCATACACAACGCGCCTGTTCACATTCGCACGTGCTCGGAAACCGCAACACGAGACACAAAATCAGACATAAATTCACACCATTTCTTACATTGGCAAAAAAGGTGTCTTATTCAGCCCAAAGCAACAATTCCCAATGCGTATTCAGGCAGTTTAACATTACGCGCCAAACTGACCTCACGCAACGTGCAGCTGTATGCCTGCGGCAACTTCCTAACAGGCGCTAGCGCTGCACGTAACTTCACTGGCCGCAGATTACCCATGGGCGAAACACACTGTCAAGCGCGCGCCTTAATATAACGAAAGCACGCCGCCAACAAGCTGACTCATTTTGCTATGTAACTCCTTAGTTAAACAGCGATCCGCACACCGTAGACTGCAGAACTGAATAAATTCAAACACATAAAACACACGCTAAGCACGCTCGGCATTGGCACGGAATCATGGGCTGGTGAAGAAACCTTTCTATGCGACGCCGCGCCTCACTTACTATTGAACACACCGTGCTTCACTCAGCGTCTGCGATTTTGAAAGCTCTTACGGATTGCGGCAAGTGATAAAATCACATGCAGTCATCCTGACGACTGGCTTTTTCTATTGACATCGAATGACGCAGCAAGCATATCTAGTCCGTTGGCAATCGCGGCGGCTTACCAGGCCTAACTTCGCGATCACTGCCTGGCGATAGCATGTCATATACGCAGAATGTGCCACGTAAGTTAGAAATCACTTACCGTGGAGTATTTGTTGTTCAATCCAACGAACGATGAACGACTGTCCTCTTTTCGCGGCGGTGAAACGTGGCTGACACAAGAGTTTTTTTGGATAGCCTTGGCGCGCGCCGCCTGCCCGGGCCTGCCCACTGAACGGATCGCCTTTCTCCGGCGCTGTGCTGTTCCGCGATGTTGTGCGGGCGCGCGGCGGGGCGACTCCGAAACAAAAAGTAGTGCGCTGATCACCGCACCAGTTTGCGCGCTGGATGCCTCTTCTCTTACAAGAAAAACGATGCGCTCTTTGCTCTGCCTGCGTGAGCGATACATCGCCATGTTCCCGACCAGCCTCATGCAGTTTAAGCAGCAGTATATGCTACGTTTTGCTCTCTGTTGCCGCGAGAGTGGAACGGGCATTCTACTCTCTCTCAGATGGGCGGAGTAGAAATACCATGTCACTCTCTGGATGCGGATAGAGTGAACACTGCATTTCACTCTCTCCAACATTTTGCGAGAGTAAAACAATGCCTTGAAGAGTAAATCGGCCCCTTCACTCTTGCGATACTCTTCCTAGTTTTTAGAGTGCACGGTGTAATTAATTAATTAATTAATTAATTAATTAATTAATTTACTTGCAGAACCCTCAGGGCTTCCAAGGAAGTATTACAGAGAGGAGAGGTTCAATAGTACAAACAAAATGTAGAACACATACAAAGATAAGTGGCATAGATATTGGACCCGACACTGTAAGAGAAAAAGAAATGTACAAATGGGAAATAAAAGGCTATAAAAAATGTCCAAGAACTGAACAACAAATAACACGATAAGTATGGAAGGCTATACAAAATTGCAGAGAAACAACGCAAAATCAAATGAACATGACAAGTATGGAGCAACATGAGCTAAAAATATTATTAATAGATTTACGAATTAGCTTGATCTCAGTTATACAGACAATCGATTTCGGCAGATGATTCCAGTCGCTACAAGTCTGTGGGAAAAAAAGGATTGGCTGTATGTAACTGTATTGTGGGAGAGAACGGTACCTTTGTGACGATGGTCCACTGGAGCAGAGTTATAAGGTGCCGGTATAATCCAGCGCGAATATAGCACCCAATTGTGGAACTACACTTTATGTAATAGGCACAGACGTGATATTTCTCTGCGGTCGGCGAGAGGAGGAATGTCCAGGGTAGCTTTCATGGCAGATACGCTCACAGACTAGGTTGCAGTACGCTGATGAAATCGCGGAGGATGAAACGAACCGACTTGTTTTGGATACTTTCTTAAGCAGTGGTCAGAGTTAATTGACCAGACTCCCAGACTGATGAAGCCTGACATAGGTTGTGTACAGCTGCCTATTAAGGGATGAAGGTGCGAGGGAAAAGTTCTGTTTTAAATATCTGAGCATGTGGTTCGCTTTCTGTGTTGTGTAGTCACGGAAGATTGTGAGAAATATGGGCCCCTATGTATTTATAGCAAAGTGCAGGATCTATGTAATTGCCTCCGACTTAATAGCTGTAGCTGGTTAATTGAGAGAGGGATATTCTCATGAATTTACATTTGGGTGTGTTCAGGTCCATGTGCCATTTAAAACACTAGGTAGTTACGTCGTCGAGGTCAGTTTGAAGAGATGTAATGTCAGTAGTATTAGCTATTTTCCTATAAACAACTCATCATCAGTCTATATTTATGTCCACTGCCGGACAAAGGCCTCTCCCTGCGATCTCCAATTACCCCTGTCTTGCGCTAGCTGATTCCAACTTGCGCCTACAAATTTACTAACTTCATCACCCCACCTTGTTTTCTGCCGTCCTCGACTGCGCTTCCCTTCTCTTGGTATTCATTCTGTAACTCTAATGGTGGACCTGTTATCCATCCTACGCATTACGTGGCCTGCCCAGCTCCATTTTTTTTATCTTAATGTCAATTAAAATATCGGCTATCCCCGTTTGCTCTCTGATCCACACCGCTCTCTTCTTGTCTCTTAACGTAAACAACTCAGTCGTCTGCAAATAGACAAACTGAACTGGTAAAACGATGCGGCAAATAATTTATGTAAATCAAAAATAGTAGAGGAGCTAAAACGGAGCCTTGAGGTACACCAAAAGCTACTGAGATTTCAGACGAGTCAAAGTCATTGGCAATCACGGGTTGGGTGCGGTTTGAAAGGAATTCGCGTATCCAATTGAAGATTAAAGGGTCAATGTTCAAGCAACTAACTCACTTTCAGTAAGAGTAGTTGGTGATTAACTTTATCAACTGCTCTGGCAAAATCTAGAAATATATAATATGTTACAAAGCCGGCGTCCAAGAACCAGTGCAAGTCGTTGGTAAAAACAAGTAATTAGGTTTAGCAGCAGAAGGATTTCCGAAAGCCGTTTTGGGGGGAATGGAAGAAATGGTTAGATTCTAGAAAGTTGGCAAGGCGACTGAAGATGACAGTCTCGAATACTTTGCAGGGTACCGACGTCAGGGAGGTGGGTATGTAATTTTATGGATTTAGCAAATCGCAGGATTTACGAAATGGGGCCGCTTTACCCGCCTTCCAATCAGTAGGTAATAAATCATCATTAAGGGATCAGGGGAAGAAAGAATGTGATAGAGTACAATTGAACTATATTCAAAGGTGTTTTGGAGAAAGTTTGAGGCTATGTCATCAACGCCACAGGAGGAAGAACGTTTGAGATTACAAAGGATTTTTCGAATTCCAGCTGGGCCAAGAGTGATGGGGTCCATCGGCAGAAAGGCCGCTGCTGGGAAAGAAGGATAGTTACGCATTCTAACATTGCAGAATGAAAGGCTGGACGTGTTATGGAGTACAGTGGCGCATAAGTGATCGGCTACTAACTCACCTGATGCGTTAACTAGAGCCAAAGTCCTCTCAGTGTCACTACCTATCACGTTCCAGAGCCACGTATGGTTATTTTTTAGCAAGGCTGGCAAGGTTGAGTTGCAAAAAGTGAATGTACTTGTCGGTATAGCACTGGCATACTCCTTTTGTCGCGGATGCATAAGCCATCCATCTTTCATTTTTTTTAGCTATAACGTTGAAAGGAGCCATAGTTTACGCAGTGCATAAAATATAAATGTTAGAGGCGCACAGAAATATCGGTGTCGCGAAAGTCCGTGATCCGCCATATCGGTAACATGTGATATAAGCATTACTTAACTGTTTGCCAGATCCCGCTGACCCGCACTTCCAAGACAACAACGAACGTGTGTTTTTGTTGTTGTTGTTGTTGTTGTTCTCCAAGATTAATTGTTTCATTATTAAATGTGCATGTACTGCGCCTTCGTTTGGCTTACAACTAATGCTAATATTTCTAATACTTTTCACCAAGAAAAGAATTCTATTCGTCACATAGCAAACTCATTTATTCCCTACCTCATATTATTTCCATGCATACGAAATAACCAGGGGCCGAATTCACAAAGCTTTTCGCTCGTAAGTGGTTTTGGCCATTGGCTGGCCGCTTTCACTAATAATATGTCGAACATCACGATTGAATGGCTTCGTTTCATACAAACCATTTAAACGTAAAAACGCTGTTGTCAATACGGATCCACGGCCCGCATTCGCAAAAACCTCTTACGCTAAAATTGTTGGTAAGAGCAAACTCCAACCAATCCTGGCGCTTGTCGTAGTATTAGCGAAGAGGGGCGCCCAACGGTGGAGATCACTTACGAACGAAAAGTTCTGTGATATACATTCTACAGTGTTTTTTTTTTTTCGTAAGTGCTGTTTGGCATTGGCGAGCCACCCATATAAATAATAATAAGTTTGTCATCATAATTGGTTGGCATCTGATCTTATCATCAGTCCTAGTATAAGCACTTTTTTGTGTGTGTGAATATAGGTCCAGTATAAAACATAAGAAGGAATTTTGTATTCCGCGGTTCCTTATACGTTTTCTTTTCTGCTTTTACACGCATAATTAAAGCTACTACATTTTAACAGCGGAATGGTCACATTGTATACAAACAAATGTAGCACAGACATATAGTATATGGCTTATTTCACACTACGGTACTCACTGTAAGCTTTTCCTTCACGGGTAGTTTGTAATATTATCACTAATATACTGGGCCCGTATTCACAAAAGTGTCTTACGCTAAGGGAGAATTCCAGCCAGTCCTGAGGCTGCATGTTATCAGCGAAGGTGGCCGGGCAGTGAAATAGCCCTTCGGAATGAAAAACTTTGTTAATTCCGCCCCTGTTTTTATTGTGACGGTTAATATTTGTTCGATTTCTTGTACTGCTTTACCACAGAACACCTGCATTACCTGTATTACTCTTTTGGTTCTATCTACTACTTCCACTGCATTAGCCTGACTTTTTTGTATGTGTCGATCTACATTGTATTCACATTTCATCAAGTATTTTTCTATTCGATAATTGTACGTTCAGTTCGGATGCTTCTGTTGTTTGCGTTCACCGTACACTTGCTCGCCGTAGTGCTACGTACGTTCTGCATGCCCGTTATTGCCTATTGCTGTTTATGCTTTGCTGCTACAAGGCTGTTTTTCCACCAAGTTTAGCCCACGAGACCAGCCTGGGCATTTTTCGATTGATAAAAGAAATTAGATTGAACCCATGCCGCGTTTATTAGAAAATCGTGTCTCGGAAAAGGAAAATGCACCAGTCATTATCATAAACAATTACGTACTTGAAAGCTGTGCAAAAGCTCCGTCGAGGCCTTTTAGCCTGAGCGCCAAATTGAATGTTCTGCGCAAATAATTCTTTCGACGCTGAGTCAGAGATGTTCGCGCAGGGCCTGAAAGACAAAAGGAAAAGTAAGTGAGACGAAAATCAAGAGGTGGTACGTGCTCTCGCAGCGACGCACCTAAAGTGCGTTTCATTCTTCAGGCGAATGAGTGGCACAGAATCTCTTCGCAGCCGATGAACGCACGTGAAAGACGGAAGTGCAAGGATCACGAGGAGAGAGACGACGATGCCGGAGCGCGGATGAGGAGGACAGGCGGTAGAGTATGATGACAACGACGGGGAAAGCGCTCCGTACGAAAGCCAAACAAAGACCAGCAAGAAAGCGTGGCCCCTAGAGGTTCCCTGCGGGACCCTGCCTAACCTCGGCGTCGAGTCGGCCACTCGAGTGAGAGACCCTGCCATCTGGCCGTCGATACCGAGGACTCCTGAGAGAATGCGCACCAGGCGCAGGTGGCCATCGCCGACGCTGAACGTGCCGGAACGTCGTGGCGGGCAACAAAGGCCTTCGGCCGGCGCTTCGTTTACACATGCGGCAGGAACGGGTGGATGGCTGCGTAAACACGGCCGTGTGCCGCGATGTTGGCTGCTCCTTGCGGGCAACCGGATACTGTGCGGCCCCAAGTGACCGAAGCGGAGCGGCTCGCGCGCGCGCTCCGCCGCCGTCACGTGCGCTCTGTGCCCCGGCTCGGATGCGCGTCTTCTGTTGACATACAATTGCGCCACCATTGAGCCATCAAGGGTCCGCTGCGGCGGGTGGAGAGGGCACTGTCTGTGCGAGCACTATTTTTATTCCTCGCACACAAAACACGAATCTCCGACAGTGGCGTTCTACTTTTCTTTTTCCGCTTCGTGGGGACCTCCGGGTTATTTATGTACATTGCCATACTTTTTGTTCTTACTTGCACGACGAGAAGTGAGTCATTTCCCCCTCGCATTGAGAGGCATCAGCAAATCTGCAATGAGAGGGATAGTGCATTACGCTTTGACATAGAATAAAAAATAGAATCACCGACGATTACGATACTCCCTAATGCGAAATTTGAGCGCACGTCTATACGTATTTTCATTTCGCGATATATTCGCTGGTGCGGACAATCTGTCTCGTGTGGCACGTTGCAAACGGAGCGAAATGTGGCGCGACTGCCTCGCTAATCGGGAGATCGAGAGAGGCGCCGCGTGGGTGACGCGTCGGCGCGATTCACAGCAGCCGCCGCAGACAGACTTCCGCTCATGCAGCGCTTTGTTTCCATACAGACGAGGCGCACTACTGTGGCGCCATCTCGTAGCTATCGTCGCCGCAGAGCCCGTCTTGCACGGCACTGCGCTTTTCTTCTGACGCTTTCGCCATACTCTCCTCCTCAGTTTTTCGCTTCACTCTTTCTTCGTATCGCCATCTTTCATTATCCCTTGCTGCGCTCCACGTTCGCTCTTTTATCCTTCGCTGTGCTCGTTCGCTCGGTTACGCCGAGGACACCGACGCTCGCCGCAGGAACGGGCGCTTAAAAGCTGCGCCCTAAAAAGAGAGAGAGAGAGAGAGAGAGAGAGATACTTCAATATACCCAAGAATACAAAGCATGTGGACGATCCTAAATGGTATCACATCTTCACTCTCAATGCTTCCGCTGCCAAGAGATGTTGCGAAAGATAGCCGGCGTTACACTGAATGTAATCAACCTTACACTGTGATTTTGCTAGTTTCTACGCAGCTTTGCCGTGTGCATATGTGACGAAATTCGAATAGTCGTGCAACAAAATCTGAGCTTACGAGTGAAAAAAAAAAGAGGGGGGGGGGGAGGGGAAGGCATCGGGAGGTGGCATACGTGTACGTCCGTGGTCGATTACGAACGTTCCAGATGTATAGCAATGCGTCACTTGATCCCGCCGACGGATTGGACAAAAACACCGAGCCGCTCTGCCATGTGCCTTCCCTTTTCGCGGATAGTGCCTGTATTGACCGAGGCTGTGCGCTGTGATTGTCATGAACCATCTCAACTCCGTCTCACAAAGTCCGTGAAATGCAGAGCGAAAGCTGCGGCTTGTGCCAGCCAAACAGTGACCAGAGCCAGCTGCGTGCGCCGGAGAAGGGCTCATTCAGTTGTGCGCTCGAAATTCTCCCGTGACGCTTCCATTCAGTCAGCTGTTTCTCGGAAGGCGATCAGAGGTGAACAAATGACGAAGAAGGAATGACGTGGATGGAACGACAAAGGCTATATGACGACGACGGCACGGCAACAATGGGATGACGACGAGTGTATGACGACGTTGGCACGACCACGATGGCATCATGACCACAAGCACATACCTTGCGGCCTGAGCTGGTAGGCAACCCTGGCCACTGGGTCAACGTAAGAGGATGGATCGATGGATGGATGGATGGATGGATGGATGGATGGATAGGATAGATAGATAGATAGATAGATAGATAGATAGATAGATAGATAGATAGATAGATTCAAAACGGCTGAAGTAGGCAAAGAATGCTAATCACATTAAAGAATTTCTGTGGATCATTTCATGCTTGTTACGCCCTTAAGCACGTATCCACTCTCGTTTTCTTTTTGTACAAAGCTGTTAATGCATCAGAGGACGATTTTCGTAGGTATCTCACAAGTTTATGCTATGGAAGGTAGGTAATTACATTGCACAGTATTTGTATGTATTTCCTTTGGTATTTAATTACAGGGATAAATTTACATGATTCGTATTGAAAAGCCTGCTTAAACAGGGTGTTGAATCAGTCATCAGGTACGTGCCTCTGCATACCTACAATGTTAAATGCCTGAACTACCAAGAGTTACGCAGGGACAACCAGTTATTTGCATAAAAATTACCGACGTCTGATATGTTTTTCTTCAGCAACTAAGAAACGTCAAAAGGAATTGAACACTCAGCTTCGGAATCAGTAGAGCCTCAGCACGCTATTTCGTCGTCAGAAAACGGGGTACGATAGCCCCATGTTCCTTGAACCTTGGAAGAAAATGAGACCGTCATCTGCGTCGGTCAGTTTGGGTTCTATGTCTTATGACTCATGCATATATTCCTCGTTGTGAATCATCTGATCGTTCGGCATATTGTGGTGCGCGTTACGCCGGTCTGCAGCACGAACAACAAAAAGGAACCTTTCGCTAAGTGCTTTCAGGCGTTCCTCGCAGTTCAAAATAAAAACGAACTGGGACAAGCTGCAAACTGCAAAAACAAATCATGGGTTCCCCAGTCTGCGTTTCTTCCTTTTTTCTGCCTCTCTATATCTTTTATTGGAACCACAATCATCCTTTATTCATACAACGATTTAACGTTGTGGAGAGCCGGCGGCATACTGTATTTGTTGTCAACATTTCCCATGTAATAGTGAATAAGTAAGTAAATCACAACTGGTGTTCTCTTTGAATAACAACATCGGAGCTAAGGTAGCGCAGAGTATGTGCCGCTGTCACCAATGTCACCAAAGACATGGTGACCAATCATTGGTGACAATGTCACCAATGAGTGGTGACATTGAAATTAGCAAATTAGAGGTCATAGGATGGAACAGGGTAACGCAGGACAGAGACAACTGAAGTTCGCTCGAAGAGGCCTTCGCTGCAAGAGCCCAGTAGAGTTAGGAATTATTACGATGATAAAGAAAGCTAAAGATGATGCAGTAGATAAAAAAATTACTTCGTAACACAGGCCGTGTCGTGCGCTTTCTGCATCTTTCTGTCGTGTTGTAGTTCTGCGAGCGCCCGAAGATGAAATTCCAAAAGGACTTCTTGGGAAAGTTGGTTCCTATAGGCTTGAGTGAACATTCTTGTTTTTTGGCGCGTGGTTTAGTACGTGCCTATCTCTCCCTTTGTTCCTTTTTCACGTCGTAATAAACCCCGCACCAAACCAAGAATGCACCGCAAAATGAAATTATGAAGTTCATCATCCTAAGGCAACACAGCTAACACGCGGGCTATGAGAGATGCCGTAGTGGAGAACTGCGCATTAATTTGCATGGGTTTCTTTAACGCGCGCCCAACGCACACGAGTGTTTCTGTGTGTGCCGCCCATATGAAAATGTGGCCACCGCGTTCGGGATCGAACCCGCGACTTCGAGCTCAGCAGCGCAACGCCATAGCCGCAAAGCTACCGCGGTAGGCCTTCGAGCAAGAACAAAATGTAGTTTAGCAAACAAAAGATCATTACACTTGCGAACTAATATAGTTCACGTAAGGCTGGCCCAAAGAAACAGCGAGTTCGTTTTCGGTCGCAGAACTTCATAGCCACCGAGCAAACGCGGTGGGTTGCACACGGATATCATTGCGAAGATGCATGGATTGTACGGGTTTCTCTCTATATTTTGCACCTTTCATGGCTTAATTTACACATTTTTGCAACAACATGTAATTGCGATTGATGGCGAGCAAAAAGTCCGAGTGACGCTTTCAATGGTAAAATTTCACATGAAAGTTTACTTACGCGTTACAGCAAACATTGAGAAGAGAAGCGAACACATGTCAAACAAGCTGAAGTTGAAGTCAGTAAGTGAATAGAGCGTCTTTTATTTTGACTCTTCGCGTCTTTTCACAGCTCTCCTCATAGATTTCCCAGCAATACCATCACGTGGCTATAGCGTTTTCCTCTCGCCCGGCGACCCCATGATATCTGATTCATTGTCAAGGATAAAACAGCGCAGTATACAACACGAGCGCTCGTGTTGTTTCGTCTTGCTCTCTGTCTTGCGTATTGCGCTGTTTTATCCCTGACAGTGCTATTCCAACTGGCCAACACTTCTACACTGCTGTCTAGTCAATCAGAAGTTCGATGCCGGCTCTGCCCCATCGAGCTCGGAGTGGCCTAGCACAAAAAGAGGAAGCGCGGACGCTTGCGCGCGGAGTGTTGATATTCCGGGAACTGACCGCTAAGTCCATCCGATTCCATTTCGGATCGCAGCACTTGGTTTCCTCGAAGCTGGCTGACACGCGCCGCACAGCTCCCAAAGGGCATGCGGAGCCGTCGGGGACCTTTTCTTCGAAGCGTCGCTTTGGCCCAGTGGATCACGATGACGTAAACTGTCGCACTTCTTGCCGACGCATAATGATCTTCGTCGCGTGGCCGATCAAGGATGTCACTATTTCATTTTATATGCGCAGTGTGCCTCTATCACATGATCCGCTGTTCCGCGCATATCACTTTGTCGTAGCACGCAAAATACATGGTCCTCGGCGTTTTTTACTTCTAACGGTATCTTGTCCTTTCCGCTTGAGCTTTGTACGGCAGCTGAGTAGCATTTCATTGGCGATTATTGTTAATTCACCTGTAGGATAATTTTATTTTGTTCCATAAGGTCAGCGATCTCTGTTGTCTAGCGTCACACCTGTTCATCCCTGTTCCAACACAGTTAACGGCTCCCTTCAGCACTGCTTTTACTGCAAACACCAGTTATGAGCTCGGAAACGGGCCGATCAGGTTCGTGCGTGGGTGCGCCTGTCCATCCGTCCGTCCGTCCGTCCGTAGAGGTTTGGTTCCGGCACGTAAAAAAAAAATATATTTCAACAAAGCAGTTAAGGACACGACAAAGACGACACAATGACAACGACGAATTTGCATTCACATTTACAGCACAAACTATAAGACACGCATACAAACAAACCATAAGACAGCCATGTGAAGATAAAAAAAAAAAACAAAAAACTCTAGCAACCAACTATCCCGCCGCCTCACCTCTTTGGAAACGACGAAGACGCCGACAAAACGACAGCGGCGCTATGCCGATGACGATGACACTTCATTTACTGTTATCAATCACAAAAATAGGAGTTTTTTTTTTTTTTAATGAGCAACGCTTATAATGACTAGCTCGCTTAACGCCGTGCTGCGAACGACCATGCGCCTAACTTGATCAATGGTATCTACGTTTTTGGCTTTTAAACAATTAATTATGGCAATGCCATTATGTCATGACCTTCCAAATTTTAAAATCTCGTCTCCAAGTTATCGACTTTTTATATGCTAAACCTTATTTTTGTATCATCATTAGTTTGTCCATCAGAAAGATATAGAGTGTGCACTTCGAGACTTATATTACACAAATATTTAGCAAATAACTGTGAGTATGCTAATTACCAGGCCGTCTTGACACAGCATTGATCTCATCGACCCTCTATGCCTAATATTGTACCCACATCCCTCGTAGCCTGACCGCGAGAACTATTTAAAGTGTGAACTCAGCGTGACGTTACATTCATCTCGGTTCCTGAGGACGTGCCTGCTTTGCGCAGTTTCAAGCGCGTGTGTGACAATGTAGCCTCCTGAGTGACTGTGTGACTCCAGTGGCCACACCGACGCTCATTCTTTCCTTCTTTTTTTCTTTTTTTCTTTTCTATCATCTTTTGTACCCCTTTTTTCTTCCCCTGTACAGAGTAGCCAACCTTACTCTTACTTTGGGGTAGTTCGACGACCAACTCTAGAGGCAGGAATATGGCGCCATTCGCCTCTGATCATGACCATTTCATGTCCTCATTTTCATTTCATTTCTGTCTTACGTATACGTGCAAGGCCTTACGTACAGAAGTTGCCTAGACTTGACTCTGTTATCACGGCCCTTATTTTTGCGAGTGCAGTGGCTTTAGGACATAGAGGCACATGGGAGTGACCATATTCCCATGTAAGCATCAATGGACTTGAAAATTGTTGCTCCTCGAGGCAAGGAAAGATGTTTCATGCTTCCTTACGCCGACAGCGAACCATACTGATGTTGAAGTTGAACTAGAGAGGCAACGTGCATTTCGACGACGAGTGGGATGCAGATACAAGCGTCCGAAGGCAGTTTGTGACCTGAGAACGGCACATCGCACAAAGAGGAAAATGCAGCACCGTTTGAACAAATTGTGAGAACAGAGTTGAAAATCAGTCAGTGAATCCCTTGGTCTCCGTATTTCACTGTCGCACATTTAGAGAACTGCTCGCGACCTGCGCTCGTCCCCAAAAGAACGGCGATATCCTTTCACGGCCTTAGCACTACATTAATGCCGGGCACAACTTGAGATTGCGAACGATTTTTGTGCCCACGCGAGTCGCTGGCTTGCCTGTCATCCCCAGCGGCGAAGATGTTTGTCTTGCCGGTGTTTCGCGTGCCAGAAATGTACACTGTGTTTTCTATGGAAGAATTTGACGCATTTTTGGCGGCTCCTCGACGTTCATCGTCACTACAGCCCAACGGCATCACATATGCTGCTCTAGCCAGTCTTGGACAAGAGGGCAGTGAAGAGCTGCTGAATTGCTACAACCGCTCATGACATGACGAAATTGTTCTTCAGCGATAGAAGATAAGTCAACCATGGAAAATTGCGTATTTAATAAAGGTAATGGAAGGAATATGCTTACGGTGCTTGGAATGGTATATTGATCGCTATATTGTGCACCCTGAATCTACGGCAGGCTTCTGGGGAGGTAGTCATCAATTGACAGTGTTATTGACCTCACAATCTTTGTCCAGCAACAGAAATGCCTCAAGCGCATATCGGTACTGTTTCTTGTTGTGAAAGGTGCATACAATCAAGTCACACATGAAGCGATCCTCGAGTCGCTGGAGGCTGTCGGAATCAGCGGTTGAATACGTTAGTGGATTCATGACTATTTGACTAGGAGGTCCTTCTTTGTGCAGACTGCCCCACTGCCAACTATTGTACATATACGGTTGCATGCCTTAGGGCGGTTATTGACCTGCACTCTGTTTAACCTTACTATGGTTGGCCTTGCTGAACATTTACCAGAGACAATTCACCTATCAACATACGCTGACGATATTCGTCCTAGTTCTTCTGCGATGACCTGCCTCCAGCGAGCAGCCCCCCAAGCGTGTTCCTATCTCCGCAAACAAGACATTAGTGTCTCCACCGAAAAATGTACATTTCTTCCTTTTACACGCCAGCCCATGCCACCATACCCTATATCTCTATGAACGGCCAGGCTGTTTCACACGGGGAAACACATCGCTCTTTAGTTGTGATCAATGGCAGGTACTTTTCGTGGAGCCCCACTGTTTCTACTTGGAGAAAGGACCAACTTCCATTCTTGTGCGGAAAAAACCTGGGACACATCGGCACCGTTCCCGCTGCAGCTGTACAGAACTCTATTTGTGGGATTTTTACGTTGCAGCTAGAGGGTTTTGGCGAATGCATGCAAAACAATTAATCGCAGCCTCAAGAGGTTGCAAGGCTATGCGGACTGCGCAACGGGTCTTGGAGAACTCCGGCGTGCTTCAAGTCATGCAGCAATTATGATAGCTAGAGACCATCCGATCCCAGCGTACGTCACAGTTGGCAGTCTCACAGCACACATTCGACATCTCTCTCACGTTCCCAATCACTATATTGCTGTTTTGCCGGCGCAAAGACCTCAAGCCACATTTTCAGAACTTATAACTCACCAAGGCTGCCTTCCGTCGGATTTTACACTAGCATAGCAGCAAGGACTTTGTCACCCCTGTGATACCCTCTTTTTATATTCGAGGAATTTGCCACAGTGCATATACTGTCACGTTGCCGTGATGGCGTAGAACAAGACACTATCAAAAGGATTACTTCAATACCTTAACTCTTTATTGGGCGAACCTGTGCCCAGAAATATAAGTGGCGCTCAAAGCACAACGATCGCGGCGAGCATCGTCAACGATCATCGAAATCTGATGTACGGATCAGAGGAGTCGGTTATTTATACATGACTCGTCGACGGTTTCAGCGTATCGCTGGTGCTTGCGTACCTTCCAGAGAGTAGAACACAAATACAAAATGCAATATGATTACACAAGGTCCCGCGACAACATAGAAAACGGATAGATTCGGCTACAACAATCGAGAATGTTCTGATATTGCATGCGCGCTTTGCACCGGTCGATATTTTTAACATTTGCTTGCCGGTAACAGGAAAACAATGGACGCGTGTCAATATATAAAAAAATTAACAAAAGGGCATCAAATAAATGCATGCAGCCCAGTTTGATGCAGGTACTGTAGCAATGAATTAGAGCATTTGTTGTGCGTTATCCAACGGGTAAAGTCATCTGGAACCTTCGGCTTTAGTTTGGCCTCCTATGACAGTCACAAGTCCACCTCATGATTCCTGGAATATCGATGACGACTATTCATTCAATAGCAGCCCTAATACAGATGATAATGCTAATATTTCAAGAGGTGGATGGAGAAAGAACGCACATTTGCTCCAATCGATCGGTTTCAGCCACCAGCTCTATACATAAGCTGTTGTCATCTCGGCCTTACTAGTCACAATCAAGGTCAAGGTGTCCCGTATGACGACGTATACGGCCACAGAACTTGGTAGCTTACGTGCCACTGTTAATTACATCCTGCAGAAGCACAACCGAGAAAGTGAGCAGTTTATTGCGAGTTAAAGGCCGTCCTTTAAGAGTTTGCAATCAGCCTTACGATGCAGAACTATTGACATTTGACGCTTCAGAATTTGAGATAAGTTGTCGACCAAGCCCTCTGTAATTGACATGACGTCATCTTACAATGGCTACCGGGTCACTATGGGATCGTGAGCATCGTCGGTGACCATGCTGATGATGCTCCCAGGTCAGCCCCTTATCCTTGTCGAGAATAGACGCAGCAAGGGGTCTTCGTTTGCTTTCTCACACCAAGACGCAAACTTGCAACACCCCGTGTGTCACGAACTGCCGTGTCCACAGACTTGACACTTGGTTGAAGCTGCAAATGCCATTGTTCCTTTCCCGCTGTGATGCAACTTAACTGTCCCGCGTCTGGTGAAGGGTGGCTTTTAAAAAGGCCTAGTCATTCCTTATTGAGGTGGCAGACACACCCATCTGTGAGGTACTCGCTCCATACTGATTTCTCAGACGTGGGATAGAATGTGAGTGAGTGACGAGAGCTGTGATTGGACGTAGGTATAAATGGGAATGAGTGCTAGTGAGTTTTAGTGCATGACATGAGCATGAAGTGAACTGAGTGCCAGTTAATGTGAGTATCAACAAAAAGTGAGTTTGAGTGGACGCGAGTGACTGCCGGCGAGTGTGAGTGGACCTCAATACGAAAGTGAATACAGGGCTGATTCGTGTGAGTGGGTGTGATTATTACCATTATGGTGCAGTTAAGTGTGAATGAAAGCGAGTTATCGAACGCTAGTGTATGTTGACGAATATGTGTGGGCGCGAGTAGGAGTGTGAGTGAGTATAACGCGAAAAAAAAAAAAAAAAACGTTGGTGAGTGAGTATCAGTGTCCACTTATTGTGCCCACCTATGCTACCTAACTTGACCTAACTTGACCAAGCCATATGCGTGTTCCAGATTACTGAAACACTGTGCTATCGCCAGCGCGACGGGCACCTTCAGGTTATTTCGCACTTTCGCAGAAATGAAAGTGAATGCTGACGTGTTTAGTTGCAACTGCTCCTTGGCAACGGCAGACATTCTCTTAATTTTTCTTTTTCTTACTTTTTCTCGCTATATTTCGACTCACCAAATCTGTGCAGTGCAGCGAAGGGTAGGGCTCGTGTCAACCAACCAGTAACGAGAGCCGGCTGCGTGTTTGGGAGAAAGGATGAGGTCTCGCCAGTTGGGCTCTATATTAATCTTTTCGTGTAGCTTCCATTCAGAATGCACCACGCGGAGGGATATCGGAGGCGGAAAATAGAGGAGCCCTTCCTCTGACCCGGTTTTGTTTTGCTCACGTGACTTAGGTTTTTCCGCACTGCCCGAACTTGCCGAGAAATATGGACGACAGCGACGGCAGTAATAAGAAAAATTACAGCAACAAACATCAGAATAACACAACCACAATGAAGCCTTCGTTAAGACAAGGATTGCGCAAAAGATCCCGGCGTGTTCCAAAATACACAAGTCCACGCGAGAGATTGTACAAGAGAGCCGCGCTTGCTCAGTTATACACATTGTAGAGAGTATAATACGGAGGGGGATAATATAATCTGCGTGGAAGGACGTACTTCAGCTACAATTAGCTGAAGAGCTCCCCTTGCGTCCATTGTTCGAGCTCTGTGTTTGTTTTGCGGCTGCCAGAAGGCACGTCATCTTTGTTATGGCTCGTGAAGAGCGGCGTGGAATGAGGAAACGGCAAATAAAGGCTAAGCGGCGCACAGCCCGAGTGCACCAGCTGCATCACACGCGGAAGCTGGTTGGCAACGGCACGTGTGATTGCATCGGATTGCCGAGAATTGAGTAGAATATATAAGGCTCAGCGAGTGTAACAGCAACATAATAACGCAGGTGTAGCAGCTGGAGGACCCCTTCACCGCTGTCAACGTGAAATGAACGCGCAGCGCAGCATGCAAGCCGGACCGCGTTATGCGCCGCTGGAAGGGTAAACACGCCGCCGCTCGCCACGATGCATGCCTTCGGGAACAACGAGTGAGTGACTTTGGATTGCTTCGGATGCGCAGATATGAGAGACGTAATCGCCGCCTACTCATTCGCACGAAAAACGCGAAAGAGCAAATAGTAGATACATACAAGAGATGAAGGAAAATAACCACGTGGACAAGGCTAAAGTGAGGATGAAGGGCAGAAAGACACCATGAATTCTAAGAACGCATAACGAAAGTGAACATGGAGGAAGCTTTCAGCGCGTGCAACACACTTAAGGGCATAGAGGAAGCGGAAAAGAAGAATAAAATAGCGATAAAGAACATTAAACAATATAAGCCAAAGACTCCGCGCGTATGTTTAATTTGTATTTCTTTTTTAGACAGAAGCTTTCGAGTACATTTTACTCAAAATAAACAGTGATAGAAAATAAGGAAGGTCACTGAAACAAAAGTTTTTGACAAGGGGACCAATTACTGCCCTGACGAAGGCAAGATCTCTTGTCGAAACGTTGGCTGCAGCTACATTCCTCTTCTACAGCTGTTAATCACTTAAAGCCTCATTCTTTCTATGAACCTCTCTCTTGTTTTGGATTTCAATCACGAGAGCGACATCTTCCGAAATGCAGATACCACCGCGAATGAGCCTAAGCGAGATCGGTGCGGTACACTGCACTGCAACACACTCATACGTACGCCAGAATATGGCTGGGCGATATCACCGCCGCCGATGGAGACGAGTGGCAAGCGTGGCGCAAATCGTAACGAACGGTGGGCACGTTAGAAGTGTAGCATTAGGTTCTGCAAACAGCAGCACTAAGAGCTTTCTAAACCGGGACCATTGCTCAACGAACCCTCTTTCGTTTGGAGCGCAATAGCGTTTTAGAAATTGTTACAACGGTGTATGTACGGAACAACCACTCCAGTTTCGAGAAAATGTCGCGCGATAAGCGCGCAGACGGGCCAGAACAAATAAACGGCTTAATCTTCCAGTTATCACTGCTTTACTCGTATGACCAAAGGACAACATCAGAAGTTCCATAGAACGTTATTTACCTTCTCCGTGGTAAATGAACCGGCGAAATGGAAGTGCCACAGAAGAAACACTTACACGCACAGGCAAAAAAATTACTCTCAAACAGCTTCATGGTCATATACGGTGTCGTTGTACAGCTATGTAGAAATCACCAAATGTTTGTTTTAGCTAGGCTGCAACTCTCACTTTGAAATACTGCTCAATGAAACGTCATCGCGAGTGCTCTCGTCTCACCTGACAAACGGCAGGGCAGGTTTTGGTTAGTGCGTGAAATAATCGACGGCTCGATACGCGTTACTGAAAAACAAATGGGAAGACTCAAACGACGACCAGCGCGACGCCTCAGTTTCTGATAGCAGCTCGACGTTTCTGTAGTCAGAGATACGAGTTGCTGAACGCCTGAGCCGCTATACAACCTCGCTGCGTATGTTTTAGCTGGATACACAGAGCGCAGCCGAGTCGCGACATGCAATTAATTACGGATGTCTCATTTGCCGTCTCTTGGTGTCAGCGAACTTTCTGTCAGATATAACGAGGCAAATTTAGCTTTCAAATAAATGGAGCTTAACTTTGAGCTTGCAGAGGAAGTTAAGGTGGCATGCGAGTAAAAGCAATAGGCTCGGTAAGAAACGAACATAATATAAAAGGGCAGAGAGCTGAACAGTTGCACATTGTATAAGGCATAATTTCAATTCGAGACAGTATGAGATAAAATTGTCGATATAACTGAATGGTTCGAGTTTGTTTTGGTGGGTTTTCCTTCGGTTTTACGTTTTGTTATATGTTCCTGCAGCTCACATTCATGCAGGCATAACTAAATATATTTATTGAGCAACACTAAAATACACCGCTACGGAGGACCCTAGAAGAACTGAAAGTTGGATGAGCTTGTGAACTTTTGTTATATTGAAAGCACCGGGAATGATTAACTATCTAGAGGCAGTTGAGGCTTTTCACACAAAAAAAAGAAAAGAAAAAAAAAAGAAAGAAAGAAGAAAGGGGAAAGTCACATGTGTCAGCCATCCATCTTTAATGATGTTAAACAGCAACCTGGCGTTTCTTGAGAAATTGTTTCATTTATCACCGTATCAACTTCGCTTGTCCTGAACAGAGCGGCACGCCATGCGGCGTTATTTATTTATTTATTTATTTATTTATTTATTTATTTATTTATTTATTTATTTATTTATTTATTTATTTATTTATTTATTTATTTATTTATTTATTTATTTATTTATTTATTTAGCGTTTTGTTTCTTCGTCACCGGTTCAAAAATGGCTTTCTTCTCCAAAAAAAAACAAAAACAAAAAAACACGTGAGTTTGAAGTCAGCGCTCATCTGGTCTATTTTTTGTTTCGTGTTTTCGTCTCTTCTGCGCTGTATAGTCAACCATGGAGGGTGATTCGCCCGAATGAATCTGAGCAGTCGAGAACATTGCCAGAGCGAAAAACTTGGACAGATCTTTTTTTCTGGGTGGCTGTGCGGCAAGTAACATTTTTGAATACCTTGTGTTAGTTACTTCGCTGTGGTATAGCAGTGGTAATCAGCGTTGTTGTTGTTGGTAGTACGTGGTGGTGGTGGTGTGGTTAAAAACGCTGCGTTAACATTCAGGCTGCAGAAAAGGGCACACAAGGCCGTCCTTAGCATAGGTTGCAGGAGGTCACAGTCTGCAACGCCCTCAATAAAGTCCAACTGAGGATGGGAAACGTAATTAATATTTATTAAAAGAATACGACGTTTTGCAAAAATGAAGCGTGACAGGTGTTAGATAACAAGAAAAAGAATATGAAGGTGGTGCACGTATAAAAACAAACATCAAAACGAAGAAATCTGTAATAGTAGACAAAAACGGAGAAGCTAACTGGTAGGAGCATGACGCCGGACGGTCAACCTTGGGATGGGTTCATTTCATGTGTTTCACTATTAGGCTAACTAATTCTTTCAACTGGTTTAATCGTCTTTTATGTTAAACGTAGCGCTGAAGTAGGCTGAACCTTTATTTATTTTAAATGTAGAAAAATGGTAATGTATAGAAAGGTAAGAAAGCAGAAAATAAAGAAGCAAGAAAACAGAAAATAAATAAAGAAGAAACAAAAGGAAAGAAAGCGCTAAAAAATCACGAAGGGCACTGAGACTATGCCTCTGTTTATCAGGGCACGACCCAAGCGCATTGCTCACTATGAGAGGACGTCTGTCAAGGGTGTTCAAACAGTCACGCAGGCGAACCGCTGCTGGTTATATTGAGGACATTCTATGATAATATTGTTACGTGGACATGAGAGCTTACAGGCTATTTAGAATGGTTGAGCGGCGTACAAGATGGTGTGTGCGAAATCCAGTGCTTCACCGAAGTGCCGGGGTGGCCACAGGAACTACGACCTGGAGACGTTCTTCTTTTGATGCGACACAAGAAGTGAGGTCTGTAGGCTGAGTCTATAAACGTAGACGATGAAGGAGCGTGTCGAGCACACGGCCAGCCTCTTGGTTTGCTGGGAACCGCAGGAAGGGGACACCTCTGCATAGGAGTGAATATTTTGCCTGCTCATCAAACCATATATCCTTGCAAAGTTAGTACTTCACCGTGCGAAGAACGTTTTTGGCATCTTATACTGAAAATGTAACGGGAATCAGGGTATTTCAGTCGTGCGCTGCATTAGCGAATCTGTCTGTCACCTCACTGCCAACGATACGTACGTGGCTCACTAGCCACTGAAAACTGAGCCCATCACCAGCGAGAGAAGCAATGTTCAATGTTTTCAAAGGTTCGTAGACCATGGAGTGACCTACATTATATTAAAATTATTTTATGACTTCTAGGGCCACCTTAGGAGTCGGAATGTACCATCTAGTGATAACTCTCGGTAAGGAATCGATGATTTTAATATTCCGAACAGCTCTGCCATTGTGGACGACGTCTTTTGAGATAGCCGATAACTTATGTCTACTTGATAGGCTGGAACATGGAAGGCCCAGCTCGAGCTATCATTTGATATATATAGACCTGTCGGTGACGAGGAATGTATAGGGTTTCTGGAACTGGCGCATTTCTTGAAGCGTAAGGAGCTTTGCCTCTAGGTAGTGCATTGCCAATTTCTTTTTGATTTCTCGGATATTTAACGTCACAGAAGGCGTGATGAGCTGCAAATGAGGATATTTTATACCTGGATGCAAAAAATTATGATGCTGTGAAAGTATCTCTGCATGCGCTCATATTGCGTTACCAATTGATCCAGTTCCCTGAAAAAAAAAAAAAAAAAAAAAAACTTGGGGGGGGTTACGCGCCAAAACAACAAACTGAGCATGAAGCACGCCGTAGTTGGGGACTCCAGATTACTTTTGACCCTCTGGAGTGCTTCAACGTGCACCTAAATTTAAGTAAACAAGCATTTTTGCATTTTGCCCACATTGGAATGCTGCCGCCGGGGCCAAACTCGCGACCTAAAGCTCAGCAGCGCAACGCCATATCCAGTGCACTACCACGGCGGGTACCGGCTCTTTGAAGAAGTTTGCCACGAAGCGGGTGAGCAGTCTGCCACATCAATAAACGAATAAAGTGATGGCAGATTTCTTGAATGCGAAGAACTTGAAGGGGCTGTTCTTTTGCTTCTGTGATTACACGGCTACTGAGGGTTGAACGCTAGAAACAAGCTAGGCTATAATGCTGCTAAGCTTACGTTCATTTGAATGGGATAAACTTCGCATAACTGGTAATGAATATAAGAGAGATTGTCGTACACGAGCTATATAAAGCTTTATGCGAGATTCAGTTGTGCCGTTCGCTTTTCGCATCGCAGAACACTCCATGCTCGATTAACGCTCTCTTATATGTTCGATATATGATCCGCCCATGTTAGTGTTCGGTTCAGGGTAATTAGAACGAAGCGATTCTCTCCGCACAGCAGGTAATACAGCCTAGTTGTCATAATCATGATCGTGCACGGCTACTTTCTTTTAGGGTGTGTGTTCATGTTGCCCCCTATCAGTAACGCTTATATGCGTAAAGCTATAATGAAAGGGAAATCACGTGTACCCTGCAATGATGCCAATCATTACTGTACGACAGTGTGTGCTTAAAATGTGCAAACTTCTCGTGGCCTGCTTCTCATGATGTATATGCTCTATATTGTGAAAGACAAAATGGTCATCCACCCTACAGAGCAGCACAAAACTACAAAGGAAACTCTTTTTAGCTTCGGGGTACTCTCTGGTGGATAACAATTATATTTTTTATGAAACTTACTCCACCTTGCGGGTTATAGCAGAACTGATTTGTCAGCTGTAACATAGTACTCAATTTGCGACCCTGTGGCTTGTTATAGATGCGCGGGCGCTGAAATAACGCTTTGCAGGAGGCAGGCGCGCAACCTGCTCTATTTGGGTAGACGGACGCGTTTCGCCGACGTTGCTTGCGAGGTCCCCGGGCGACCGCGCGCGCTCCAGCCTGTTTCAAGTCCCTTGCGCCTCTTGCGTAATGCCCAGACTCACCCCTGGCGGGGCACCAGAAAAAGCCGTCGCATTTGACAAAAGCACGCGACAGTGTTTAGGTAGTTGTTGCTACGACGGCACGCAGCGCTACATGTTTTTTTTTATATCTGTATTTCTTTCAAAGCTAGTACTAGATGGGAGAAAGTATTAAGAATAAAAACTGCAGGCAGGACCTGGTGTATTGGAAAAAAAGTAACGGTTAGGGGGGAGGGGGGGACGCGAGAACAATAATAGTATTAAAGTGAATACGTAAGTTTATATTTATAGGGTGACCATCTTCAAGTTTCGCGGAATTTTTAAACATCCCTTGCGACAGATCGCATAATTCTTGTCCTTGAGCTGGATTATTCGAAGCGGTAGACTTTACTAGCAGAAGAAATCCAAACATATATTCAAACATTTAACAAACTTCACTAATTAACATCTCAGTTAATTTCTTTACGGCACATATTGTATATAGCTGATTCATTTGGAAGACGGGTCCACTTGAAATGAATCTCCAGGATGACAGCGCTTTCAAGATGTTATTTCCGAAAGTGTGGGACGAAATACATGGGCGTTCCAGTTACTTTTGTGCTTCAATGGATTAAAGAGGGTTTTGATAAAAAAGTAACTGGATTAACAGTGCATTTTTACGGTGATTTTGGTGTCTTTCCGAACTGGCCTTCGTCCTGCAGTGGACATAAAAATGAGTGATGATGACGACAGCGGCGTTCACATTCCAGCGCATCACAAATAACGGATAGCTTAGCTTCTGAAATTCTTTCGAAAGTATTCCACCGTTTCGAATCATAATGCCAGGAGCAATCAGGGCCACCCCAGTCAGGTAACATAAAATGCACCGTAAGATCTGGGTACAGGGCCACGTTAAGCGTAGACGTGCTGAGAGGTACCCAGTGAATCTGTGCAGTTACGCTGATGAATTGTGAAAGCATATGCAATATCATTTGATGCGTTGCCGCATATCGTGTCTGCAACGGCTGGCGCTGTGTAAGGACAATGCCACGTGTGCAAGATAGTGCAGAATAACCCTTGAGCGAGTTCAAATTGGGCTAGTTGGATTTGGATCATGGTTGTAAACAAAACACAGCGCTAACACAAGGGGCGACGGAAGAGCTTTATTGCTCCTGTATTTGTATATTTTTCGGGCAGATCCCAATAAAATCTCAGTTGAGAGACAGTGCTCCTGTCGTCCTTTTCTTCGTTCTTTGTGTTAGCGCTGTGTTAACTTCGAAACCATGAATCTTTATTCTTCGTTTCCGTAGACACTAAAGCCTTCAAAAAAAAATAAAAAATTGTCAGCCTCAAGAACTTGCTTCTATTGATGTTGATAAGGACTTAACTATGCATATAATGCCCCTCACTTTGTTTAAACACTTGCTGCATGTGCAGTGCAGATGGGATGGCGTGACACTAGAAATACTGAAATAACTTCTTGTAAACAACCTAGAAATTGCGAACTGGATGATAAAGCGAAACCTAACTTTTCTAATAATATGTAAAATCACACTAGATCTAAAATTCAATGTGAAATGATCATTTTCTTGATGCCAGTTACATGCTCCACTAGGCTATATAGTCAGGAAGCGACTGCCTCGTTATTTCGCTTATGCGACAACACCAGGGTATTGGCGTGTCTGCTGGAGTGGGCTCATGTAACAAGTGAAGAGCGAAAAAAAAAATAAATAAAATAAAGTGTTGTTCACGTCGCACGCACTTTCTCGCCCGACCCGGGGCCATAAAGACAACAGTCCCCGGCACCGTCTGATAAAGTAGCCGAGTGGGGCTGTTCCAGCTCTTTTGTGTTGTTGTCGCGCACGCCCCCCGCACCCCGTAGACACGATGGTCATCCGGGGCTGTCTTCATTCGCAGTATCGGGTCAAGCGTGTTGGCCACGATTGCTCGGTGGCCTCGCAGTGACTCTCTCAGGCCGGGCCAATCATGACGTGGCGATATACTTTTTATTTGCTTGCCACCGAAGAGCGTCGGGTGCCCGAGTAATTTGCGCCCGGCGCAACGAAGCAACGAAAACAATGTGTCGCGACTGCCTTCCTCGTCGAAGGAACACCGCGAAAAAGCGGAAACAAAACGCAAGCACAGCGGTGGCTCCAGCGCAGGCGTGTAAACATTGCCCGACAATGAGGGATCATTCTCACTCGTCGTTACTGGAAAAGGCATTAACGACCCATATAAGTCAGGAAGGTCACGGATGCGCGCACTGGATTTTCACGAGCTCTGTGAATTCTAGCTGGGCCGGGGATTTCGTAGCCATGCCTTTTCCAATGCTATCCATTTTCGCGCTTCGTCAGTGGTCAGAGCGACGCTCCGTGCGCGTTATCAGTGAGATCAGCCGGCCCTGAATGGTGCATGATAAGGCTGGCATAAAATCGAACCTGAAGGCATCGCTGCAATATCGCGGCCCTGGGCCGGTATTTTGTAGCGATGCCTTTGCGATGCTAATGCCTTTCCGCGCTTTTCGCGCTTGGTCAATGGTCAGAGCGACGGTCCGCTCACGTTATCAACGGGATCAGCCGGCCGTGAGTGGTGGATGATAAGACTAGTATAGAATAAAGCATAACGCATCGCTACAAAATACCGGCCCTGGTGCGTTTGGACTACTTCTCGCAGTGCACTGTGGACATGTGGTGAAACAGTATTCAACGTGACATTGGCAAAAATTGCCCTGCGAAAGTGCATGTCCAGCGAAGCTGTTAAAACCACCACTAGAACTGCTGAGGGGGGTATGCAATGCTTTGTGGCTTTAGAGTAATGGGAGTAATGGTAATTTTGACAGCACGCCACCGCCCGTAAACATGTATATAGCTGGGCTGCAACAACATTGAAATCAGTTACTAGGCTGGGTATTTTATATACGAAAGGTTAGGGACGTCACTCCCCACGTCGCAAGCTGCCGGCGTCACGGCAGCTCGTGCAACAGTAATCTATACCGGGAAACATATGCGCGTAGCGCTACGTGCTTGTTATCATGAGCGCATTATCAGGAGCGCATTATCAGGAGCGCATTATCATCAATTACGTGGTTCGGATGCTTGTTTTGAGCTCGCTCTTTATTTAAACGTATGCTGTTCTGTACATAGTATGCGTGATTCCAAAGAATGTATGCACTGTTCTCTTCACTTTGCTGAGTGCTTGTAGCCTCGGCCTTACGGGGCTATCAGCCATTACATTTTTGCTTGCTTAAGGGGGTATGTGCCATTGATGAGTCACTGCGTGTAGCCTCTGCCTTACTGGGGTATGAGCCATTGCTCTGCCCTGCCGCCGGTATTGGCCCACCATTGTTTTCTGCCGACGTTACGCTACGAAGAAATCCGCGATTCTAGCCCTAGACAGCTTCGCTGTAAAGCTTTGCTTCCCTCGAGTGTTTCTCACGACAGAGTATGGTGACCTCTGTCTTCTCCCGCGTCGTATGCCGCTTTTTATTTACTTTGACACTATTGCGCCATGCCCCATTATTGTTTTGGGTCAGTAATTGCCAAAAGAAACTTTTACCCACGATTGTTTGCATTAACAGGAACAGCACTAAGAGCTCTTGTAGATTAGTCGCAAGCTTGTGGTATTTTGATTTCTTTCGTTGTTTCTTGTTGGACGGAATATCAAAGAAAAAGAACAATGCATTAACACTTTTTTTTCTTTATGGCGTTCAGTTCTTCTAAACGGACCAATCATGACCAGAGTCCGTATTCGCGAATCTCCACTTTCGTAAATGCCGTCAGCGAATTGTCATCGCCGTATAGACCGCCTAGTTATCACGCCAGTCACTAAGATGACTTGCTTGGGCCCGAACCTCGACCAGCGAGAAAATGCTTTTATGCAAGGGAAGTTACAAATACGTCCCCCGAACCCAAAATACACGAAGCAGCTCGCCTATGCTCGAGCGGTTCGCGAAAGGACACGTCGGCCAGTCCCTATATAGTGACTACATTATTAGATCAGGCAGCTTACCAATGACAAAGATTTCTTACGAATGAAACGTTCTGCGAATTCAGCACCAGTTCCCGCAAGCATGCAAAAGTTTTTTTAATGTAAATTGCAGAACAGTCCTCTGAGCCATCAGTGCAGTTGAAGTAGCAAGTTTTATTCCACACACACACACACTGCAACGTCCTAAGCTACTGTGTAGGTTGACAGGCGCACGGCGTCTTCACGCCCACGCCGTCTATTCCCTATCGTGCGCATGTCGCAACAGCTTTAAAGTGGCTGCCAGTGCGGCAACTTCCGCGAATTGAAGTGATCGTATTTTTCTCGGTCGTTCTTGTGCGGCAATTCGTCACTTCCCGGTAAAAGAGAGAGAGGCAAAGACGAAGAGGGAGGCCGAAAAAAAAAATGTTGCAGTCAATTTCAAGCAATCGCTCGGACATCTTTTTTGCTAAAGCCCCATCCGTGCTCCTACTTTTTCCCCCTCTTTAAACAGACATTCTTCCTTGATATGCTTTGCTCTCACGCAGTGAAATGTTTTATCAGTGACATGAACGCGCTTCTAAACCGCAACAGCAGGGGATTTTTTTTTATTATTGTTATTATTATTTCTCGTTTTCGTGTTCGCTCCTGTTTCAGAGTAGGAGCATTGCATTCAATCAGCCATAACCGGTGCAGGGGAAAAAAGAAGAACGAGGTGGGGGTGGGGTGTTCGCAGCTGCTGGGCGCAAACTCGGGCGCGCTAGTATACAGTCCAGGCACTGCGAATAAATATGTCGCAAGCGCGTGCACTGTCACTCGTCGATCCCAGCATCGCGTTTTTTAGGGTCCCCGTCCCGAAGTTTTGAGGGCTGGCCCTCCTGGAAAGCTTTTGTCTCCGCAGGAATTTCACCCGGAAAGATAGGCGCCAGCAAGTCGTGCTTGTATACCAAACTAGAGCGCCCCGAGTGCGACTTTCACACAGCTGTGACAGCCTGCTGGACCCTTTTTAACGCTAAGAGGCGTTCAAAACGCCGCGCCAAAATACCGGCCTCTGCGGGGCACGACGAAGGCCACATCAAAACATACGCGGGCACATACAGAAGATAGGGACGGGGAAAGTGGAATGGCGAGGCGAAAGCTAGACTATTCCGAGGGGGCGGCGTTGGGTTTCTCCGTTTGTCTCGCTCGCTGGACGAAAAAAAAAAGATGAAAACACAGAAAAAGAGGAGTTAAGGCACGTCCATCAGCTCGAGGGATAAATGCGTTGCCTGTGCACCCCCTTCTCCAGTGGCTTTGACCAAGTTCTTCCCATTGCATGGGTGGGGTGTCGTTGCGCGTATCTCTCTTTCACGATTTCTAGCTGCTCTTTTCCGCGTGATCCTCACGAAGCACTCATTCCGCATGTGTCGCTTTTTGCACATTAAAAAGACAGAATTCCGGGCCAGGGAAGGAAAAATGAGAAAAATAAACGAAGAAAGGCGCGTTTTTTTCCCCCCCGACTGATGTTAACAACACGCAAGAAAGGAACACTGGACGTTGCGCACTCCGCGGAACGCTTTTGCTCAGCGCCGGTCTACTGCGGCATGTGCGTGGGCCGCGTATTTTCTGGCTAGCGTGCGTGTTTTTGCTCGGACGTTTGTGGCTGGGCCAATTGCTTGGGCGACCGAGGCAGTTGGGCGCGTCTCTTCTTTCATAAATTGTCTGCGCGGCGTTGTTTCCGTACTGCGTCTCTGGTGGTCCAGAGAAGGCGGTCGCGCGCCATCCCCCGCCCGCCCCCTCAAGCCGCTCTTCCCCAACGGGCTTGTCATTCAAACGAGACGGCTGAACCCAATTACCAAAGTGAAATCCGGACGACCTCTGTGCTTATGCTAAACAGGACGCAGCTATACGGTTTCGACAAAAAGGATGAAAGGAAATATTTCATGGGCATTCTCGAAAAGAAACAGCGCAGCCGACTGATCGATCTGAGGGTTATGCGGTCGGCCCGATGCGATTGCCGTTGCGCCTTCGAAAATGGCAGAACAAATCGAGGGAAAAAGTTAAAAAAGAAACGCAGGACAAAACAAAGAAGTGAAACGAGATCTCTTTGGAAGGATCGGCGCGTGTAAGCAAGTTCGCATTGCTAACGTGATTGGTATCGCCAGGCGAAATTAGTTTTCTGAAAACCTTTGGTCATGTTTGGTCTTTCTTCGTGCGCTCCGCTTTCCCAGAACGGTCCGAAAACCAAGCCACACAAACCAAGCCCTTTTCAGACGGCCTCGTTACGCTGACCGCAATTCTTATTTGCGCGTCGAGCTATAAACAGTGCAGCGCACTGTTTGTTCCGCGATTTCACGGTGTCCTCAATCTCTTCCCAAGCGGCAGTGCGTTCGCATGAGAAGAGAGTGATTAGCAGTCTGCCTGCCGGTATTGCGTGGAATCAGGATTCCATGCACTGCTCCCTTGATTGTCCTGCCACCTGAGCTGCGTCTCTAGAGTTTTATCAGTTGTATCAATAACGTGCCCGAAAACATTATTAGACCAATGTAATCAGGAAATCTAGAGGGGATACGTTGCCATCACACACCCTAAGCTTCCAATTTGTTCCTTGATAGGATTGTTCTTCCTCATGTGTATTCAATCAATCAACCAATCAATCAATCAATCAATCAATCTTTATTTGACGACGAAATCAAATACAAGATGGGTATAAGTACACATTCGGAGGTCTCGAAGTAACAACTGTCGGGTGGACCTGCTCACAAGACATAAAAAGGGGGTTAGTAGGATCGTGGCCAACAGTGAGTCATATCATATTTTATACAATTTCCACATCCTCATCGGAAATAAAGGGTAAGAGAAAAAAGATCAATGAAAAATATCACAAGTGTAATCACACAGTTAAAAACAAAGGATGAAGCAAAAAAATTGAAGAAATCTTAAAAATAACTTACAGAAATTCTAACCAGGATAAATGGCACGTAAAACTAACAACGAGGACAAGTATCAAGTATAGGAAAAATTCAATTACTCGGTAATTTGAACAGTACATTGCGTAATGGTAAAGCAGAACAAAATCTAATTAATTATATGTTCGTTAAATTATACTGTGTGTCAGATAAAGTGTTAATGAAATGCTCCTTCGTTCTACGCTTGAATGATAATAATGTAGATGACTTCATATCAGATGGTATTGAATTCCAAACAGAAATGCCTGAAAACGCGACGGTAAATTTCCCATAATTATTTCATGCTTTTGGAAGGAGAAGATGAGTTGTGCTGAAAATCTTGTGTTGTTATTATTGATGAGGCTGGAGCGAGTAAAACCTAGAATATTAAGCTCGGTATTTATATGACGAAACATAAGTAGTGACAGCTTATGATTGAATAACCTGCGTAAAGGTAAAATATTTAGGGAACGGAATATGGGAGCAGAGGGAGATGCATGCGATTGGAATGCAATTGATCGTAATGCCTGCGTTTGTAAAACTTCTAGGATAGGATAGGAATAAACTTTATATGTCCAACGGTTATGGCTGTTGGTGCCCGGGGCTAGGATATGTGGTCACACCTTCTAGCTTCTAGTAAAACTTCTAGCTGATGAAGATGTGTGGCCTATGTATTAACCCAAGATGACAGGCAGTATGAGAGATGACTGTGTATGTACGCGTAATATAAAGACGTGAGAATATTTTACTGAAAAAAAGAGTGAGTTTATATGATGATGTGAATACCAAATGAGATTTTTTGAATCAGTGATTGAATAAGGCACTGGAACTTTAGGTTCTCACCTAGAACTACACCAAGAAATTTAGTAGACGCGGATCTTGCAAATACATTATTATTTAGAGACACTACAATAGGATCATTGTGTAAAGTTTTTGAAGAATGGAGTACCATAAGTGTTGTCTTAGATGGGTTAATGGTTAGCTTGTTTTTTTACACACCATGAATGAACATTCGCAAGGTCAGCGTTAAGTTTATCCTGCAATGCGAATAAATTTTTATCAGATGCGAAAATAGGGGTGTCATCAGCATAAAGAAGGCAGTGCGCATGTGTTAATATTTCAGGCAAATCAATAATGAAAATGAGAAATAAAAGTGGCCCAAGTATTGATCTCTGAGGGACGACTGTATTTACAATTTTTTGTGAGGAGAAGACACCATTAACTTCGGCTATATATGGTCGGTCTATTAGGTAGTTGCGATTTATTTATAAAGGCCGCCCAGAAATTCCATAAGATTCAAGTTTACTTAAAAGAATACGATGGTTAATAGTATCAAACGCATTAGTGAAATCAATAAAGGGAGCACCGACTAAGAGGCCTTGATCGATGGCTAATTTAACCCTCTCAGTAAAAGTAATAAGTGCTAGTTCAGTTGACAAATTCTCACGAAAACTAAATTGATCAGGAGTTAAAAGATTAGATTTGGATAACTATTTAGTTAAGCGATTGTGTATTAGTTTTTCGTTCACCTTATTAAAGAGCGACAAAATGCAGATAGGACGATAATTACTCATGCACTTATGGTCACCTTTTTTAAATACTGGGATTACTTTACCTGTCTTGAGGTGATTAGGAAAGATGCCATCTATAAATAATCTGTTTACTATATGTGCTAACGCATGTGAGATTTCTTTAGACACAAGCTTAACGCTAGAGGGGTGTATGAAGGCGAGACCTGGACCGTTTGGTTTAAGAGAATTGATAATATTACATACTTCTGGCGATGTTGTGGGGAATATGTAAAAGGAATGAGAACGGCGCGGAAAACTAAGTAATGTTGAATCAGGCTGACTACCATATACAATGCTAAAATGGTCACTCAAAACGTTAGCTATGTCTTGATCATCAGTAATATTAGCAGAATCGCGGTTCACACACGATATGTGATTTTTAGTTGGACTAACGTTCAAGAATTCTTTAATAACCTGCCAGTTTCATGTGGTATCACTTCCATTTTTCCTTATTTTATTTTCGTAGTAATTACGCATGGAATTTTTTAAATTGGCTGTTAGAACATTTGAATATGTGTGGAAGCGCAACCACAACACATTATTCAATGGCTGGAACAAAACCTTAATTTTCTGATATCAAGTGCATCATAAGCGCCTTGGTATGACAAGGGTTTGCTACGCCGCAGCAGCGGCAGAAATAGCAACAAGTCATCTGGTCATAGTCTAAGCTTATAAATTATTACGTTCACTGCCGTTTGTTCCTTTTGAATCTTCTTTGCACTTTAAACTTCCGTCAGGATATTTCTAACAGCATTTCTCTTAGTGTGCATTGGCGATTCTTTTCCTCTCTTTCCAAATGTGCCAGCCATGGTATCCGTTCCTAAAGATGGCAGAAAGCTCTGCGTCTTTGTCTGTCAATTTGGAAATGTGTCTGCCTCTACAGGACGCACGGATGTGTGCACTGCAGGGTAATAGAGTGGCACATACAAAACTTGCTCGATAGCGGCTTTCGATGAAATCAAAGCTATACTTCTGGGGCCAAATTCAGAAAGCTTTTCGCTCGTAAGTGTTCTTTGTCATGTAGCGTACGACTTTTCTTTGAATACAGGTCCTGTTATTTTTTTCTTTGATTTATATAGATGGCTTCTGTTTGTTCCGTGGGATTCCAATTTCTTTATTAGTCTCCGATAACGCATAGACACCGAGGGAGAAACAGTTTGATTTATCAAAAACTTGTATACATTGCCCCTTTCTACGCATTACTGGTGCGGCAGTGAGGTCGCAACATTTGAGTATTGGGTCTTAGTAAGTGCGTTGTCGCTCCACTTTGACCCCTCGAGGGTGCAGGATGTGGTTTCGGCGTTTCGGAGTCTGGTCTTGATCCTGATGTTCATTAGGTCGCGGCTTCCAAGCTGAGTGCTTCCCAATCGCGCTGACAGGTCTTAGAAGAACTAGGTCAGCAACTGTCAGTTCCACGTCAGTCGCTGAATTATAGCGGAACGCTTAGGACAAGCCCCCGCTTGTAAAAAGCTGGCCCCGGTACTTCGCTCGAATCGGATTCAGTACTGTGATCAGTCAGATAGCAGGTGCTGCAGGTGTGATCTGATGGGACGCAGCGTGCGTATGCCACGAGTTTGCCCTGAGAGGCCGGTGGCCCTTGGACACAACAAATATGCTACTGCTAATGCTGCTTTAGTGGTACTGCTTCACCGACAATGCAGATGAAGTAGTCTAGTACGTGTCCATCCGCTATGAAGAACGGATACCGTGCGGCAACTTCGGGTATTCACTGATAGCATTATACAGTACATCATCTGGAATTCTGCGGATTTGTCAAACTTTCTCCTACACTGCATGTATGGCTCGTTTTGACTAGTTACCTCGTTTCTCTCTTTGAGAAGCAACATTGTGGTGTCCCAATAGGTTTCCCTAATTGAGAAGCAAGGTTACTGTTCGCTTATATATACTGGGCACCGCCCCATTTAAGGACGCTTGCTCCTTTAATGTTAACACAGTGACAGTGCCTCTCGCAACGTTTGTGGTTGCGATGAGACAACAGAACGTATCATCTTCCACTGTCCTTGCTTTGACGAGCCCCGTGCTACCCTAAGCGGACGGGAGGGCAGACAGTTGGAAACAGGGTAGAGTCTGGGACCCTGGCGTTGAGCGTAATCTGCTACGGAAAGTTGAGAGAGCCTTGCTGCGGCTTCTGAAGACAAGTGCACTGGGCCACTTTGAATTAGACTTTTAAAAGCGCCGGGGCATGTTACGCGTGCATCTCTATTTGACACCTTTGCTTCTCCTTTTCGCTCCTTTGCCCCAGTGCAGGGCAACAAGCTAGGGGCAACAACCTTGCCACCTTCCCGCTTCGTTTTCTACCTTCCTCACACAAAAGCGCTCCTGAAAGAAGGCCCAAAGTATCGTATATTTGCCACATAGTAGGGGGCACATTGCCGGCAGCTCAATCTTTGAGAATGGACGAGGGAAATTAGAAAGGAATTAACCATGACGGAAAATGTAATTCCGGCAGAATTGTTTGCTTTCGATAGTGTCTTCCATTGGATCTTGGGAGTGAACCTTTATTTCGATGCTTTATCTAAATGTAGTCTTGAAACTGCTCAGCAGTTAATTGCCTTCGGGCGAGGTGGTGAGCCTTCTTGATGCCTTATACGCCACTCGTGGGCTAGGGACGTCCGTAGTGGAAGTGAACCAGTGTCCATACGGAGTCGACAGACACACATAAGTACTGACTTATCACGTTGGACGGGTTTCGTACATATAGGCATTGCCGTCTGGAAATCTGTAACAGTGTGAGGTACAAAATTCTCCGCCGTATGCACATAGCATGTAGGCATGGGCTCTACTTTAGGCCTGCCGATGATTTCGATGGGGCCGTCCATCGCTGGACCAATTTGCTTTAATAACTGTCACTGGCGCTGCCCCATACCGTCGCAAAGCCATCGACTAGTCGTGTAACATGCTGCATCTGATGACCGCGGTGTTTGCCGCAAATTGTTACACACTTTGACCATCTCAGGGTCTTCCTGACTTGGGATTTATGCGGTTGGTTCATGTGCTGTGTTTTGATAATGGTTCTGGTTTTAGCAGCTGTATGTTGTCTCAAGGTAAAAGCGTCACGGAAATATCAGTAGACTGCCCACATCACAGATAGGGTTGAATGTTCATGTTTATTTTCACTAGAAATTCGTTCCGTTTAAGATGAATATATATATATATATATATATATATATATATATATATATATATATTTTTTTTTCAAATGACTTTCACTGACTTTTTTCGGTGCATAATATTTCACGTGGATCGTACCGGATTTCTTTTTCGGTGATTATCTGGTTCAACAATTTTGCTGACGCTGAAACGTGCTGTAAGACTGCAGATTCTGCTCTGCGTTACTGCAGTTGCATCGAAGTTTTCGAGAAGCCGTCCAGAAAAGGCACAACGCCATGCAGCGATATGATTAAAGAGGAATTGCTAAGACACTGTGATTAAATTTGATATTCGACCACAAATAGAATGACACTTACTTGCAACATTATGCGGGTACGATGAACACATAATAAAATGATTGAGTAGATACTACCTAGGCGTTACTATCAGTGAACGTGTCCATTTCGTCCACAGTGTGAGGACGGCAAGGACCCGGGCCATGGTACCCCCAATAATTTTGTGTACCATAGTACCTCCCCGCTTCTTGTTTTTGTCGCCGTGGGAAAACGGACGCAAATAAAAAAGTTAAAATTGCTTGCGTGGCACAGTGACGCGTGACCTTGACCTTGTTAGACTCCTCGCATCGGTGAGCATGTAGGCTCGCAGCTGTGCAAGCATCGCTGTCTTATCTTTCTGGTAAATTTTCTTTCACTGACATTGAATTCCTGAAAAAAGATTTGGCATACTTTTTTTTCGTTTAACCGAAAATGCTGAACTCTAATCATAGCGATGAATAGCCTACATCTACCTGTCACCTTTGGCCGTCGATGAAGTTCTTAAGTATGTTTGTAGATATTTAAGAGCTTTGAGTATTCAGTGAGGCTGCTGCTACTTGTACATGGCAAGGATAGTGCTGTGAGAACTCTTGTTGCTATCGAAGGTGTTCGGTGGTTGAGTTCGAGTGCTTCTGTATGTGCGCCGCTGATTGGATAGTAAAGAAGATGGTTATTAGATATGGTAATATCAACTAACGCACGTCGCCCTCTCGCACTCCTCGGATGCGATTCAGCACCCATCGTGGTAAGTGACTGCATTATTGAAGTTACGTTGCATTTCAGCGGCGTTATCCCCGCTGTACTTTCAATATGCATTTGTAGCGTACAAACTGAGTTCCGTAATCAAAAAAAGATGGCTGACTAATGGAGTAGCACACGAGGAATAAGGATTATAAACAGGGATAAGGTGCCTCAGAAATAGGCCAGCCTTTCTGAAACTGAGTTCCGTGTAATGCGTCAGTCAACAATACTAAAGCAAACGTTTTTTTTTTTTTTTTGTATTTATCTTTGGTTGGTCTACCATCATCTGTGACAACGTGTTCTGTTTTGTCAGGCGCCGTAATGAGTCTCACCTCTTTGCAGATGCGTGACTGGTAATATCCAATTCCCTGCTCTATGGCCTATTCCCTTTTGCCCTGCTGATCCAAAGAAACTCCATACATCTCCAGAGAAAGGTCATACGTATGTGTATAACAAGTTCTCGATGTCGAGAATCTTCCCGCTATAAGGTACTTGAGACATGGCGCAATTGAACAGGGACACTGAAATCTCCGATTCCTGAAGGACACCAACACAATTTTGACGCCGGATATGGTTTCCTGTTTTATATGGGCATGAATACTTCTGCACTACTGCCTTGAAGGCAAAGCCGGCAATAAAATGATTCACACATCTTCGGAGACCAGAGGTTCATGTTTTTTCCATGAATATGTCATGAGGGACACCAACGAAAACTCTGCGTCTATACCGCGCATGATATCACGTTGTGGAGAAGTATGGCGTGTCATCTTTTCCGTAAAATAAGGACCAGAAACTAAACGGTGTTGGCGCGCGTGTGAAGCTCCTGGGCCAGTATTCACAAAATGTCCTTTTGCAACAGCTGATCGTAACATATGATTAGCGAAGGCGGCCGAGACCAGTGGCAAACAGCAGTTGCGAACGAAAAGCTTTGTGAATTCGGCTCCTGATCCCAAATAGACCATGCAGCTTAGGCTACATTTCGATTTTTTCCTAAGAATTAATCTGAGGTTGGCATCATGGGTCTTGCCGGCTACTCCTCCTCACTTAGGCAAACATACACATCCACGTTAGGCCGTCTCCAACAAACACTCAACAGGAATAGTAAAATTTAAATTAGATAAACGTCGAATCACGTTCGCACATTGTTCACGCAAATTGCAAGAGACATTGAACGTGCAGTGGTTTGCCAAGCTTGTGTATATGTGCAACAGCAAGCATTTTAGGCACCAAGAACTTCCAGCAGTGATGACGTGTTCATCACAAATAGTCTATGCTACACAGACACCATCATTAATTACCTGGTACGCTTTTTTGTGCACGCATGCAGTAGGTTGCGATTAAAATTGAAGCAAGTGCTGGATGGCTCGTCATATCTATCGATTGGTCTCAAGTAACGTAGTCGTACGTGGAGACGATGTTTTTGGAAACAGCCCATCAGTTGCTCGTTCGGCTAACTCGATTGCGCTGATGCCGCTGCTTTCCCACTGAGATGCACTCATTACCCGTTGTCGTGTGCTGGCCTAGCAGCTAATGTAGTAAATCAGAAAATACGTGTGTTGGTTGGTTCCTTCCGAAGCTTTCAGGCACCGTTACGAGGCTATATTGCTAGTCCCCGCCACGGTAGCCCAGTGACGTTTCACTGCTGAGCTCGAGGTGGGGTTTCGATGTCGGCCACGGCGACCAAATTGATGGGGTAGAAATGCAAAAAAAACGCTCTTGTACTTAGGTTTTGGCGCACGTTGACGAATACCAGGAGGTCAAAATTAATCCGAAGCCCCCCACTACGTCGTGCCTCATAATCAGGTCGTGGTCTTGGTGCGTAAAACCTCAGGTTTTTTTTTTAGATTATTTTTAGATTGGTAGCGTACATTTCTCTGCGGATTTGTATCTGATCTATTCCCATTTTCAGCTGCTTTGTATGACCTTACTTTCTACGTTGCGAAGAGGATCTCATTACCTCTTAGAGGTTAAGTCCTCAGTCTGCGATAACACAAGAAGGTGGTGCAAAATGCTGTTTCATCACCGACATTCTTTGCCAAGTGGCTACGCGAGCCTTGCCAAGCACGAACAAAAACGCTGCCATGACCTGCGAGTTCTCGCCTGGGAAGTACGTAAGCCTGTCAGCGACGAGAGCGTGTTCTGATTCTCATTAATTAGATTTTTTTAATTTTCCGAGGCATCACAGGTGCTACGGTGACAAAAGCAACGAGTGATTGGTGGAGTTTAACGTCCCCAAGAAACACTAGGCTACGATAAGCGTCGTAATAGAGGGCTCGGAAGTATATTTGATTGGTTTGGGTTCTTTAACACGCGTAAATATCGACAAAACCGACGAGTGTGACTCGCAAGGTTTGTCCCTAAAAAGATTGAAGCGTTCGCGGTCTATAGTCCCAGGTAGATTCACAATGCGCGTACGTGTAACTTCGATAAATTATAGTATAAGGAATTATCACGAGACGGTGGTGCAGCTATTGCTGGTCACACACACGTAACGTGTTCGTCCTCTCATGGAGCTCTCTACCGAATGCGTATGAATCGACTCGTTTTAAGGTAGGCTTGAATCTGTGCAGTGTATAGAGTTACCGTGACTGCCATTTCCTGAGAACCCAGCGTCATAACGCAAAATAAAAAATGAGCAGCCGCAGTAGCCTCATGATGCCAGCGTCTAATCCTCTCGGAATTTAAGTAAGATCTACTAAATACTCTGCAGAGCATGGACGCCGACTAGCTACAGCGTAAGCCAAGTGATTGACTCCCCGAACATGAAGCCACGTCTTCAAATTGTATTCATGCTTGCCACATCTTTGCATATTTCACCGGTTAATTCAGCCAAGTTTGGTTGTGTCTGATTATTTTTGCCTTCGGAGTCCTTATTAAGAAAGTCAGTAGCATGTCAGTAGTGACAAACCAAGAATCAGGAGTCCGAACATAAGAAAAGAGATCAGTAGATATGAGGTATGCGCAGAAACTGTCAAAGGGCAATAAAAGATTAACGAGATGCATGGCACCCGAAAATACCTCAGGTTGTTGGGACCTGCATGCCACAGGGCAATCAAGATTACTAACGCCAAGCTATAATTGCTGAGTACCTTATTTTTCAGTCAGCTCACAGAATCTCGTGGGATTTCGCCATTGTGGAGCGACTACCACCTCCATCCAGAACAAGAGACATTCTGCACGAATTCGCAATTGTGGGCTTCTTACTCCTTCGTAACGCTCATGCCCCACTGAAGGTGCAGCTCATTAACGCCGATCGCTTCGAATTGTTCGGAGCTCTTCGTCCACTACATGGCTCCGCAAACGTTGCCGAAGTTTAACTTATGACGCAGACGGTGCGTCGCAATACGCACTAGCTGCGCATACCAGTCAGCAGCATTGGCGAACGATCGCACGAGTGAACATCGAGCGTCGTTATCACACACCCGAAGTCTCGTACAACTGATGCTTCTTACAGCCACAGGCTTGAATACCTCATCATGAAAAAACAAAGGGATGCACGGGCAGCCAGCTCGCAGCTGAAGCATGGGGCGAAGTGTGAGGCCGTTGGAGAAAATTTGCGACGACGTTCGCGCTCGCTGCTTTCGCCTGAGCTTGAGAGGGCAAAGGCGCGAGACTTATGGGAAAACAGACAAGCCTTGCTGTTGCCACCGCTGCTGCCTCCTGCCTTGGCCTTCCCGTTTTTAATCCTCACGTTGCAAGGAAAGCCTGCGCGACGGACAGGACAAATAAACCACCCTGCCTTGGAGACGTGCGCGTGAAGCAATGGCTGCTTTGCGCCGAATCATTCACAGCACGGTGTTCGGTCTGTACAGCGTTTCAAACAACTTTCGCAATCTCATGGTTAGACTAGCGCCTGCTAGGAACATATACCTTCGGCGTCTTTTTCATCAACTCAGAGGCCGGGGGAGGGCCCACACGGAGCCAGCTCTATGCTGACCCCCCCACCGGTCTGGCCGAAAACAAAGTCCAAACCTCTTCAAGCCCGTTCACGTCGACCTTACGCCGGACATCTCTAATCAGTCGAGGGTGGTCGTAAATCGTAAGCTTGAGAGCACTCGCTCAACGCGTCTCCAGATCGGCGGCTGTAAACAGAAAGGATCTGTTTTTAACAAGGTCAGATCAGGAAAATGCTAGAACCCCGTAGTTTACCTAGCGCAAAAACGAAAACACGACGGGAAATCAGGGCCCACATTCACAATAACCTCTCGCGCTAGAATTGTTCGCAAAAGCAAACTGCCCCAGAAAGTTGTCCGCAAGTACATATATAAGAAGCGAAGGTCGTCAGGCGAATATATATATATATATATATATATATATATATATATATATTATTAAGAGAGAGAGGCAAAGAGAGATGTATGTGAGATTGTGAAGTTTCATGCTTCCTGGGCTAACATCTAGCGGTACTCGTGCTACAGCATCTTGAGTGAAGATGCTGTTTGTGGTTGCTCCGTAAGGGCATTCTCTTCCCCTACAATTCAGTACCTTAATCCCATCAAACACGAATCGCTTATATACAGGGTGTTTTATTTTAGCTGCACCAACTTTTTTTTTTTAAATTGCCTGTGGCAGATAGCACAATTATAATCCTTGATCTAAACTACTTGATGAGGCGGCCGTTACTTCCACGAAAAATCAAAACGCCTAATCGATAATTAACATAATTACTCTAATTAACATCTTAATTAAATGTTTTACGGCACTTTTTTTTTCAATCTACGAATTATAGCGCTGATTTCGCAAGTCGTATCCTCTTGGAACGAATTCTCAGGACTGAACCAGTTTTGAGATATTAATTTTCAAAGTGTCCGACGAAATGAATGGGCGTTCCAGTTAACTTTGTGCTTCAATGCGTAAAACAGTGGTTTCCTCAAAAAGACGCTTCTTGGGCGTCTGATAACTGCAGTCTCAATAAATTGATGAACGCCGTTTGTGCGTTTGATGAACGCATAAATCAAATTCCATGAGTATTTGTGTTTAATTCTGCCCCAGGTTTAGCCGACGCAGTCATGATGGGAGCCTCCGCCCTCGCGGTCATGCAGCAGGAGGCCTTAGTTATTGAGCCGCTAACTACTAAGGGGAGTACAACTACTGAGCAGTTAGCGGTCACAGTGTCTTGTCGCCCGTTGTCATTGGCTCAGACGAAGCCTCGCCGCCGTTATCGCCGGATGATTGACGTAGTTGGCCGCACGGTACGGTGGTGAATAAGAAAAAGAGACACGGAAAATGAAATCTATGCAAAATGTGGATCCACGGCCCGGATTTTCGGACGTTCCATTTCATTTTCTTTCCATTCTTCCTTTGTCGTTATGCGTCGTTATGCCGATAACGACGCACAACGACAAAGGCCTTAAGTAAGGTCCGCGCCAACGACGAAGGCCGAAAGGAATGCACTATGAAATGCATCGTTCGAAAATTCGGCCCTCACTCCGTATTATGTAAAGATTCTTTTCATTGACCCTTATTTTTGACATTCGTCATTGGTTTACACGGAGACGCGTCCCCGCTATTGCCGAGATCGGCCACTCAGTGGGAGATATAAGGAATGCATGCAATCGGATCAAATAAATACGTATTATCACGCTCAGTATGAGTTACAACGCGCGACCGCTTTGCCACGCGCTTTCGCGTTGTAGCTCATACTGAACGCTATAGTCCATAATACGGCCGCGGGATTGTTTGCATTTATGATAAGATAAGGTGAGAAGGTACCGTTATTGTGGGCGTGCCTCGCAATACGGGGGGAGAGAGGCCAGATAGCGCAGCGAGAGAATGGTGTTGGGACAAGCGGCTGAATTCGCATAGTTTTTCGTGCGTAGGTCATTTTTGCCATTTGCCGGCCACCTTGGCTAATAGTATTTAACTGTCTCTGCTTTGTGTTGCACGAGAGGTATAGGGACAGTGTACATATTTATACTGATGGTTCCACAAACCTAGAGTGTTCGTCCGGTGCTGTGGTTGTCCCAGCAAGAGCTATTACCATCAGCTTTAGGGCTGACCACCCTATGACATCGACAACTGCGGAACTAGCTGCTCTGCACGCTGCACTTTGTTTAGTCAATCGGCAACCACCTCGACAATGGTCAATCTTCAGTGACTCAAAGGCAGCCCTACAATCTGTGCTATCAGCTCTGCGTCGCGGGCCATACGAATAGCTCGTATTCGATATTATATTCCTACTCCATACATCACATGAGAAAGGACACCACGTGACGTTTCAGTGGCTGCCAAGTCACTACGGCTTCATAGGGAACGAAGACGCCGATAAAGCCGCTCAGGCAGCTCTTGAAGACACACAGGAAGATGCCATACCATTTTCACGGTCCGACGCAGCTAGCAGACTTCGAGTGCTTGCACAGGAGATCACGCTCTCTTTATGGTGCACACCAAGCAGCCAGACCAACCGGAGCAATCGTCAATACCACCTGCCCTCTTTAATGCATCTCTGTATGCCAACTGGACTCCGCCGAAGAGATGCCACTCTTCTTTATCGCATATGGCTAGGGGTGGCATTTACGAAATATTATCCATTTATCATTGGAATGGCCGACAACGCTCTTTGCAGTGCCTGTCTTTGCGAGGAGACGCTGGAACACATTCTATGTGAATGTCCTGAATATAATGTTCAAAGACAGTCCCTTGCGTCCGTTCTAGTGCGCCTTGACAATAGATCAATATCCGTTGAAACGGTTCTCACATGTCGTCGACAGAAGACAACGCAGCTGAAGGCGACGAAGGGACTAAAGTTTTTGAAAGAAATGGGCTTGGACAAGCGGCTGTGACAGTGATGTCACGTACCACGCAATAGTTACGGACTGTGACTGACGATGTGTGTGCTCTGCTATGTGCCCTCTCTTCCCCATCTTTCATTCTCCCCAATCCCGCTCCCATGTGTAGGGTGGCAAACCAGTTGTGCTAAACTGGTTAACCTCCCTGCCTTTCCTCCTCCACTTTTTTCTTCTTAGATAACCATTTACTGGTGTATACTCTTACGAACAATTTTCAAGACAGAACTTTTCTTTTGCTTTTTTTTTAACACAGGGCAAGATTCTGCATGCTTGGTTACATCGACTGACACACGCCACGCATCTCCCAGGTGCCAGCTCCTTTTAGTTGAATGTTCTCGCGACGAGGCACAGAGGAAATGTTGTTGGTGAGCTTGCTGCACCGCCTAAGCCAAATAACTCTTCCGGCCAAAGAATTTTCACGCTACATTTTTCTCTCAACGCTTGCAGTGAACACACGCGCCAGCGCGTACGACGCTAACTAGCGGGTGTTTTATACCTCTAGGGCTCGCGCAGACCTGGCACCTCTGCTCTGCTGCCAGAAAAGGGTCGGCAGTGTCCGGCGGCGCGGATCTTGGTTTTGCCGCCGCCGCTCGGTCTCGTGCTCGCCCGTGGTGAAAACAGCCAGACCGAAACATGGCCAAGAGCCAAGTCAAAGCCCGCCGCACCCGGTCTACTTCTCTCTCTCTCTCTTTTTCTGCCGCGCCATGTGCCCGATCTTGAACAGCTCACTCACTGACCACGACGACTTCATGTAAACGGGCCGAGTGGGCTCCCCCTTCCAGCCGTCATGTTACCATCGCGCCCGTGTCGACATCACTTCCTCCACGCTTCCCTCGCGCCATCACGCCACTCTTTGGAAATTCCCCCCAATACGTTGACACCGTTCTTTCTTAAATTATCTTTATTGATGATAATTGTCAAAGTGAATACTGGCGTAAGAGACACACTTAAAGCACTAGAGCGAAACAAGACGAGAACCAAAGAGTCAGCAAGAAGTTATCCTGAGGCATGTGTTTTTATTGTATTTCGCGCATCATCATCCTTATGTTCATTGCAGGACGAAGGCCTCTCCCACGCAGCTCTCTCTAAACACACCTTTCTTGCGTCAGCCCACCCTATCGCACGACTGCAGATTCCTAATCTTATGACATAATCTAATCTTCTGCCGTACTCGACTGCACTTGGCCTAGCGTCAGAAGCAGCACCAGCAGCCGCAAAAAGCTAGGCGAGTTTGTATGCCTTCGTAATTGCGTAAACAGGGCGAGAACCACGAAAAACGATACAAGAAGTACACGGGTGCAGTACTAGTCCAGTGAACACCTTGGACAGTTACAGATCATTGCGGGTCGTGTAGCTAGAAACATTTATTTGAGCGTTCGTGCGTGATAACAAGACATATTTTTTTTTTCAGATCCAAAGCACATCTTGAAATTCTATGTGAAGCGAAGCTTTCGCGAAGCCGTCAATGAAATGCTATAAATTGGCCCATTCATTTCCTGCGGCTTTGGCGTAAAGGAAACTGGGGCGCGAACATGTGCTTTCATCATCATCATTTATTAACCCTTAAAATATTACATTGCATAAGGGGGGAGGGGGGGGGGGAACAAAAATACATGATAACAAAAGTAGTATGGACGTCTAAGGCAGAAAAAAAGGTAAAAAAAAAGGTAATAAGCGGCAATGTGGTTAGGTTTAAAAATGGGCTGTCAGTAACCGCTTTAGGCCATCGCGCTCATTTACTATTGATTGTGGCAGCTCGTTCCTGTGCTCTATTATGATGTGCAGGAAATATTTAGGAAATGCGGTGGTAGTTCCATGAAGACGCTGTACACTTAAGCTGTTGAAAAGTCGACGGAAAGTGCTGTGAGGAGGGAGCTGAACTGTGTTACGCAGCTGGTAAAAATAGTAGTAGAGTTTGTGAAAAAGACGCAGTTGTGCAATCGTGCGGCGAGTTGAAAAGGACGGGAGGTTGAGACAAGAATTAATGCTACTGATACTTGCGTGCCAATCGTATTTCGAAGCTATCGATCATGCAGCCCGATCCTGTACAGATTCTAATGCGTTAATCAAGTAAGTCTGATGAGGGCTCCTAATTGATGACGCATATTTGAGTTTAGTGCGGATGAATGTTTCATAGGCAAGTTTGCGAATACAAGCGGGTGACATTGATATGAGCCTTTTGATTAAAACGAGCGATTTTGAACAGCCAGCCGCTAGTTTTAAGATGGGGTCACACCAGGTGTTCGATATTATGACGCCTAGGTATAGCGGTAAGTATCGCGCACCAATGCAAAGCAAAGTGACACACGCGGTGATCATCTCAAAGAGCTAGTTGGCGTTGGCAAGATATGGGTACCATCTGCGGTTGCGGCCAAAAAACTTCTTTGCGGGAGGCAGTGAAAATATAATCCATGTTAAAGCGAGCCTTAAGAAAGTGAAAGCTTTCGACAATCTCCTTCAAGAAGCCCCAAAGAGCCGTTGGTGCATCTCTGACAGATGACGACACAACTATTTCATGGAAGGTAACTGATTATTAATCGAAGTTATAACATTTCTCTTAGAAATGGACTGTTTACATCACGAAAGATGAAGAACCGGGAGACAAGTTGCCTAACAAAAAGGTGAACTAGGCAAAGACTTCCATTCTTAAAAGGAAAAAGAAAAAAAAAAGAAAAAGGTTATCACGCCACATGGCTTCAACACGTAAGCTCCATACAGAGGTAGCAAACACACGATTGAAAGCTTGCAGCCTAGGCTGCGAGCAGTGTAATACCTGCAGGACATACATAAGTGGAGCTGCTGTGAACACATTGCAAGCTTCAGCTCGGCTAAATATGGACAACTACCTCCCCTGCCCGTTGTTAACCTTACGTTGTACCTCTGCACTCACAGACACAGTGTTTCCTGTTCCCTATTACCGTGCACCTTATTTGGAATGTTATTACCTAGATGTACTTAAGCGTGTCCGTCGAACGATCGTTCCTCCAGGGATCGAAATATTTTTCTTTGAGTTACATTCGGCAACTCCTCCTGTCAAACCTGATCGAAAAAAAGGGGGCTGTTTCGTGCCGTGGTCGACATAGTGCCGTTTGTGTCCACATGCTGAAACGATTGATCACTGTTCTTTAGATTGTAGGGATGTCGTGTGTAGGAATGTAGGAATGTCGTGTGTGTCGTGTGTAGAGTGTAGGGTTGTCGTGTGTAGGATGTCGCGACACGTACACACAGCGCTTGTGTGTACGTGTCTCCCTCCTTGTGGTCGTTTGTTTGCGCTCAGCGCTTGTGTGTACGTGTCTCCCTTCTTGTAGTCGTCTGTTTGCGCTGTTACCCAAAAGTTTCAAGATGTACCAACTGGCCCAAAGAGAAGTATTGATGATCGTGTTCTTGTACAACATTCTCCAAAGAATGCTTAAAAATGATTTAGATATAACACCATACACCATTTCTTTTCTGCCTTTTAAAGATCCCTGTGACCCACCATATGACATATGACATGCTCATGTTACTTGGCCAACATAGCCTTTGGCGCAGTAGAATGTGCGTCAGGCACGCTGAAACACCGCGAAGCACTCGGTCGTTTTTTCGGGAATCTGTTGCTTACGTTTGCAGTGTGTACGCTGCACAAGAAATAGTGCCGCACTGGATGCCTTTATTGGACACTTGCACGTGCTTGCCTGACTTTTGAATGTGTTTTCTATAACCTTACATTTCTCTAGCACTTTGTTTTTCTTGTTTTGGGGAAAATTGTGCGCCCATGTAATAAACAAAGAAGAAAAAGTGAATATGGCCGAATGGTTAGAGTTCCGGGCTGCTGTGCTGGGAGGCCGAAGTTCGATACCTTCCTCGGGCGTGTAATTTAAGTTTTTTTTTTTTCTTTTTTTTTTTAAGTCTGAGCTATTCAGCTACACAGCAGCAGAAGTCACGGTCAGGCAAGTCCGGGAGGATTCGCAGAGAATGATTCGCCTTGAAATCAGAAGGTATGCGTGAGACCATTAAGTCGCTCCAACACAAAGAATTCAAATATTTGTATATCAGCCACCCTTTCTCGTGCGGAAAAAGGAACGATGGAGGCAAGCGCTCACTTCCAGCTTGTCTGCGTCGTCCCTTTCCGTCCGCTGCCTGCAGTTGCGCTGTGCACATCATCATGGATTACCAACTAGGCCGGTCTCACACTTTGCTTTTTAGTCAGCGCCTGTCCGGGTTGCTTCTATTCGCTGTGTTAGCGTCCCCTTTGCGCTGAAAGAAAAATGAACATGTACAGTGTTTTTTTTTTTCCGACCACTTCTTTTTAAAGGCTACAAAACTTAGAAGAATTACGTCATTACACATCAATTCTCTGTCCAGGCGGACATCATTTGGAAAAAAAGGAAAAAAAAACGAAGCAATTTATTTACGAATTAAACTAACAGGATTAATTGACTTCCTAGTTAGCAACCTTGCGGCAAACGCAAGGAAACGGCTGAAGAGAATAGTCGTAAAGGTCTAGTTCCGTGTTTCTACATTTCAAAACGGCCATGTAGACAGAAATAACTGGTGTCAAATTATTCGTTCAAGTTATTTACCCGTTTAAGCACGTGGCGACGCGAAACGCGGTTCTCTCTGTGTGACGTAATAGCATGGCGTAAAATAAAGCTGCCGTTGCACTTCGCTTCTTCCCGCGATCTCACTGCAATTGGCGCTGTGCGCAACTCCTGATTGATGCATAGTGATTTCAGAAGAAGGGTTCAGACGGAGACACGAGAGAGAGACAGAAGAAAAGGGGAAAGGCAGGGAGGTTAACCAGAGGGGAAGGTACTGTTTGCTACCCTACGCTGGGGACGGACCGCTTTATAGCTCTGTATAGCCACGCTTCATTTTATGCCACCCTATATATACTACGCTACAGAGGGGCTGCAGTGCGAGCCGCGCTTCGCAGTACTTACGTAAATTCACGTGAGTACGAACGTTCAATTTACCTATCACGTAAATTGAACGAATAATTTGACGCCAGTTATTTTCGTTTACACGACCGTTATGGAATTGAGAAACACGGAACGAGACTTTTATGACGATTCCCTTCAATTTTCCAATATAAACATATACCGTAAAATTGCTAACTAAGAAGTTAATTAATGTAATTAGCTTAAGTAGCGAATTGTTAGTTCTTTTTATTTTTTTATTTTTGCAAAGGATGTCCGCCTGGGCAGGTAATATTAATCTGCACTGCCGTGATTCGAGTAACTTTTGTAGGCTTTAAAAAAACAAAAAAAAAAACTGTATAGCTTTACATTATCTTCTGCGGTGGCGAGTCAAAGGTTGGAGTGTGAAAAGGGAAAGTAACCCCCGATTTTCTGAAACAGCATCAGATCTCAAAATTGTGTTTGCCTATAGAAAAGCAGCTTTGCGGCACCCAGATGGCTGACAATGAGCTCTTCGGTATGTCTTTACAGGTATAGCGAAAATGGAGGCTCATATAATTATTATTATTTTTTTTGCTTGGATTACCACGCGGTATAACATCAGTATGGAACTAAATATAAGCATGCAGGCCCTTTTCACAGAGGTACGGCCATAGTGACTTATACAATGTGTTGTTCATAATACATCTTTCACAGTCTTCAGCTTGATTACTGTTCAGTTTCACACCTTTAAGTACGCTATTGTGGATTGTCTTTGTCCCAGGGGATATAATTGGGATAAAAAGAGAGCGATCGAGTCATAAAACCCAGCCAAAGACCCTTTAGGAACTTTACCAGGACAAATTGATGGCTCTTTACGCCCCTAACAAAGTCACTAGAAAAAGTCGCTCCCTAAATTTAGCGACTTTCTAGCTGAGTTACAGACACTGGTGCAATTGCAGGCTTGTGGCCAAATCGAGCTTTCAGGTCTAATAGCAAGATTATCGTAGTGAAAATAGCGAATCTGTGTACTCTGCGGAGAGACTACAGGAAGCGGATAAGTGTATTTTAATAAGTCTCTTTTGTATCGACCTCTGGCTTGTCTCTGGAGGAGCCATCTTCGCAGGCCAAGCTGCAAGCCATCAGGACCGTTTCCCACGGGCGTCAACGCTCGGACCAGCGAGCGTCATTTCTCATTCGTGGTGAGAGGCAAGAAGGGTCGATAAAAACGTCCCGCTAGTCTGCTGCTCTTGGAAATGGCGCGCTGCCCGTGAGGCTCTCGCCATATACATGCGTCTGAAAGCATGCCTGCTCGCTTGCGTCGCACACTGGACTATAACAGCAGACAAAAACTATTCCTCCTCAAGGTTCAGGCGAGCACATGTGGGCTATGATGAAAAGCCGGCAAGTGTTACGAAAGTGTTTACCCCTGAGCTGTTCCACTTATAGGCCGTGGAAGTTGCTGCAACGAGCACTCATCATTTACACGTATACGTACAGTCACCGTCATACTTAGCTCGAACGCGCCTTAAGCGCCTTCTTGCTTCTACAATGGAGGGTGCTGGTGATTTCTGGTTGGGGTGCCCAAAAGCTGCCAGCTTAATGTGTCTTCCTTCAAAAGCAATGGATCTTGGATCCTTACAGCCTGTGCTCGGTAAAGTTAAGCCACTATAGATGTGTCTATATTGTTCGGATTAAGTCTGACGGTGGCAGCACCTCTGTGTCAAGACTCCATGGTGTTCTGCTACTCTGACAGTTTCTAACCTCGCCTGTAACGGAATAAAGGATTCGACTGAAATATCTATGTTACACTTGTTCTCGGTGAGGGATATGTGAGTGAATTTGTACACGCGCGCGTGTGTTTCGTGCAAACGTCGGCAGTGAATGTGAGGAGGTACGGCCGCCGTTACGTCGTTCGTGAACGAAGCGAACCTTCGCCGTCCATCCTGGTGCATCGCGGCCGCAAATTGGAACTGAGTGACCGACGTGACAACTCGCACAAAAAAGAAGGAATGCTCCTTGCAGAGATGTAGACTGGACACGTCCTCTGCCCGAGCGGATAACGTGTGTTGCTTCTGTTTGTGCCTTGTATGTGTATTTGGCGCCAATGTGCCTCCTCACCGCTCACCCCTCATCTGAAATAGCGTTCCATGATTTGACGAGACTAAGTGACGTCGCAAGTGTGGGCGGAGTGGAGGAGGAGGAGCGGACAGCTTCGTGCGCCTACATCGGATGACCACGGCGGCGGCGCCGCAGAGGCCCACTTCGGAGATCTGTTTTTGGTTCGACTCTTCACTGAACGCCCACTTGCGCGCGCCTCGAAGTATCAACGATGGCACAGGAGCGCGAACCAATTCACAAGACACGGCGTGCGCGGTTTCAGCTTTCTCATTTTCCCATGTAAACGGCGCCAGAATCTGTCCCTCGTGCAGTGGCGTGAGAAGACAGATCAACGTGGGGCGTGTAGTTACAGCACTTGTCCATCGTTGAGAAGGACACGTGGAAGGGAGCAACATCATTTCCTGCGGGCATGAATCAGGCACGAATTTGACTGCAAACAACGCTTAGCCGGAAGGAAGGGGGCAGGAAGTTTCCTCCAAAAACCAAAATTTGATTATTTTTGATAACGCCCTGACAATGGGAACAAACAGGTTAAGAGCTGGCTGGAAGCATGTGGACATTTTTATAATTGTAGAAATCCCCACCGAAGTAGAGTCCTGGGGTGCTATGCAGGAAGGACCGAGTTTGGCGAACTTAAGGATCTCCGCGAGCTCTTACGAAGCCCTCAGATGAATGAACTAATGGTATCAAGACATAAAATTCAACCCTCGGCACGCCTCAAGTTTCATTGGCTAATATAGATTCACTCTTAGGTTATCACCACTTCAGCGTTCCCTAATGGGTGGCCGAAAAAGAACGAGTCACGTGGTCAAACCGTCGAGGCCTTCTTTCATTTTATCGTTCCACCCAGTACACTACCAGTTTAAATAAGTTATAGAAAAAATTTTACCTTTTATTATTATTATTTGATTTGAAAACATATATACATTTGACATATACACATATACATTTCCTATACAAGTTAGAAAATTTGCAGGCGCAAGTTGGAATCAGCTAGCGCAAGACAGGGGTAATTGGAGATCACAGGGAGAAAGAAGCCTTCGTCCTGCAGTGGGCATAAATAGATGATGATGATGATGATGATGATGATGATGATGATGATGATGATGATGATGATGATGATGATGATGATGATGATGATGATGATGATGATGATACATTTGACAGGAAAGGTACAGCGAGGAGCAGGCTGGCAACTGCCACCGGAAGGGGCACAACGCCTGCGTACTCTTCAGAAAGGAGGAGACAGAAACATGGAAATAGAAGATAGAAATGAGGGGAGGAAAGAGGAAAGAAAGAGCGAGATAACAAATCTCAAAGAATAAAGTAGAACGCACAGTACAGGCCACACACAGTAGGGCCGGTCACTGCAGGTCAGGCTGCTAAAGAATGTTAAATAGAAGAAATAGTCTCTGAGTTACAAACGTGAACCAAAGTTCATTGTTACTTCTAGAAAAGTAAGCAGTGCACTGTTCGCATTCGACGGTGAATAGACAGATAATGTACGAAAGAGGAGACACGCCTATGACGCGCCTCAGAAAGGCGTGGCCAGCGGCTTGCGCTGAGTGTGTATATAGATAGCGGGACAGTCCCGATATTGCGATGTTGCTTTGACAACAATAAGTGGCTCAGTCTTCTGTGTATGAAACGAGGAAGCAGCGTCCGCAGAGTGCACTCGTGTTGACATACGTGGCTTTATCTCGACATTTTATTGTCTGCAGCACTGCTTTAGCGTGTTCCCCGCTATCTTTCTTCAATGACTGCCGTCTAGCAAACTACGGCGAGTAACAAACATGGGGCAACCCGCATATCACCCTTGGGCTCGTATTCACAAAGATCTCTCACGCTAGAGTTGCTCGTAAGTGCAAATGTCAGCCAATCCTGGTGTTGGACGTATTATTAGCGAAGGCTAATGTCCAAGAGCACTTACGAACGAGAATTTTTTTGAACTCGGCCCCTGATTACGTTACTATGTGTAAATAGCCCTGCATCGTTATCCGTGCCTGGACTTTGCTTGTTGAGCTTTAACTAGTGATTTCGATGCCGCATAAGGACGGGGTCATGTCTTGAAACATTATTTCGGTTGCACACATCTCAAAGCTTGTGCTCACTGAGAGACCTCCTGCATTTCAAATATACGCCGCTTAATTAAAACCGAAACATGAACATTAATATTTATGCAGTTAACAATTGTTTGCCGAGTGACAGAAGTTGGGGATAATTATCCGGCAATCTTGGAGGGGGCGTGAACTCCCATCTTGGCGGTGACTTTCTTCATGCCCACGATAATCAAAAGCATAAAATCGCTTACATACTATAAGTCACAAACAATTTTATAAATTCCCAGCAATAAATACCATTTTTTCAAAAGGGTGAACCGGAAATAAAACGTCCAAACTGATTTTGAATGTAATAATAACTATGACCAGGAAAGCAAACAGCTCCTCGCTTTCACAGCATTCATCCACACTCACTCACCCATGTCACGCCAATGGAGCCCTTCGTGCTGCTCTTAGGCGCCCGTTCCTGTGGCGAGCGTCGGCGTCGGCGTAACCGAGCGAACGAGTGCAGCGAAGGATGAAAAAGCGAACGCGGAGCGGGGGATGAAAGAAGCAAGGCGGAAAGCGGAGGGGAAGGGTATGGCGAAAGCGTGTGAAGAAAGATGTAGTGCGGTGACGATGGCTACGCGATGGCGCAAGAGTTGCGCGCGTCGTCTGGAAGGTTTGTCGGCGGCGGCTGCTCTGATTTGCGCCCACGCGTCGCCCACGCGCTGGCTCTCGCGATCTGCAGATTAGCGAGGCTGTAGCGCCACTATTTCGCTCCGTTTGCAACATGCCGCTACGAGACAGATTGTCCGAGCCAGCCAATATATCGCGAAATGAAGACACGTATAAGCTGGCGCTCAAATTTGGCATTAGGGAGTATCACATTCATCGGTGAATTTTTTATGCTCCCACTGCTATCCACTGCCTATTTTCGGTGCCTTACTGTTTTTAAGGAGACTTCTCCGCTACATAAGCTTGAACACACGTTCGAAGACACTTGGGATGCTTATATTCATACTACATGTTCTTTTTTTTTTTGGCTCTTCCGCCTTGATAAGAGAGACACACACGAATCTAGAGGTGCCTGCATTACAAAAAGTGCTGTATAGTAGGTCACTCGTGTTCTCCGTCGTATATAGCGGATTAACTTCGCGGTAAAAATTACATGCCCGGGGCTTGAGAAGGTTCATGTATAGTATTAAGAATTAGTGCTGCAACTAAAACCACTGACAGTTTAACAGCAATCCAGCAGTAAATATCACTCAGAGAGAAAATTGACATTTTGTTCTGGCTTCAAGGTGGTAAGGGGACTTCGCACACCGTACATCGATTTCATCACACACAAACACTAACTCGCCCACAAACTAGAAGATCTATTCGATTATCGACGTGTAACGGGGCAAATTGAGCGACTGGTTTAGCTAACGGTGAAGACGAATGTCTCGCAGCCTAGCGCCGCCACTGGAGACATTCCATTTTAATCAGTCAGCATCATTCCCTCTCTCTGAAGTTGAAGTGTCAATCTCGTTGAAGTGTCAATCCGTAGTTCATACCGTTTTCCACAATTGCACTTTTTTATAATGACATGGTGCAGCAAGAGAGGTTGTCGCCTTTAGGTGACTGCGGCAATTCCTAGACGTTTAGCAAAAAAAAAAAATGTTACACAAAATTTGTTATGCATTGTGTCAAAGATGTATCACAAAATTCAGTCAGCCAGCATGAACACAAAGTTCTGTACATGAGTTCGAATACCCAGAGAAGATAAAAGTGTACACAGATGCACATGTAAACACAAATGCTTCGAACTGATCGAGAACACCTGCAGAAGTTCAGTTTCGCAGACGAATGCACAAAACGTAAGTACACAGACATAATGTAAGACATTTCTACTTGACAACATAACAAGCTTAGACAGATATCACACTACTGCCTTTCATAGGACACTGATATTTAATACAAACCCAAGATATTGGTATCTTTTAACAAAACCTTTAAAGCTACAAGCGCTCTTCTCTGAAGCCCTGCTGTTGGCCATGGGCCAAGTACCTTTTTCAGGGTGAAGGGTCGTCGATCCAATAGTATTACATCTCCTCTGAATGTTCGCCTTGCAGTTTCGTATCTTGAGCGCTCGAGAAGGAGGTGGTGCACATCTTCGTCTGGGTGGCCACAAAAGAACTGCGGACTAGGCGCACTTTTTATCCCACACAAAAAGTGCCGCGTATACGCTGTACTAAACCGCGTGCAAGGTGTTAAAATAATAGCGATTCAAGAAGCTTACATGCTGTCTACCGAGGAGTAAGAAAATTAAAGAACTATGGAATTGAATTGAATTCTGGGGTATTACGTGCCAAAACCACGATTTCATTATGAGGCACGCGATAGTGGAGGTCTCCGGATTAATTTTTACCACCAGGGGATCTTTAACGTGCCCCCTAATGCACTAGGACGCGGGCCTTTTTGTATTTCACTCATGTCGAAATGCGGCCGTCGCGGCCGGGATTCGATCCCGCGACCTCGTGCATATAGCAGCGCGACACCATAGCCGCTACGCCACCGCGGCGGGCAAAGAACCATGGAAGATGCTGGACCAATTACGCGAACTTTATTGCTTGTACCCAGGCCAGTACATTGGTGTCACCTACAGCGTTAAGTTACAGACATTGGACAATTAAGATACGCACATTAGGTAGATACAGGCATTGTGCATTGAAAAAATAAAAAGAATATATATATAGTCGATCGGCTTGGTGATAACCGCCGTCATGCTGTTGTGTGTTGTCAATTATCTGGTTATAATAACGATTGGAATGACAAACAATTTAAGAATCAATTTAAGTATTGCGGAAGTATACATATAGAAGCACGCATTGCCTTGCTATCTTAGGCGCAGGGAAAACTATTGGGACTTATGCCATGGTGCCGTTTTTTCTTAATGCGTATGAAGAAGCCTATCGATTACAATACCTACCTACCACGTTCTATCAAGCGCATACCTGGTGGCGTCACTCGGCGTGTCGATACCGCCTCCCCCCCCCTCCCGTCTTCTCTTTCTCTTTCCACTCCCTCCTATTTCTTAACGCACATTTTATATAGTGAGGGCAACGCTCCTATTTTTCCTTCCAATTCCGCGTTTATTTCTGTAAAAACAAAGAAAGACAATATGGTGGCAGTTTGACGTGTCACATTTTGTAAACTTTCTAGAAATTGTGCTGCTAGACACAATTTTGCGAGCCGCGGAGAAAACAAAGGCTCGAGGGGCGACCGCAGCACAGTCGCCGCTCAGCGGCCTGCACCAGGAGCAGCCGCTGCCATAACGCAATCGGTAGTTCATAGCACTCGTAATGCGAAGGCTGTGGGTTCCGCTCCCTCCGGTGGCAAGTATTTTTTTCGTCCGCTTTCATTTCCTTTAATTTATCATTTCTACACTTTCATTAAAAAAAAAACTACAAATAACTTCCCCTGTGCTTTCCTTGGCGTCATTAGCTGTTGGCTTCTTATGATTGTAAGTACCGAAAATCGGGCCTCTTGTTTCCCCTTCTCATTCCGGCTATACACGCGTCACTCAGGCCGACCTCCCCATCTTGTTGCCATTAAAGTACATCTCTCTCTCTCTCTCTCTCTCTCTCTCTCTCTGTGCCGCTCCATTCTGTCGGCAGTCTATCAGACCGTGGCATGAGCAGTGGGAGTCGCGTGCCTCGCACTCCTCTGTCCGCGTGCTGCCGCGCAGACCATTAGGTGGGAAGACAAAGCAGCGACAGGATCTCTCTGGGAAAGCCGAAGACCAATGGCCACCGGGCGGACGAGCGCCGCGCGACCAAGCAATGGCCGGACAGACAGGGACCGGTAAGGAAACCGTGTTGCTCCGGAAATCGCGTGGCGACACTGGCCATGATGGTTTGCTGCGTCATCAAGACTGGGCAGTGCCATCGCTCTTATCCAGCCTTTGGACATGTGTCATTCCTACTTCATCCTGCGCGCTGCTCCCACGGTCCATCCACTGGCGCAGGTGCGTACGGCTGGCCGTCGCTAAATGCGGATGGTGAGAGGACACTCGGGCAAAGCGAATGCTCGCCACGTTTGCCGCCAGCACTGCATCGCTTAGGCGCTGCAGACTCTGGCAGAAACTGCATTTCTTCCTTCTGGAAGGGTTGCAAAGTAAGCCGTGATGGAACAAAGTCAATGCAGTCTAGCGACGGCAACTGCGAAGAACAGATGTGAAATAAGGCGCCTCCGCATTGGTTGATAACATTACCGTATTTACTCGAATTTAGGTAGTTCGTCCTCAGTTCCGTCTAGTGTGTTCCAGATGCTGCACCTTTGGAATCCGTTATCCATCGTTACGCACATTGACGCTCTTGCCTCGTGTTGAGTGATCGAATAAATCACGGCTAATGTTATTGCATCTACACAACTTTGCCTCCACTGCTTGCTAGGCTGTGTGTTCTGGTGCTGCTGTCAACTGTGAAAAGCTTCAGCGCGAGGGGTCCATAGAGCCGAACACTTGTGCGACCTGGCTAGAGAGAAGTCATGGGAACTATACAGTCCGGTCTGTCCCACATCAATCTATGCTTGTCGTCGAAAGAGATGAGATGCGTCAATTCCAGCGACAGACCTAAAAACGTAATGTGTGCATATACATAGAGAATAGTCGATCGGGACGTTCGACTATTCGTCCCGACGACTGTCAAGCGGCCGCTTGACCGCCGTGAAGCCCAATGCAAGTCTTCTCAACATCTGCGCAATTATACGTGAGCTTTGTTCATTCTTTCTGTCCTCAACGCTCGCGGAACACCATCCAAACAGTCGAATCATACAGTTGGACAAGCAGCATCGAGCCGAGCGCGCACGGAGTCAATTAAATGACACAAAACAACACTGCACCGTGTCCAGCCCGCTCTCTGCGTTTCCTCAATAAATTCTCCTCTCTTGGCTTGTCTTGCACTGTGCGCGAGTGCTCTGTACAGTCGAGGTGCCAGCAACGGTAAAAGAAAATGGCCATCATCGGCGTCAGTTCGCGCAACAAGTGCCTGATACAGTATACTTTTATATTGATGCATAACAGTTACACAAATGTCAATGATGCCGTATAATCTATTCTAATAGAACGCTGTACTACAGGCTCTGCGAAATAGAACATTAAAGTTGTACTGCCTTGGTGAACAGAAGTGTCTGTGTGAAACTGCGTAAAATTTGAGTACCAGTCCACAAAAAGAGACTCAGTCAGTTGGCGTTCAACTTGTTGCGATCCATTCGCTGCTCTTCATGTTTATCAGGCAACAGTACTCTTTGCTTTGCTTTTGGTGAATCTTCCACCTAGACTGATGTCTGAACTGCTTGAGAAAGATGATTGAGTGACTCTTCGAGCAATGGCCTTCCACGATCTGTGCAATCAAATGTTTTACTTGTCGATGGTAGGCTACAAGCTGATGAAAGGGCCTTGCAAGACATGTCACCTCTGTCCGGTACGTGATGACAGGAAGCTTTTTGAGCCACTTCTGAGGGAGCCGGAGTCGCGCGTGTGTAAAATGACGTCTGCCTTTTTTGAGATCACGAATGTCGAAGAAGACGCGGCCCTTGAGTAAGAAAACAACCCTCCCCGACTGCTAGTCCACCTAAAGATTCCAAAGGTTTTAAAGGAAACAGCAGTATGCCCTGCATGTCTCATGAGCCAACTTAAAGCAAATGTACTAAGGAAGTCAAACGAAATTAATTATTTCTTGTTAGGCCAGTTTAAACCAGGTTGAGTTTTTCTCCCCCTCTGGGATGCTTTCTCGCTCTCACATACCGCTACTGCAAGCGCACCAGCTGACACAGGGGGCGGCGTGCGGCATCACGTGCTTCGCCCGCAATGCTATATGCTGAGACGCGTCAATGTCGGGGAGTCGGTTGAACATCATGCTTTGGGGACAATGTTGATCACGCTGAACGTTGCCCTGAAATGACCTCTCGGCTCAAAGCGGGCAGGCGTTCAACTATCTGTGCGTTGTCGCGGTCCAATCATTTATAACCATAGGTTTCATCTTCGGGAAGAAGAAACATGATCGCGCAACAGAGTCGACAGAACGCTATACGAATGAACTAAATATGGGAGAAGTGAGCAAGAGTTTTACGACTCCTTTAACGAAGTGGCTGCTCTGAAGTTGACTGTAATTAGAAATTAATGCTACGATGATCCTTTGTATTAATTTAGAACTTCCACACTCATGATGAGCCACGAAGGTGATGAAAGTAAAGGGCAAAAATACCGTGGGTTCGTCGATGGGGTTTGTCAGTTTTTTTTGTTTTTTTGTTTTTTTTTTTGCACAGTGTCTACTGAACCAACATTTGCTAACAGTTTAGTTAGTCACGGCGGGCGCTGCACTGAAGGCAAGAACTGTGAAACGAAATCATACGATGGAATTGCAGCACGATGACCTTACAAGCCTGACTTGCGCGAATGGTCCTGTAGCAAGAGCAATGCTTGTCGTCATCCACTTGACGGACGCGGATGCAAGGGCGCTTAAAGATATCGATACTGCAGAATCTGTCGCCTACACTATTCTGGTTATTTCCTTATATCCGATTTGTTGATTTTTTTTTTTCGTTTCTGACTCGATGGTCAAGGCTCGACGGCTCTCAGACATCTGTGCTCTCGAGAAGCGCGTAGTGGTTCCTGTCTAGACAAGTTCCTGTCCTGTCTAGCGCTGAAGTTTTTTTTTTTTTTTTTTCTTTTGTCGCGTGTTCTGTTATGGCCCACTCCGTAAATGACCACCATTGCTGGAACCAAACCAATGTGAGTGTCATGAAAAGTGTAATGCCAGGGCAATTCCAGCTCCAACTTTCGTTTCAAACAGTGCCAGCCGGCGTCGTTAGAGAAAAAGCCGAAGTTCAGCTTTTGCGTATCAGTGCGCGTTCAGGGCAATAAATTACGTTGCGCGGCGAGAGAACAGAGTGCTCTCTTTTCTGGAGACGACTGCAGTACGAACGCTTTCTGAGCAAGAAGCATATTTTGCGCTCTGCTAGTCACCGCAGGCGTATGTAATATTGGGATTGCGCTCCAGACTTCTTTCTTTTCCTCACCTGCCGAATTGATCAGCTTCGAACTTCTGCGCCTCTCATCACCTCATTTGCATACTTAGCTTATCATTGCGGCCCCTTTGATCTTATAGGCTTATTTAGCTAAAGTAGCGCCGACAAACAACGTCATCAAGGTAAGCATGCTGGAAATTAACAGCTTCTTCATAGAATTATACATTTTTTTTAACCGTAGAGAGTTTTTAATAAAAAGGTTATAAGCTCAGCGAACGTGTTTTTTCAAGGGAGTTCTTAGGCGGTGGACATACTTTTCCGCTAATAACGTGAGCTTCAGAAGAATAATTAACAATATTTCAGTCAGCAACTTTCTTTATTAGTGCAATGGGGGCAGTTGTTTAAATGGCAAATTTTGGGGCAGTCACATTTTAATGTACCCTCTTTTTTTGGTGTTGTCTTTTTAATCTTGAAAGTCGTTCTCAATTCTCAATATACATAATCGAATTTCAACCGTAAATAGAGGCAGTATCGAACAGAGCGCGCCGGGAGCGCTGAAAAGGCGGCCCCGCTATCAAATCAGACCGAAACGCCCCGTGACGACAAGTGCGAGGAAGTTTGAAACCAAACGTCTCAGCCAGTCGCGGCACCTACGGATACTGCTGGTTTTGCCTGGCAAGAATGTCCGGCTGTGTGCAGTGCCAGGATTTGCCGCGGCATGCTATCACTCAAACTTCGTCCCACACTTCTCTCCAGGGCGTTGCCGTCTGACGCGCAGCGGGACGCGCTCGCGGTTTCGATATTGCATCTATCGAGCTTTGAAATTCAGTGATGAATATCTCGAATTACGTACGATTTTCAGGATTATTAAAAAATGTATGTGCATTAAAATGTGACGGCCTACAAATTTGCCATTTAGACAACCATCCCCAAGGCGCTGTACTCTCATCCCCAAGGCTTTACTCCCAATGCCGACCATCCGAAAAACGTTAATTAATGAATGTTTTTAATTAATTAACTGAAGCTCGCGTTATTAGCTACAAGGTATGTCCACCTCGGCTAGGAACTCCTCTGTTAAAACGCGCCGTTAGCTGCGCTTTTAAAGTTTTATGAAAAATCTGTATGGTCTAAAAAAGACACCCTGTAGAATTCATTGTGTGTGTGATGAATAAATTCTTAATAAATTTACAGGGAAATGAAAGAAAGAAGAGAAAGAGAGAAGGCAGGGATGTTAGCCAGAAAAGGGGCTGGTTGACCACCCTACACGCAGGAGGAGGGGAACAGGGGAGCAGTAATAAGAGAAAGAGAGAAAGGCGGCGAATGTGTACGCGCGCGCACACAGCACCGCGATGTCAAAGGCACTCACACAAGTCAGTCGTTTTCAAAAAGCCCAAAAATGCCTTCACTGCCTTCTGGGTCGGTGATCGGTGTGTGCGGTATTCCAGTAGTGTCTGTACGGTCAGTGGACGACCGTCTAGGTCGCCACGATGTATTGGACATTGAGTGTCCTTGTATGTCAAATCAAGGACAGTTGCACAATTGGTTGTCTATATGTTCGCCTCACAGCCGCAAACTCATCACGTCCAGCACTGTCAGCCATTTCAATTAGTGCAGAAGAAGCTCTCGGGAAGGCAACTCCAAACCGCAACCGACACGGAAGAGATGCCTCACGTAGGTGCATTCCGATTGGAGGTCCGAAATGCTGCGAAGGTTACTCGGCTAACGAAAGTGTGCGTGCCAGATGGCGAAGCTGCCTCGCAGCGTCTGTCTTAGGGAGTGGAATTGGGACGCAGTGTCCTTCGTGTGATGTTCATGGAGCCTTGTTTGCGTCATCATTTACAATGATTCCGCGATGGCCGGGCAACCAATATATATATATATATATATATATATATATATATATATATATATATATATATATATATATATATATATATATATATATATAGGGTGTTTGAGCGAACATTTTCAAAAATTCTTAAAGGTTGCCTGTGGCAGATGGCACAATTATAGTTCATGAGCTGGTCTACTCGAACAGGCGGACATTACTTGCACAAGAAATTGAAATGCATAATCGAATAATTACCATAAATTGAGTAATCAGGTTTTTAACTACTTACCTGATGGCCCGGCCCATATTGCAATTTACAAATTGTAGCCGTGGGGTTCGCCAGGCGAATCCACTTGGAACGAATTTTCGGGATGACAACAGTTTCGAGATATTAATTCCAGAACTTTGCGGAGAAATGCATTGGGGTTCCAGTTAGGTTCTTAACAAAACGTCGCTTTTTGCATTGAAGCACAAAATTAACTGGAACGCCAATGCATTTCTCCGCAAAGTTCGGGAATTAATATCTAGAAACTGGTGTCATCCTGAGAATTATTTCTAAGTGGATCCGCCTTGCGAACTTTACGGCTACAATTTGTAAATTGCAATATGGACTATCAGGTAATTAGTTAAAAACTTTATTAGTCATTTTTTGTTAATCAGCCGATTATGCAATTTAATTTTTTGTGCACGTAATGTCCGCCTCTTCGAGTAGACCAGCTCTTCAACTAGAATTGGGCTATCTGCCACAGGCAACCTTAAATAAATTTTGAAAGTGTTCGCTGAAACACCCTGCATATATATGCGTTGCGATGATATATATATATATATATATATATATATATATATATATATATATATATTATCATATCATAAGAAGCCAACAAACATTGACACCAAGAACAACATAGGGGAAATTAGTTGCACACACTAATTGAATTAAAGAAATGATAAATTAATGGAAATGAAAACGGATGAAAAAACAACTGTCCGCAGGTGGGGAACGAACCCACGTCTTCGCATTACGCGTGCGATGCTCTCGCGTGCGATGCTCTCACAATGGTGAGAGCATCGCACGCGTAATGCGAAGACGTGGGTTCGTTCCTCACCTGCGGACAGTTGTCTTTTCATCCGTTTTCATTTCCATTAATTTATCATTTCTTTAATTCAATTAGTGTGTGCAACTAATTTCCCCTATGTTGTTCTTGGTGTCAATGTTTGTTGGCTTCTTATGATATGATTAATAAAATCGGGCCCCTCGGTTCCCTTTCTTCTCGTTCATATATATATATATATATATATATATATATATATATATATATATATATATATATATCATAGGAAGCCAACAAACATAGCCACCAAGGACAGCACAGGGGAAATTACTTCTACTTACTAAGCGAATGAAAGACATGATACATTAATGGAAATTAAAGTGTATGAAAAAAAAACAACTTCCCGCAGGTGGGGGGGGGGGGAGGGGGGGGGGGGGGGGGAATGATCCCACGTTTTCACATTACGCGTGTGAGGCTCTTACACACATATACAGGGTGTCCCAGCTATCACGCAGCACGATTTAAAAAAAAAGAGGAACGCGTCGTTCGTTACGCGAAGCAAACCTAGTGCGTATTGTTTCCAATGCAGTGGAGTAGCCGCCAGTAATTTTTTCGTTGCTGACATTTAATTAGCTAATTGTAATTAATTATCTAACTCGAGAAGTACTGCCATAATTATCAAAGTGTCAATGAGAAAATAGTAGAGCGACATCAATAACTACCGATACAGCTTTCTGTTTCTCAATACGTGCCACATAAATGTGTTTTTCCGAGCGTGAAAGGAGCCCGCGAATACACGCAGAATTGCCGCGCGACTGGTCGCTCGAGGCACTTTGCGACTATTCGCGGGCTTCTTTCACGCTGGGAAAAACACTTTTATGTAGCACGTACAGAGCAAAATTTTTTTTTTCTGCACGTACGGAGCAGAAAGCTGTATCGGTAGTGTTTCATGTCGCTCTACAATTTTCTCATTGGCACTTTGATAATTAGGGCAGTACTTCTCGAGTTAGATAATTAATTACAATTAGCTAATTAAATCTCAGCAACGAAAAAATTACTGGCGGCTACTCCACTGCACTGGAAACAATACGCACTAGGTTTGCATCGCGTAACGTCGTTCCTCTTTTTTTAAATCGTGCTGCGTGATAGCGACGCCCCTGTATATATATATATATATATATATATATATATATATATATATATATATATATATCGTGCCCTCTTTCTTTCAAGAGGTGATTAAGTTTCACGATTTTCCAAATCAATTAGTCGTGGGTTCCATGTCGGAGGAACGACTGCATACATTGCAATGCCGGCTTTGAGGCGCAGAAAACTTGCCCATTTCCCGGGACTCTCAATGTCGACCATCTAAAGTGCACCGCGGAGACCCGCGAGTTCTACAGCTCCAGACATTGATTGGGACATGCGAAGTCATGAACCGTTGGGTCATTCCTCTTCTCGGTATGGCTACAACACCAGCGGAACTGGTCGGTGTAGTCGAGCCAACAGTATAGACGCATTTGCAGCCGCTGTATTACTCCTTAGAAGAGGAGTAAATTGATTTGCTTGAGTGCAGACTTCGGTAAGTCAGCAGGACGGCTCACACACCATGGAGGAAACAACGGCCTGGACTCAGATGCGTGCCCTGACGTAACAGAGTCGTGATGTGCCTAAACAGTTGCACTAAATCGCGCGGGACCTTTCTACGGTGAGGCTGACGAGCGGGTGTACTTAGGGGTCCGGGCGAAGTGTCTGTCGTGCACACGTATTGTCTCAACGGCAATGTGTGTTCTCATAGTGTAATCTTGAGCTATTGCAATAGTTTCTGTCGTTTAAGCCCAAGCGCTCAGAATATGCCTTGGTCTACAGAGCAATGAAAGGGCAGGAGCAGACAACTTACCGCCGGTGGGAGCCTAACCGAACAGCCTATACGCATGATATGTATCACTATGAATCAAACACCGGCGACGTCTGTCAGTCCGTCCACTTTTTGCGTATTTGTGAAGATGTAGCGCATCTACTAGAATGTAGATTGATACTTTTAAAAAAATAATAATAATGTACGAAAGTCGGGAGTCGACTTAGATTTGAGGATGCGGTTTGCCTCAACCGCCAGACACCAAACGTCACCTCGCGGCCACAACATGTCGCAAATAACGGAACAAACTTTTCAACGGTACTGAGAAGCAGATGGCTTCCGCCGGACCGCAAAAATGTCGACGCCACAAGGTGAGAAAAGTTGCTGCTGATTTTATCAGGGCACAAAGCGAAAAACAGGAATGTACATACATAACGACGGAGATTATGCAGGCAAAGATGGTCGGCCTGGCAAAACGCTCAAGGCGTAGCTTCGAACACGTTCAGGCGCCTGTCTACTTGGACATGTCGACCAATCTCGTAATAAAATGCATGCACTTCTCGCAGCCTAATGCATTTTTCTGTTTGGCATACATACAAGGTAAAATTTTCATTTTTATTTGTTTTGTTTTTTTCTCGGAGCTTCCAAATCTCAGGAGTTGGTCTAGAATCGAACCTGGCCTAGATTCGAGTTCATACGGCATATATACCCTCGCCCTGGTAGCGTTAGCCTGCAAAACCTCCCAGAGCTAATTTTCCCTTCATCATTTTCACATATCCTTGACATCTTCGTGCGCGTTGCATCAGAACTGTTGAATGTTTTCGGCGCGCGATCATCGCAGGCAAAACAACCACACGATCTGGCGCATAACGACAAGTTAATCCTCGCGCTCGCAGGCCACCTCTGTGGTCTCGTAGGTATACGGTAAGCATCATCGAGAGGCAGCGCGGATTAAAAGCTACCGTTTTTATGCCACGCACGACCAGCAGTCTCTCGTTCCTAATGTACACGTTCGGCTCGAGGGAGGAAGAAAGGTTTGGCTGTGGGTGCGGGGCGGCCTCCTTCCACCGCGGCCGAGATAAAGATGCGCGGAGGCTGCAAGAGACCGAGACAGAGCCAGCGAACAGAGAGGTATACACAAGAAAGAAAAAGAAAAAGCAATCAGCACTGAGAAGATGCACACTAGTCATCTGCAGGTCCCCTTTACGAAGAGCGCGTTGTCTTGACAGCCGTGGGAAGTCGAGAGCGGGAGGGGCCGATGTCTTTTGATGGTTTCGACTCGAAGATAAGGGCTCCTCGGTTCGGAATGGCGGCCTAAGAGAGCGGCTCCTTTTTTCCGCGAGGACGAATTCTTCGTCTCAGTATTCTTGGTATGCGCAAAACAGAAAGGGCCTCGAGCACTTGGGCGCACGTAAACTATCCAGCGAGAGAGCCCCCCCTCTGTCCACGCTATCAACGTCCATTCAGGGAATGGCAGCGCGCGGGGAAAACACTCGCGCAAATGGCGTCGGCGCTGCACCGCACGCGCACTGCGGCCCCGCCGCCCAAAGTATAGAGGGAGGAGAGGGGGGAGTGAGGGCTGCCCAGCGGGCGCTGCCACCGCCTCGCGTCACCCGCTTTCAACTCGCTACTGCGTCCTGTCATCGCGCACTCACCGACGACACTCGCCGAGGCAAGCGAAACGGGGTAACACGGCCCGCCGCTTACCGCATTATATTGTTGAGCTCAAATGGAAGCCTTCGCTCTGAATTTACGATGCCGGTGTACAGGTGTGAGGGGGGCCTCGGGGACAGAGGCTTTTCACATGCGATCGGTGTTCGTACTTGCTGTTTATTTATTTACCTTCGCCTGCAAACAAATTATAAACGTTTTCAGCTTTCTTTTCTCCCTCCCCCCCCCCCTTTTTTTTTTTCTCAGTTCGCTGCACTGCATTGCATCGTGTTGTGATTCGGCAACAAGCTGGCTTTACTTGTATACTGTCCTTGCACTCGCTTTGCTCAACAAAAATTAAAACGAAGCATAAACGTTTCGCCACCTGTGCGGGGGGCATCGTCAGTGCACTATTCGAATTCATGTACCGACGATGCCACTCTCATAGGTCGCGAGATGCCTATGTTCAGTTCTAATTTTTGTTGAGTAAGGTCACTGCAAGGACGTTGACAAATATGTGTTTTTCTGGCTTCTGGAGCATTTTTTCAAACTCGCTTTAGTGCAATGCGCTGGAAACTACGTGGCAAGATTTAACCTACTCGAGTCTTGATAACTCTGCGTTCTTATCACGCGCCAGGGAGTTGTTTCCAACATGGCTATCCGATAACGTTCACAAATTTCCTGGCCAAATTTCAAATGAACATAACACGTTTCAGCGAACGTTGTGCCTACCATATGGAAAGAGAACGGCCTGGAGACTAAACATGCTCCTCAGTGACCACAGGGACTACTTTCGCAGTGTTCAACTGTGATCACTGATCACTTTATGAGGAGCGCCCTGGAAGTTGCCGGTGTGGAGGGGTTACGTTAGAGGACAGTTTTGTGCATTTAACAAAATGGCAGACTGGACACATGTCAGTTTTTTTTTAAATCTCATTTGTGATGTTCGACGTCCTTCCATAGATCATTGCCTTGATCTTAAGAACGCATTTAAATTGGCATGGCCGTATACCGTGGTTCCTGCGCTTGATGGAGCAAATGCCGGAGGTACACTCGTGGTTAGGGTTATACGAGTTCGTCGTGGCCACCCTGTATAAGCTGTCACCGGGAAGTATTGGTCAGCTGAGGTCAGCTCTGCAACCCACAACGCCCCACGATGACGGGTCAAACGGTCATCGTGGCTAGGACTTGCCCAGGGCGCTGAGGCAAGTGGAGGCCCAGTTTTCCATGACGCGATTCCGTGCTCTCACGGCGTTGACGAAGCGGAGAGCCCAGCAGTCTGGCGCAATAAAGAAGCAAAACGTGCTCGTCCGACCCAGGAAACTGGCCGCGTGACTCACTCCGCGCCAGATCAATGCCGCGACGGCCGCGGCCGGCGCACCGAGTCTGTTGTTGTTTCGCGTCCAAGTCATTGGCTTTTATTGACTTAGAGGTGGCCGCCGGTCCCGCTCGCGCTGCTGTGAGTCATGAGGCACGCGAGCTCCGCTCTGAATCAAATCGGTACATTTACTGGCCTTATGTCCGTACGGCGGAGATGAAAAAGTGTCCATGCAAAGAGGGAAACGATTGGAGAAAGAGTGATCCGGGCAAATGTATGGGCAAGGGAGTGCAGCTAGACACCACTTTCGGGCAAAGCAAGAATTTGGTGCGTGAAGCCAGTACGGTGCATAACTTAGCGAAAACGAATGAGACGTCGGTGACTGCGTGGACGGAACCGTGCATTTATGAAAAGCTTGATTGTCGCTTCCAGCCTTCATAAGTGCGACAACTCCACCGAGGCTGTCGTCCCCATGTGCGACGAATTGTTCTCGAAGCTAATGGCACATTATGTATCCACGACGCGCAGCATAGTATGCATTATAATTTATAAGTAGCCGACGTTTCGATCGAGGCCTGCGCAAAATATCGAGCGGTCTGCAGTCTCGAACTTCCGGGTGAAAAGTGCTTCCAACGACCCTCTTAATACGTAAAAGAAAAGAAAAATACAACCAGCTTTGTGCACCAACCACATGTAGCCAAGAGGGAATTAAGCCGAGGAAAACACAGGGGAAATTAAGTGTTCATAATTAATTCTACAATTCTGTTTAAGAAATGTGTTAATTTCCTTTTGTGATTTCCTTTTCTTCATTATCTGTTTACTTCATATGGTTGTTTTGCGAGTTGTCTGGTTTCACTTCTCTTAACTCTTGCAGAGCAGGGTGCAGAATTGAAAAGACGGACGCTTGGCCGGGGAATTGCCTGTAGCCGTCATATACTATATACTGGTGAGTGTGTGGCTGTGCGGTTCGAATCACGCACCGACTGGGCCATGGCATGTGGTTCCAAACACGTGTAGGAATATGTGCTTGAAAACATCCTTCGAAGCGCATCGTCGCGACTGGCGAGATGAGAAAACGATTATTTTAGGGAGTGACCTATACGACGAGCCAAGCAGCGATCCATTTATTGATGGTCGCGAAGTCACATCAGCGAAGAGCAGCAGACACGTAATTTGAACTAATTGCAATCAATGAGATCAGAGTGCCAAAACAGATGTTGAAAACATTTGTGTAAATGAGTGACAATGAGGTGAGCTAATAAGCACGCTCGGTAGATAACTTAGAAGTAAGCCGCAGATGCGAAATTGCTCAAAGAATCGCATGCGACAATGGACAGGCTATAAACCGGCAAATAATATTATTATCAATCAATCAATCAATCAATCAATTAATCAAGTTTATTACATGCCCCGCAACAACCTGATGGTCTTGGTACTGGCGCACATGAGAATGGGTATAATATACATACACAGTCGGTAAAGCTCCCATCTTACAGTATTTTGCTGGGTATAAGAAATATGTTCATTCGGTCAAAACAACTGTGGCCTATTCAGGGTAGGTAGGAATAGGCATACGCCAGAAAGATATGAAACAAAATCAGCTAGTATTCGAAGAAGCGTCGTGACACCAGGGGCGCTATAACGTAAAATGATTCTAAACTGTTTTGATTCCTTACTCCTGACGTCAAATTTACGTAACCACCGACGCAAGCATCGGGCGGTGACCCGCAGCGTTGTCTGAACAACCCAATCACACACTCTCCTCGTTTATAGGAGGTCACCTTTGTTCGCCTTCAAAACCAATAACATTGTCTACACTCAGCGGTTTTTCTTATCTAATTGACTGACAAGAGCGAGGAGCCTGCTCTAGTGGAGAGGGTTTCGATGGGGCCGAGCCAGCACAGTGAAAATAGATAACCGCATGAAGAGGGTGGTGCCGGCTTCTGCGATTGGTCCGCTTCGCCTTACTTAGCTTGCGGCGGCTGGTCGAAAATCGCGGCGGCGTGCAAGGGAAGGATAAGAATGCCGCTAAAACGGATCCTCAGCAAGGAAGAGTTGGCAGAGCGATGTCGTATGCATGCCGAAAGGGCAAGATAACGTTGTACTGCCACGCAAAAAATTTTATCATGCGCAAATAAATACATGCTCACCGGCAGGTGCGAGTACATAGCGAGGGCCTGAGCGATCGGCGGGCAGCCATCTTCTATTCCTTTCGGAACGGGGCAGTCTGTGGCTATTCAGAAAAATTTTTCAGTTTTGGTCGGCATATTAATGCATTTTTTTCGCGTACACGTCACTTTGACGTGGTCAGTTTTCGCGGTTTTGTGACGTCGCGTGACAGACAGGCGAAGTGGGCGTAGCCAGAAAACATTGGACCAATAGCAGAGGGCTAATGGTGAAAAGGCGTCAAATTAGGAATGATTATTTTTATTTTGTGCGGTTCAATCATGCATAATCAGTGTGTACACGTTATATCAGATGAGCAGCTATCGCGGTTTTCGTGACGTCGCGTGACAGACAGGCGAAGTTGGGAGTGGCCCGACAATGTTTGGACCAATCGTGGAGGCTGATTGCAGAAATTGGAATCAAAACAGTTTTGGATAATTTTACGTTAGAGCACCCCAGACCTAATCATTATATATATATATATATATATATATATATATATATATATATATATATATCATAAGAAGCCAACAAACAATAACACCAATGACAACATAGGGGAAATTACTTGTACTTATTCATTGAATTAAAGAAATGACAAGTTAATGAACATGAAAATGGATGAAAAAACCGCAGGTGGGGAACGAACCCACGTCTCCGCATAACGCGTGCGATGCTCTCACCATTGAGCTACCGCGGAACCGTTTTCCCATCCACTTTCTGGGGTATTTATGTTTTACAACTAGGGGTGCGATCTTGTACGCGTTCCAAAATGGAACGGAGGCGGTCCGTTCCATCGAGCCGCACACGATTGGTCAATTTGAACCATGACGATCAAATTGACCAATCGTGTGCGGCTCGATGGAACGGACCGCCTCCGTTCCATTTTGGAACGCGTACAAGATCGCACCCTAGAACTAACCCTGGGAGCGTTAGCCAGCGACACCACCCACAAACCATAGGGCGGATGTGGAACATCCTTTCTGCTGCAGGCGTCACGAGCACGTGATCTTTTTGGGTGATGGCAACTGGTCAATAAACCCACATATGCTACCTACAGGCATCATTGTTGCCGGATTTGAGCCCTTTATATATATATATAAGTAGACATTTTATACGATTATGGTTTAATAATAATAATAATAATAATAATAATAATAATAATAATAATAATAATAATAATAATAATAATAATAATAATAATAATAGAGAAAAGTGAGAGGTGGTTTGAGTTCGTTCCTCTCGTTCGTCTCGACCAGCTGAATTTAGAATAAGTTTACGCCCTAAGCTCGCAATGAGTGATCATAACAGGTTCAAACAAATCCCAGTGCGCTTAGAGACACTCTGTTTGCCGGCGGCATGATCGTTTTTCGTGTGGACGGTCTGCTTATTGTTATCCATTCAACGCGAGACGTTAAGTCTACACGTCATATTGATTGATCGCAACGTACTGTGCGAAGGAAGCGAAGCTTACTGGCACGCATGTCTGCTAGCTATCTCTCAATGACCGAACTTCGCAGCTGACATGAGTTAGCAACTGTTCCTTATTCTGCTTTCCTCATTTTGTTTCAGTTTTGCTTCTTACTTAGGCCAATTCAAACACACGGGGCTCATCTTGGGCACTGACAACAAACAATCCAATCAAATTTTAAGGAGCAAAGATACGAAGATCCCATGTTAAAAGAAAAAGGTGGGGTGGGGGTGGGGGGGGGGGGGGGGGGGCACAGTTTCTGTGTCGCTTCACTTTATGTGCCACGTCACTATAGACAGTCGGGCTGTATAAGCGGTTGGTTATATAAGCGCTCTGTTCTGTACTGGAGAAACGTTTAAATGAAGCCTCCTAACCAGCACGCTAATAAACAAAGCAAAACGCCGAGGAAGCGGTCTCGTTTCTTTCTTCTTCATTGTTTCTTGTATGACCGCTTTTAATGTGCATTTGCGATTTTTAGTGCACCTCTTACGCCTATGTTTAACTTGTATTTGTTTCGGCTTTTGTTTTTTAGTGATGACGTGTGACTTTTCTTGCTTTATTATTATTATTTCTAGGGAAAGAGAGAAAAGAAAGAGAAGAAGGCAGGGATGTTAACCAGAAAAGTGTCTGGCTGGCTACCTTAAGCTGAGGGAAGGGAAAAGGGGAAGATAGAGAGAGAGAGAGAGAGAGAGAGGAATTAGGTGAATGTGCACATGTGCTCGGACAGCACTACGCAGTCAAAGGCGCTCGCACAAGCCAGTCGTTTTCAGAAAGCACAAAAGTGCCTTCACTGGTTTCTGGGCTGAAGATCGGCGGGGACAGTGTTCCAGTAGTGTCTGTTCGCTCTGTGGACGACCATCTAGTCGCCTAAATGCATTGCACATAGATTATCTTTGCATTTCAAATTGAGGGCAGTGGGCTCAAAGGTGGTCAATGTTCTACTCGCAGCAGCAGATATATCGCGAGGATTTGCCGAAAGACATATGGGAGTAGTCGTAGTATAAACTTTATTTTGTCCGAGATGGGAGTTTAGGGAGGAGGGGAGTGGGAGAGCCCACCCTTTTCTTCCTCAGGTGGCGGCCAGGCCTTGCGCTTTGGCGGCGTCTTCGGCCATCTGAGCAGTGCAGTCTCCCACTGCTCTTGGGTAGTGATGGGAAGGGGAGGTAATAAGCTAGTGCTTTTTCTGGTCCATAACAGGGGATATGCCCACATGATCTGGTGAAGATCGGCTCTACCTGCGCATAATTTACAATCTGCTGTATATAGCCCAGTGACGTACCTATATATATATATATATATATATATATATATATATATATATATATATATATATATATATATATATATATATATATACAGGGTGTTTCAGCGAAACCTTTCAAAAATTCTTAAAGGTTGCCTGCAGCTGATAGCACAATTCTAGTTCATGAGCTGGTCTACTCGAAGAGGCGGACATTACTTGCACAAGAAATTGAAATGCATAATCGAATAATTAACATAAATTCACTAATTAGGTTTTTAACTAATTACCTGATGGCCCATATTGCAATTTACAAATTGTAGCCGTGGAGTTCGCAAGGCGAATCCACTTGGAACGAATTCTCTGGATGACACCAGTTTCGAGATATTAATTCCCGAACTTTGCGGAGAAATGCATTGGCGTTCCAGTTAAGTTCTTAAGGAAACGTCGCTTTATGCATTGAAGCCCAAAACTAACTGGAACGCCAATGCATTTCTCCGCAAAGTTCGGGAATTAATATCTCGAAACTGGTATATAGCCCGAGATAGAGGTGACTGTACGTCACTGGGTTTGGGAAAGTGTCCGTCTGTAAAAATGTGCGAGATTTAATGAGTGAGCTTGCAGCGATGATTTGATTTTTCTTATCTAGTAGATATGGGAAATAAAAGAAAATAACATAAAAGCTTCCAACTCTGCTTCGTGCAGACCCGCCGGGGTGGCTCAGTCAGCTAAGGCGTTGCGCTGCTGAGCACGAGATCGTGGGATCGAATCCCGGCCGCGGCGGCCGCATTTCGATGGAGGCGAAATGCAAAAACGCCCGTGTGCTTGCGTTGTAGTGCACGTTAAAGAACCCCAGGTGGTCAAAATTAATCCGGAGCCCTCCACTACGGCGTGCCTCATAATCAGAACTGGTTTTGGCACGTAAAACCCCAGAAAGAAGAAGAAGAATGCTTCGTGCAGGAACTGCAGCAATGTATCTGCAAACGTATTATCCGTCACTCAACGGGTGTAGTTTTCAGGTATGTCTGGCTTCAGTCCAGCCTTCCTTGAAATCGCAAGTCTGTTCGCCCGCGTTCCAAGGCATATCCCAAGCAGGTGTCGAGCATCTGACGCTACCACAGGAGCCCAGCCGACGTGTGACTTATACACAAAAGTAATCATGACGATGAAAACGAACAATACTTTGACTGTACTTGGCTAATTACCTTTTACAGTGGAACTGTTAGAACCTCGCTATAATGATCATTCCGTCGTCCGCACTTTCGCCAAGCTGGGGGAGAGAGAACTGAGAGAGAGTGAAAGCAGAGTATAAAAATAGTATCGCTCAGCATAGCGGATGCGAGGCGGAGAGGAGGAGTGAGGCTGTGGGACACGTAGAGCTGCCGACGCCGACCGCGTTTCCCCCCGTTCGCGCGAACGCGCCCGGTGTCCGTGACTGCAGAGGCATCGGCTCGGCCGGTTTCAACCAAAGAACTGGACACTCGTCGCTTCCGAAAGACTGAAGCAAGAGATTGCTAATCCTAGCATTCTCAATCTGCACTGGCATGTCAAAAAATTATGCGTGGCTCTGCTATCGCAAATACCAGAGACCAGCGGAGATGGGGGAAGCCCAGCAAAAGTTAGACTAAGTGTGTGGTTTGCCACTGCTTCACTAGGTTTTCCCCAGCTCCGCTGGTCTCTGGTGATTGCGATAGCAGAGCCACGCATAATTTTTTTATTCAGAAACTTAGTGCACATATTGCAACTGCTGAATTGAAGAAAGAAAGTGCGCAGAAATCATCAAAGATGGTTGTCAAAGTAAGGGAATAGACATCGACGGACCGGATAAACCAAATGGACAATACTTCCGAAGTATACTGCTGACGTTGATAACGGTTTTACAGCGAAGTTCTTTATGGCTAGGGTTCCGTGCCTTTTTCGTGTCCGTCAACGAAAACTATAATCATCAGCAATGGCTCGAGTGTCGTCGTCTTCTTCCACAGATGGTTGCGTTACCGCTCATCATTCAAGCGTAGAATTCCACTTCTTTTTTTCTCGTCGTAATGAGGAGGCCGTGTTAATGAGTGAATAAACTTTATTTCGGAGGCCAAGCTGTTGATGCCTGAAGGTGGGCGGCCACACTATTTCAGGTAGTCGTGGCCCTGTGCTGATAGCCTGACCCTGTTCACCACCCGTAGCTGGTCCTCAGGTCTTGGTCTTGTCAGCTTGGCCTCCCATGGACTGGTCTTCTGTTGGTGCTTGGATATGCGTAGTCCGTGGGTTCTTTTTGCATTCCCAGACCATGTGGTAAAGGGTGTTTGGTATATTGCAGAATTGGCAATCTCTTGTAAATGTTGAGGGGTACATCGCGTGTAGCATAGTGCCGTGGAGGTAATTTCCCATCTGAAATCGGCGTAGTATGACGGCTTCTTCTCTGTTAAGCTTGATATGGGGTGGCGGATATTCCTGCCTGTTCCTCTGGTAATGTTCTATAATGTTGTAATATTTGCTTTCCATAACTTTGTCTTGGTCTGACAGTAGACGATGTCCTGGTGGGGTTGCAGGGCGTACATGTTCTCGAATGGTGGCGTGAGCCACTTGGTTTCCCACCAAGGATTCGTGTCCCGGGGTCCATAAAATATACGTTTCAGGGATGTCTTGGTTCTTGATGATGTTCAGTGTGGTCTTGCTAATTATCCCTGCCCGAAAATGGCGACAGGCTGTCTGCGAGTCTGTGACGACGATGACCGGCACGTCCCATCGGCAGGTCCGTATGGCCATTACTGTGGCGACCTGTTCGGCTATCTCAATGCTCCTAGCAAATGCTGATGCAGCTGCTATCTCTTCATTCTGCTTGTTAGTTACGCAGGCAACATACCTCCTTGCCTTGTATCTTGCAGCGTCCATGTACCTTATTTCTGTCTTGTTGCTTTCTTTGTTTAGCATATGTTGTAGCGCGGTGCTTCTCGCTTGTCTTCTCTCTTTGCAGTATTCTGGGTGCATGTTTCTTGGTATGGGTGCTACGTGTATCCTTGCTGTCAGGGTCGGCGGTACACGTTGTGGACTGTTGTGTTCTTCTTCGAGAGGGTATCCAAGTCTTCTGAGGAGAGTTCTACCGGCAGTGGTAAGCTTCAGTCTTTCGATTTGGTTCGTATTGTGAGCCTCCGCCAATTCTTCCCAGGTATTATGAACTCCTACTTTCAGCAGTCTTTCTGTTGACGTGGTGGGTGGTAGTCCTATTGTCAATTTGTATGGATTTCTTATCAGTATGTTCAACTTGTCTCTTTCATATACTTCATATCTAAGTACGTTGTGCCGTAGCTGATTCTGCTGATGACCAATGCTTGTATGACTTTTATGGTGTCTTGTTCCTTTAATCGATGTCTTCTATTTGTGACCCTCTTCACCAGGTGCGTAACCTGCGTGATCGTTTCTTGAAGTCGGTGTACTGTGGCAAGCCCCGCTCCATCCTTCTGGAAAATTAATCCAAGGATATGTGAAGTGTATTAACTTTTCGGATGTGAATTCCATTCAGTGTTGCATCAGGATCTGGTGTCTCTTGCGGGGAGGGCTCTTGTTTTCTTTCTCAGAATCAGAAGTTCCAATTTCTCAGGGGCATATGATAGTCTACAAGCGCCCCGGTACCTTTCAGTTCTCTTTACTGCCTCCTGTAAGAATTCTTGCTGTCTTCCCGTCGATCCCCCAAGCGTCCATATGGTTAAGTCATCAGCATACAGGGCATGTCGAATTCCCTCCACTTCACCGAGAGTATTCGGTAGGGTGCTCAACGTCAGGTTCAAGAGCAGAGGGGAAATTACCGAGCCCTGAGGCGTGCCTTTGGCCGGCACATTAATTTTTTCAGATCTCAAATTTCCTATACATACTGTTGCCGTATGATCGGATAGGAAGTCCTTGATGTAATTGTAAACTCTCTCCCCGCAGTTGAAGCGGCTGAGCTGCACAAGTAGCGCTTCATGTGAGACATTGTCGAAAGCCCCCCTTTACGTCGAACGTAATGATGGCGCTGTTGTTGCTTGTACTTAACTTATCTATTACCTCCTCCTTGATCTGAAAGAGGATATCCTGTGTTGGATAGGTGTGGCCGAAAGCCAAACATCGTCTTTGGGAAGTGCCCATTGTCTTCTAGGTATGGTGAAAGCCTCTTGATCTCCATATGTTCATCTTAATTTTTTTAATTTATTTACGGGGGTATTGAGCCATTGCTTAAGGGGGTATGAGCCATTCATTGTCTTACGTAACGGACGCATTTAATAACAGAGGTGACACGAGAATGTGTGTGCGTACCTATCGTTACGATGACCGCCGATCAGGACAATAAATATGTTCGAACCTTTGTTCAAAATTCTGTGTCACCTCTGTGTCGTGTGCTAAACAGCTTCGCTGGTCATCCACCTTCACAGAGTGGAATGGCTCATGATTTTTTTATGATGGCGGCACAATGTATCGTCCATATGCTTTGGTAGACGACATGATGGCGTGACGACGATAGTATGACAACGTCTAAGAGAAGCATGTGGTGAGTCGGCAAGACAAAACAGCGCGTCTCGAAAAGAGACGCGCATAAGGCTACGCCGACGATCACGCACTGTGGCTCGGTTAGATAGATCTCGCGAGAGAGCACGAGGAGCGGCATCTCCTCATCCGACCTCTGGCGCTGCACCAAGCACTTTTTCGCCTCCTCCCTTCGGCGCGACCCTCACTCTCAGGTGAGAAACCTGGCTGCTGTACAACCATCAAACTGGCTGGGTAGCCTAAAAAAGCTATTCGCTTTAATAATGGCATCTTCGTTTGGCCGTTTCGGAGCGCTCTAGACCGCTCTCGCGAACGGCGTTGTCTTCGGCTGGTTGAAAGAGGGTGCGCGCCTTGCGTTCGGCTGGTTTTTTTCGAGCGCTCTCCTCCATCTTCGAGCACTCTGAGGCGCTCCGCGCCCTGTCATCGGATCAGTTGTCGAGATGAGAGCGTTTCTAGCAACGTCATCACAGCATGTGCACAGCGCCGCCGCTCTTGGCGACGGTCCACCGTAGCCTAGGCCACTGCATGCTAGCGTCTCAACGAACGGTCGTCCCACCGGCGCGCCCGCCGGTTTAGCTTTGGATAGGCGAAACATCCGACGTTAGCAGTAGTCAAGTGGTTTCGCATCTGCCATTTCCTCCTCCGAGAGCGAGTCACAGGTTCGCCTTGCGCGCTTGTCCTCTACCTCCGAGTTCGGGGAACGCCGGATCTGCACGACTCTGCCTCGGGGATGGATGCGACCAGTCGAAGATACCATAAGACTGATATCCTAGTTGGTTGAAGTGATTTTTAGAACTCCTGTGCAAAACATAGACGCACCACCAAGAAAAAACGACGCTGTGGCGTTGTATACTACTTTTTTTTCTGCGTGGCGTCGCTGTTTCGTGCTGTAATTCTAAAATGCTGAATTGAAATCGGGCAGTAGTAAAGTCCCGTCCACTTAGTAGGGTGCCTGACAATCGCAGCAATTTGCAGATATTCATTCACTAAATCAGCAGCGAAGAACATTAGTGTCCTGCATAGCTTTCTTCCACGCTGTTCTCGACGTACGATGCTTCGCTTAAGCCTTTTTCCCAAACTGTATTATCATCCCTACCTGCGCGATTTACTAATGCTTCCTCGCCATTACGTTTCGCGCCGTCTGCCGTCTGCATCATGCTCATATAGTTGGCATTCCGTTGTGTAAAACCGAATCATTCCTCCAGTCCTGCATACCACGCACATCAAATGATTGGAATTGACTTCTCAAACCGGTAGTAACAATTTCAGATCATGAAAAATTTGTGACTTCGTTAACCAATGCTTTGTAACATCTCGTTGTATTCTGCCTCTTTATAGCTATTATTGTAAAATTAAAAACACTGCACTGCTTCTTTTTACTTATAGTATTTTATGCAACATGTTGTATTCTGCCTCTTCATAACCATGAACAGTGTACTGCTTCTTGTATTTAAAATTTTGTTGTTTTTCTGTATTTTATACCACTCCTCTCTGTAATGTCTGTCGACCCTGAGGGTATAATAAATAAATTAATTAATAAATACATAAATAAATGCTTTCTGTCAAAATAATAGCTGGAACGACAATGGTATATCGCCGCAAGTTTGGGACGGATATACAAAAAAAAATGTTTTCGCAGGGCTTCTACTAAATATGCATGCTTTGAGCACTGAACGAATTCATTCCCACACTTGCAGCTCATTCGCAAATGTCGGTAAATAAAGGATTAATCAGTAAAAAATGAGTTAAATCACTTATAGGCAATTATTTGCGATTATTGCAAAAGGCATCATAACACAGGGATGTCCACAGGGCTATGATGCCACACGCTCAATTGGGGGCGAGGACATAACGTGGCGCCGCCTGCCGCCGGCGCCTGAAAGACGTGTAAAGTTGGTTCGCGTGTCCGAGCGTCTGCTTCAGGGCCGTCGCGTGCTTCGTCTTTTGTCGTACTACCACGGAATTTAGGTTGGCTGTAGCTGTCTTACGCAACATCACTTGTTTACGGTTTTATACACTGTATGAGAATATGTAGTGTTTTTCTGTGCCGTTGCGGGTCAGATTTTGCTCTACGTAGTATCGCAGAAATAGAAAGCGCGCCGGTAGATGCTACAGAATCTCAACAGTCATTAAACCCCGGTGGCAAATTTTAAAGTGCGAATGCACATGTACAGCCAACCACAAAAGTTTGCGGACCACGCGAGCGCGTGGCCAAGAGCCTCTTCGCGACACTTCCGCTACGTCACCAGCGATCGACAGCAGCGCTACGTTGAAGACGCATCCCTCCTTAAATCTATGGCCTGTCTATTTTCGCACTGTGCGCAAATATTTTCTACCTATCTCTTTCAACGTGACGCGCTCTTTGTTAGCCAGGGCTACTTGCTTATATTTTGAGAGCAGAATATCAGTACAAGTAATCAGACAGCGTATTCTTCGGCTGTTATCAGTTCTATTTTCGCGTAGCCACGCTGTTTTTTTTTTTTTTTCGTGAGTGCGTGAGTGAGCGGTGAGGCAGCCATGGGACACAGATGCTTAGTCAGTTGGCAGAATTTTTCCGTTCCTCCCCCATCGCTAAGTGACAGTAGCGGCCGGGATTTGATCGCCTGCGCCCAGGTTTTGCTGCGCAAAGCCCGAACCACCGCGCTGCTATAGTGGTTACATTTAGAAAAATAAGAAATAATCGGGTGCGATGACTCTTTTTATAACCCTTTGCGACACGGCGTCCTCGTTTGGGGACTCGAACTTCGGAGGCGCGTCCCACGCCACGTGTTTCTTCAAATGACCTAAAACTCAGTGTGCACATTCGTGTCCGCTTCCTGATGGGACAACTAGCGGTCAGTTAACTTCATTGTCCTGCGTATTGCTGCAGATGATCACTTTGCTGGAGACACTACCATGTTAGACAATCGTTCGACGTGCCGCGTTCCAAGACCAACGTCAAGAGTATTTTTTTTCTCCGGTCGACACGAATACAACCGAAAAAGCAAGTGTGCATGCGTTTCGGGCCTAATAGTTGATTCTTTTTATGCAAGCATTGAAGCTGACGGATTTCAGAATAATTAGATAATGAGTTATACGCTAATTAATTTTTTTTACTGAAACTCGCACAAAACAGCACATTGCTTCGTCTTCTTTCTTGGAATGTAATAGTGAGCGTCTTGAAATGATGCCATGCGCATTTGACGCATTTGCAGACAGTGCATCATAATTCGTGCCTGAAGGGGATGAATTTATTCACAAGACATTTACAGAAGTGTCATGAAACATAGGTCTCTCAATGATCTAGTAGGAAGTGAAATGTCCGCCGTTTTCTAGCACCTTATTGATGCGTGTGGGCATCGACTCGTACAAAGATTCAGTAATCTCCGGTCGACCGCGCAGGCTTTCCCATTCTTGTGCGATCGCTTGCCACAGCGTATCGGCCGTGCGGCCGCGGTTGGCTCGTGTGGACAGCCGTTTCTTCAACATGCCCCAGACATTTCTATGGGATTCAAGTCGGCGCCACATGGAGGCCACTCAAGCTGGCAAACAGCATGTTCTTCTAGCAATGACTGGACGATACGTGCTTTATGGATCGGGCTGCGGTCGTGTTGAAAAAAATAGCAGCCGTCGCTGAAGGGACCGTCCAGCGCATACGGAACGAGGTGTCTAGTGATGACGTCACAGTACCGTGACGCAGTGAAGGGCCCTTCCAGACGCACAAGGGGACCAAGGCCATCTTTGCTGATTGCTCCCCACACGCTCACGGAACACCGTCCACTGGATAGAACACTCTGTGTGTAGTTAGGCAGATATCTGCAAGAAATAGCATACAATTGGGTTCCAGCGGCGCGTCTAAAAATGTTGTGATTCCTCTTGCGTATGAACTTTATAATGCTGTTATAGAGTTGCAATAGAAAACGTGCAAACATCATTAGATAGTACTGAAAGACCCACTGGCAGCTTTTAATTAGCTTCAGAGTAAGTAGTACTATGAAACAATCGTTAATGTTTTCAACATAATACCACTACAGAAAAATCTCGTAATGTCCAACAGCTCATTTTACGTGAAACATGTTGTGATGCAGAATTAGCTTCGTGAATTAACTGCCAATACACTGTAAACACACCTGCAGTTTAGTGGACGCCAAACCCGCTTCCGTTGGTCCCAGCGCGTGGAAAAAGTTGACTCGTCGCTAAAGATGACATCGCCCCATTTCTCTGTTGTCCAATCTTTCATTGCTGTAGCGAACATGAGTCGTTCTTGTAGCTGGCTGTGTGAGAGGCAGGGCTTCTGTGCTGCTACGAAAGACTGCAGGCCAAGCTCACTCAGCCTTCTTCTTACAGTCTCAGACGATACCGTGAGCGAGAGCGCTTCTCGGATATCCTCTGCACTTTGAAAAGGATCAGCCACGATGGCGGCCGTAATCAGGCGGTCCTCTTCCTCAGTCGTGGCCCTTGGACGCCCACTGCGCTCCATATCTGTGAATCTGTCATCGTCGCGGAAAGCTTGAATAATCCTATTCACGGCAGTCCGGCTCCTGTTGGTTCGGCGGCAGATTTCGCGCTGAGGTATTCCCTCTATAAATAAACGCACAATGTGCCTTCTTTCGTCAAGTGGAACACACAGCGGCATCTTTCCAAATAGGCAATCACCACGTGGCCTGAAGCAAGTCTACTACGTTTTCAGCGACTGATGCGAAGATGCGCCTATGTGTGAAAGAAAATTTTCTATGCATCCGCTTTTTCTTTATTTTTGATGACAGTGAAACACCTCCCTACCCTTTCTCTCAAGACGCAGAAGCAGCAACACTCATTGGACCAAGATGCTGCCAACCAAAGTGCGCCAGTAAACGTCGCGTAAAAAAATCGTCGCAGCGCTTCGTGAAACTTATCTACCCACTGGCACACCAGTCGACAAAGGTTGCAGTGATTGCTCCGATACTGCTATCAAGCCAGATATGTGGCGGTCTTATCGCAGACAGCGCTCTGCGTCAACACAACGAACTAACAATGTCATGCACGGGAATAAAAAATTAACAGGCAGGCGAGTACCAAGAGGGCTCATATCCGGGAGAGCGCCCCTGTCGCCGCTAGGTGGCGTACCGCTAGGTGGCGCGGATAGGCAGTCTGGCACGCGCTCGCGTGGTCCGCAAACTTTTGTGGTTGACTGTACAATATAACAAGTTCCATTCACAACAGTCAGCTATCGATTACGTGAAGCGAGATATGCGCGCCTAATTCCAGCCAGTCACGTGCGTGACAAACCGACGGCCATTAGTTGGTTTTAACATGGGAAGCGATCTTGGCCGTAGACGTTCTGAATTTATTGGTACGCTCTATTTTACTTTTCCTTTCTCGCGGTCAACGTGCGCGCATGCCTGTATCTCATCATTAGGATGAGTCAAATCGTTATCTTAGGCAGGCTACGCCCAAGAAATGTGGCTTCATTATGTGCGCAACTTGATGAAGTAAGTATCTTCCTCAAATAACTTACAGCAATATCGTTGGTCGATGATTCTGTGCAGCAACTTAAGTTTTATCGCCGGTACAATGCAGAGCCTTCGGGATCAGCGCCCGCTTTTATTACAATGCATAAGAATCGTATCAAGCCGCGTGGTTTTGTCTCGTTCGCATGCGCCCCAGTGCACGATAACACAGATGGCCATATTGGTGTGATTATCTGTTTCTAGCATGGAAAATGCACGAAGTGAAAAGAAGTCAGGTGGGGAGAGGTCATATTTATTTTATACTCTAAAATTTACGTAATTTGCTTGCATCATGCATCATTCAAGGGCGTCTTTCTCGGCGCAGCTAATGAACAATATGACAAAAAAAAAACAGTCAAACGATTTCTCTCTCTCTCTTTTTCTTTCTTTTTCTTTTAATGGGGCAAACGTTCCCACTAACTAGAACCCGATCGCGCTTTGAACGCTGACAACTATTGACAACAAGTTAACTTGCTGATAACAAAATACCGATAAAGTTGGTAAACAAAAAAAAATATCTGACCAGTTTATTGTTGCATGGCCAGGTCTTGTTGCATTCTAAACGAACAATCTCACCAAAACAAGAACAAATTAAAGTCATAGCTGGATATACTCCGCGATGAGCGTATTTTAAAGCACTTGGAAGGCCCGGAGCAATTTTTTTTTCTTTTTTTTTATAATACGACAGTCAGTACTATTCAACTACAAGGGGCAACGTTTATGAACAATCAAAATAAAATAAACCTGCTAAATCGCGGGATAACATTGCAGCGCACGCTCTCACCGCGGCGAAGCGATGTCACGTGATCTCACTTTCGACGCAATAACGATTGCAGCGCTGGCGCTTCCAGTAATGGCCATCGCGTCCAAAACCGTCAGCGCGGAAGTGCCGACGTGTCTGGAGAGAGAATTCTCTGGATCCACCAGTGCCCGTACACCACAAACGATTGTCCCGGATTCCACTTAGTACTTCCTTTTATTCACATTGCTAGATAATGGGATGTTGGAACCTAGAAATTGTGCCATCTATACTGTCTGCTGAATCTCTAGGTGCCAAATGAGAAAAGTAGATGAAGTCGCAGAACATCACAAAAGCAAAAAAAAAAAAAAAAACGTATCATAAGATGTCATAGAACACAACAAATGCTCAGAGCACAAATTGTCGCAGTAGAGAAAGGAATACAGCTTCAAATGTATAAACCCTATAATTACTCAAAGCAGAACATGTCACTGAAAGAGACAAAATATCTACACACGTCAGTTCTTCAAGGTGAAAATGAAATACACCATTCTCACAGGACAAACACAAATTCACTTGATATTCTATAGAATTGATCGACATTATGACTGGCCTCTAAAAGACATTTTAGAGGGACAAGTGCCCGTTCTTGAAGGGCAATTGCCAGCCAAGTGCACGAGAGCTAGTTCACGTTCATTGGTCTGCATTCAAGTAGTATTAATTTAGATACCAGTCGGGTTCTTTGTTCGCTGGGCTTACGGCACTCGATGAAAACATGTACTACGAGCTCATCTGCACTGTGACATTTACATCGAGGGTTTTCAGCTTGGCCATTGCGATATAAAAACTGTTTCGTGAAAGCAGCACCCAGTCGTAAACGCTACGTAAGTGTTTCTAGAAGTCTGTTGAGCTCTATCGGTGTGCAGAATTCATTAAGGGTTGTTGTCGTCGTCGCTGTGTCCTCGAAAAACAACGACACAACGTGCGTAATGAGTCATTACACAGCCTTCGCTCCCTGGAAAGACCAAGGCATCATAAAATAGCCTTCGTGTCTCATAAAGCGCGATATTATAGCGAACAAATGATTTGCCGCAACCGCAAATCGTCTATGCGCGCGTATATATATATCTTCTTCCTCTCAGATTACCTTTTCTTTTTTTCTTTCTTTCTTTCTTTCTTTCTTTCTTTCTTTCTTCCTCTTGCATGCACGTACTTCAGTCTCACAGTACGTAGGAAGGCTTTTGGGGAAAATGTCAGTGTATTTTATGGTAGAATTTCGGGGCATACATCTCGAATGTTTGGTAGTAAACTCAGGATTCCAATAAACAAACGAATATGCCTCGAGCGCTTGCTCGCTTCACTTGCGCAGTTTCAGTATACGCCCTAAAGTAAGTTTGTGAAATGAATAAACCGATTAATAACTAATTGTTACAAAATATTTTTTTTTCATTAGCAAACATAATATTGTGTTTTACCCGCCTACCCGCCTCCTCGGTCAACCCAGCTCCAAAAAGCGTAAGTGCACTTTTTACTAGAAGCAATTTTTTTTTTCTTTTTTTTTTTTTTTTTTTTTTTTACCTGGACGGGTGTGATGAAGCGATTCTACTCTGTTCTTTGCCACTCTTATCATCCACCGTTCACGGCCGGTTGATACCGTTGACAACGCTGGTGCAGTGGCGCTGGGACCACTGATTTTTTTCTGTTTTCTGTTTTCTGTTTTTCCTGTTTTTCTTGTGTATTGATGACACACTCTTTATATTTTGATCCTATACTATATTTATTTGCTGTTTTTGTTTATCATCATACACGTATGCTTACATGTCCACTTCATTATTACTAAGTATCTTGTTTTTGCCGTTTCGTTGTATCTGCCTTGTAACGGCTACCTGGGCCTCTGTCAAGCTGTCTACACAGCTTTTAGCCTAGGTAGCCATCCAGTACTGTCTGGTGAATAAACTGAATGAATGAATGAATGATGAAGTGTGAAAAGCAATCGCATTGGCTCATTTACGTCCCCTGACTGCCTGACTTTTTCGTTATTGTTATCTTTCTTTTGTTCAATGACTGCTTGTTATGTCATACTTAGAAAATACTTGTTCTGTGTTTAAAAAAAAAATGTCGCAGTTTCACCCGAAAGGAGAAGCATCAATTGCGATAGCAAATTAGTAGAGAGCTATAGGGAGTAAGGATAGTAGTTTTATCAGCTGTATAAACTTGGACATGTAGCAGCACCAGCAACGCGCAGAACTGTTGTCGACGCCGTCGGCGTTTTGCCCGCGTTCGCACCGAACGCGCGTGGCGTTGGTGATAAAGTCCCTATATAAGAAAAGTACCACCATCCTTTGATAAACGCCGCTTCTCTCTCTCTCTCTCTCTCTCTGATGTATCTCCGATTGGACGATGATAGCGCGCGCTTTTCACTTCTTTATATTTTTTTTTCCGCCTCAGAGCCATGTTGAAAGTCCTCTGCGCAGCCGCAGTCGCCGGCGGCGGCGGCGGCGGCGGCGGCGCGCGCCCGGCCTGAAAGCTTCAACTAGCTACTTCAACGTAGACTTTCTAGGTGCGCCACCGTCGACTTGGCTTTCGCAAGCAAAAAGTAAAGAAAAAAACAAGCGCTTTAGGAGAGGAGGCGGCGGAGGAAAGAGTAGATGGCGGTACTTTTCTTATATAGGGACAGTTATACAGTTAACGTTTTGAGGAAAACGCTGTTTTATGCATTGAAGCACAAAGTTAACTGGAACGCCCATGTATTTCGTCGGACACTTTGAAAATTAATATCTCGAAATTGGTGCAGTCCTGCGAATTCGTTCCAAGTGGATACGCCTTGCGAACTAAGCGGCTATAATTCGTAGATTGAAAGATGTGCCGTAAAACAAATAATTAAAAAGTTAATTAGCGTAATTATGTTAATTACTCAATTCGACGTTTTTATTTCGCGTGGAAGTAATGGCCGCCTCATCGATTAGTTTAGGTCAAGGATTACAATAGTGCTATCTGCCACAGGCAATTTTAAAAATTTTGGTGCAGCTAAAATGAAACACCCTGTATATATATATATATATATATATATATATATATATATATATATATATATATATTCAGCCTGCTGTGCTGAATCTCGGGATAGTGCTTAACTCGCGTATTTATATGAACCACTCAGCCAGTTTCAAAAACGGGCATTTGGTGCGGGGAGAAGGTGGTGATTCCATACCAATTCTATTCGCTCTCCGTCAGTGGCCCGACCGGGGCTACGCCTATATACCGCTGCAGGATCGGCCGGTGGTGAGTAATGAATTATAAGAAAGAAATGGGATCCAGCGAAATCAATGGTTACATTATACAGCCTCAGTGTTCTTACATTTTCAATGACAACAAGCCGTTGTGTTGTTGTTGTTATCTTTTCTTTTTCTCGGACACAACACTATATATATACAGGGTGTCCCAGCTATCACGCAGCACGATTAAAAAAAAAAAAAGGAACGGCGTTACGCGAAGCAAACCTAGTGCGTATTGTTTCCAATGCAGTGGAGTAGCCGCCAGTAATTTTTTCGTTGCTGACATTTAATTAGCTAATTGTAATTAATTATCTAACTCGAGAAGTACTGCCATAATTATCAAAGTGTCAATGAGAAAAATGTAGAGCGACATCAATAACTACCGATACAGCTTTCTGTTTCTCAATACGTGCCGCATAAATGTGTTTTTCCGAGCGTGAAAGGAGCCCGCGAATACACGCAGAATTGCCGCGCGACTGGCCGCTCGAGGCACTTTGCGTCTATTCGCGGGCTTCTTTCACGCTCGGAAAAACACATTTATGTAGCACGTACTGAGCAATAGAAAGCTGTATCGGTAGTTACTCACGTTTCTCTACAATTTTCTCATTGACACTTTGATAATTAGGGCAGTACTTCTCGAGTTGGATAATTAATTACAATAAGCTAATTAAATCTCATCAACGAAAAAATTACCGGTGGCTACTCCACTGTACTGGAAACAATACGCACTAGGTTTGCTTCGCGTAACGCCGTTCCTCTTTTTTTTTTTTTAATCGTGCTGCGTGATAGCTGGGACACCCTGTATATACAGGGTGTCCCAACTATCATGCGCCAAGATTTAAAAATGTGCAAACGCCGCGTAGCTGAACAAAACCAAGGTAATTTTGTTTGCCGTCGCTTGGAGATACTCAGATTATTTTTTGCATTCCGCCTAATTACATAATTAGCCTGAATTAATTAATCAACTTCTCAAATATTATAATTAGACGAAAAGTCAATGAGAACATTGTGGAGCAACATGAAAGAATTAAGCAAGTGTTTTAACTTTTAACTAATCACTTTAGGGCACATAAATCAATTTACGAATTGGATACGGTCAGTTCCCTAGGCATAGCCACTTGAAAAAAAAATTCTCAGGCTTTCACCAGTTTCCAGATATACGTTCCCGAATTGTGCGCCGAAATGCCCATGATGCACAGTGAATTTGTCCTGCACTGCTTAAGAAGATGTTTTGCTAAAAGAAAGCAAGGGAAGTAAGAGTGCATTTTGATGCAAGCTTGACAGCGCTTATCAACACTACCTCACGGGAAATGCGGACATTTATAGGAGAACGTTCGTCATGTTCTTATAATTTGCTTTGTTTGTTCCGTGGTGCAAAAGCTCCGAAGGCTATCAGGTTTAGCCGCAAGACGAGATAGACATGAATACATCACTTAATAGAAGCGATCACAGTTGCATTAATCGAAAGTTTTTAAAAATCCACTTTCATCCAGGAACTCAAGAACGTTGGCCAGTGAAACAAGTGCGTTCTCACATAAAATTATAATGGGGTGAAGGAGAATTTGTTGTCTCTACAGGGGGATCATTTCTAACTTTCATGGAATTTTTAAATATAGCCCGTTGCAGATAACATATTTCTAGTCCTTGAGCAGGATTATTCAGAGAGGCGGACATGTACGAAAAATCGAAACACATATTCAAGTAATTAACAAAAATTCACTAATTATATTTTGAATTAATTACTATATGGCACATATTGAAATTTACGAATTGTAGCCGTTGAGTTTGTCGCCGTTGAGTACCCACTTGGAATGAATTTACGGAATGACGCCAGTTTGGAGATACGCGCCATCAAACTTGCCGTAAAAATGCACTGTTGTTCCACTTGCTTTTTTAACAAAACCCTCTTTTGTGCATTGAAGCACAATAGTAAGTGGAAGGCCCACGTATTTCGTTCCACAGTTTGGGAAATTTTATCTAGAAACTGGTGTCATCCTGAAAATTCATTTCAAGTGGATACGCCTTGCAAGCTCAACGGCTACAATTCGGAAATTGCAATATGTGTCGTAAAGTAATTAACTAAGAAGTTCATTAGTGGTTTTCTGTAAATTGTGTTTCGATTTGTCATGCTAGTAATGTCCGTCTCTTCAAATAATCCAGCTCAAGGACAAGAATTATGCTATCTGCCACAGGCGAGTTTTAAAAATTCCATAAAACTTAAAAATGATCACGCTGTATATGTCGAGAAAATAAGTTTGCCCTTGTGTTTCTTATGTGTGCTATTATGTGTGTTTTTAAATATGTACGTGTGTCTTTGCGTGTTCTTATGAATTATCCTCTTTATGGATCACAAAGCACGGCTTTGTGAGCAACTCTGGAAGGGTCTTGGTGATCGTTCTGTTGTTGGAAGAAAAGTGCTTGAACCACGCGTGTTGATCCACAAGTGCAAACTACAGCTCTGAAAGCTTTCATACGCTTCTGAACGGAGAGTGTAATCGTATCTGAGCCCGGAACGATAACGCTCTTACACTCGGATTACGCTGGAAACGCCATCCAATCCTGGGCGCGTATTGACGAAACGTGATGTTAATACTTGTTAATGGCGATGTTGAATACATTAGTGAAGGCGGCCAGCCAATCGCAAATAGCACATAATAACGAAAAACTTTATTAGTTCGGCCCCTGATTCTTAACGTCTATCTCAATTTCTTTTAACTTTCTTATATACTGGTATTCATTTGCTGATTATTTGTTTATGTATTCTCCGGTACGCATGCCTTGTCCTTAGTTCGCCATGTCTTCATTGTGTAAGTCTCCCAACGTTTCCCAACATTTCTGATTGATTATCCTTCTTTGTATATTTCATCTTTTTCTTCAATTGTTTTGTTGTTTGACGGTACGTGTATGTGCACGTTGCACCGGGTGCCTCGTCGCGTCCACTAGATTGGTCACCAATTCTAGCGCGTCGACGATTAATACTCGTCATTATGTGTGCACGTTTTGTGTTTATTTTTTTACTCGTATCAGCTGTGTCTATTCATTTGGCAATCAAATGCTGTGGGAAAGCTGGCGACGAAAGTTGCCAACGGTTTCAATATCATCAAATAAATAAATCAATCAAGACTGGCGCTAGATTCAGAATTTGCTCCAAGTAACGGGTCGTGGGGACCCACCAGCTTCAATTCATAAATTTCAATGTGCGAACTTAAGTGATTAGTTCTTGAGGTTTTGTGAATTAGTCCACATTATCTTCGCAAAGCACCTGGCATAAAGTGTCATACCGTTCATGCTGTGTACCACTGGTACTGTACTAAAAGCAAACGCGGACAGAGAAATAAAAGATGGCAACCTTGCGCTTTGCCGCCGTCCACATTGCTTAGTTTTCTATGCGCGCGCGCTTCGCACAGCTCACTCTTCGCTGCACAATGAACGCGCTTGCCCGGAACAAGGTTCCACTGTGCCATTGGTTCCTACTGGCACTGCGCCGCGATACCATGTTCTCGGTTGTGTTGTTTCCTTATTCCGCATTGTGTATAGTTGTAATATTCAACTTAGACTTCAGTCACTCCTTGTTGAATAATTAATCCAGCAAATATTTACCTTTGTGCGAAGCAAATGTGATGAGGCCTTTGTATGTGGCAAACTGGAATAATATGTGGCCTCAGGACGTCTTATATTTGGCAATGAAAAAAAGAAGAGAATAAGTCCTATCGGGCGCCAAAGTTCGAGATAAACAAGCAAGTAATCATCTGGCACGTCGTAACAGAACGTTAGTAATACAATTTCGTTTAATCGCGCGCTTGTGCCGACGAGGAGCGTTGTTCGTTAACTTAATAGGCAACCATATCAACATCTGAATATTCTGATGATGAGCTGACTGTCATAATAGCGTGCGCTTTTGCGGAAACATGTTGGAGAAGTCCTTGGCCGTGTAGTATCACGGTTGTATTGCGATACTGCAATCAATCAATCAATCAATCAATCAAATGCTAATTATAGTACCCAGGAACCGCTCCGGAGCATTCATGCGGGTGCACTTAAAAAGTAATACGTGAGACAAAACGTATAGAGAAAACAAATGTTGTATACAAAACAATGTGAGATAGAGAAACCAATAGGGATACAGAAAACGAAGGGGCGGGCGTAAACAGGAGTTAATCATACGGCATGCTTATCTACGTATATACAAAAGACGGGGAATGAACTCTGAAATAGGTCAATGCAGGCAGAATACTTAGTACATGCTTTTTGGAGTCGTGTCATAGGACAGTCTCTAAAGCAACAAGGCCGCGCAGAAAACTCGTATGCTGCCTGGTATACTTTTGCGGCACGGAAAAATTGCACATGAACAAGAAGCTTTGGACAATGTATAATGCCATGGATCACCTTATAGAGGAACAGAAGATCTGATTTAGCACTTCTTGAATTCAGAAGTATGAGTTGATCGATATATATCTGAGAGGGCTGGACTATGGTCGCCAGAACTGGAAAAGCGGTGCTTGAAAATAGATGTCAATCTATATAATAATAATAATAATAATAATAATAATAATAATAATAATAATAATAATAATAATAATAATAATAATAATAATAATAATAATAATAATAATTTAATCAATCAATCAATCTTTTATTTATCATACCCAGGAACAACCACGAGGTCTAAGTGCTGGCGCACGCATACATGAACAAAGAATAAATAAATAAATAAATAAATAAATAAATAAATAAATAAATAAATAAATAAATAAATAAATAAATAATGACAATAATAACCTGTACAAGAAAAATAAAAGGCACCTTGCATCTTGTATCGAGAAGTGCATGCAACCTGTTAAAGAGCTTGGGTCGGATTGGCCCGGCGGTCACCGCGTCAGTAGAGCTGTCGCCGACTGCATTAAGCCGTGCAACGTACTCGAAGGCACTGTTATCCACACGGAGGTATGAGCGAGCTGCGAGGTGTGAACTGCGAGCCGCAGGTGTTCCCCCAGCTGCCCAACGTGGTACATGTATCACGCGGGAAGTTGGCGCAACGGCCAAGAGGGGCTGCGCTGCCGCTGCCAAAACGATTTCTTCAGTGGTGATTGATGCCGGCCGAGGCCAACTGTCGCCGACCGTCTGCGGCTGACTTTGCGCCCAACGACACTAATCCCACGCCAAGAACGGCACTCACAGAACCGCATATGAAGGGTCGCATAAAATAAATATTGTTGATTCAGCAGTGCTTGAGATTTCATTATTACTTAATAATTATTAAATAATTATTTAACAATTATTATTGACTAATGATTTATTTTATTCTGTTCATACCAATTTGACATTAATCCATAGTACCTTGTTCATTGAAATGCCATCATGTTTGTACCGTGTCACGATCACCGCGGGACGCGCTGCGCATGCGCAGAGATAGCGCCATCAAGTGACGGCTGTTTAATAAATAGGTTCTTGTTCCCCCTGCACCCAACGCATCATGTCGTATCTTCAGCCAGATCTGATTAGAGAGAGAGAGCAAGGAGAAGAAAGTCAGGGAGGTCAACCAGACGAGCGTCCGGTTTGCTACCCTACACTGGGGGCAAGAGGAAGGGGGAATAGAACGAGGAAGAGAGTGAGCACTGAGTGCACGTAGGAGGATGCACAGGGGCACTATATTAGCGGTCTCTCGAACCGGCGCACTTTAAGTAGTGTGCTAGTGCACGAATCGCGTTTTGTGCCAATGACGGGTGTAGCCACGGTCCGAGTATCTTTGACTCGGAAAACGGTCTCGAGTCCACTCGGTTTAAAGTTGTCCTGAGAGAGAGAGGCGTTGTACGTCGTAGCGAGGACAGGTACACAATAGGTGCTCGATGGTTTCCTCGCACCTACCGGACTCGCACATCAAGCTCTCGGCCATTCCCATATGATGGGAGTAAGCGTTCGTGAGCGCCACTTCCAGTCACAAGCGGCACATCAAGTTGTTTCGCCGCGGGAAAGGTTAGATGGCAGTTGCAGCCGTAGCAAGTGGTCCAGCTTATGCAATCGGCGATTGAAGAAACTTGAACTCCAGAAAGCTTGCGACTTTTTGCGTGGAAGCAGACGAAGTTTCTTGGCAGTGTCCGTCCTCTCCGGCCACAGTGAGCCGGAATCCGCTGAAAGATCATGTCCTGCCCTGTTTACAAAGCATGGTGGCGTACTTCCCTGATGTCGGATATCATCCGCTCAATGTTATGTGATGCAAGGCAGAATTGATACTGTGAAGAGCTGCGTTAGAGTCACAAAATGTGACCCATTTCTCTGCCGGTTCTTCGGTGACGTAGGTCATAGTGGCATGGAGGGCTGCAAGTTGTAGTTGCAAGATGTAGTCATGTGTGACAATTTGAATTTAATTATAACCTGCTTAGCTGGAAAGACGAATGGGGCAGTTGAGCTGGTAGGTGAAGTCGAACCGTCGGTATATATATGTATGTGGTCATGATATGTCTGGTGCAATAATAGGAGCGCCAGTTGCTTCACAGCCGGTGACAGATGATCGGCCTTTTTTGTAGTTTCGGGAATATCAAAATTCACTTAAGGCTGTCGCGGACACCACAGGGGAGATGAAGGCTTCGCCGCCGGTGTATATCAGATGACGGTATGCACTCTTGATGAGCCCTAATCACTCTTGAAAAGGTCACTTGAGGTCTCTCGGCCGCTAGGAAAGCTAAGTGATGGTCTGGGATCTTTGACTGATGGCGAATGTGCGCTCTGAGAGAGCCGACAGCTACGTGTGTCTGCATCATATGGTCTCTCGCGATGGCAGTTGTTGCTGTTGTTGAGGTGCACTGAGGCAGCCCTAAACACGTACGTAGGGCTTGACCTTATATGCTCTCCAGAGCGCGAATGTTGCATGGTCTTGCGTGTATTTGACAAAACTGGTAGACTGTAACGCAGGAGTTCCAGGAAGGCACTGTACCGAGTACTGCAGCTGTACAGTACCCTGTACAGGTACAGCTGCAACATAGAATGGTTAGTTGAAATTTCTGCTGAACACAGCTCGTTTTGTAGCCCCGAGAAGGGTCAAAGGACTACAAGTTTCACAAAGCTTTTAACAAAGGTTTACACAGCTACTCGTTTGTAATTGTCATTTGGCCATTGGTTGGGCACATTAGCTAAAACACGCCCAGCATCACAATTAACTCGCATATTCTTTGACGACTAATTCTATCGTAAGCAATTAAGCTTTCCGTGAATACTGGCTGGCGAATCGCACATTCCACCATTTCACTACATACTCAGCATGACGTTCTTCGCTGTGTCGTTGACTGTATTCGTTGCCAGCGATTCCCGAATTCTGTCCCCACCCCGATAAACCAAGCGGCGTAGCGATAGGGTGCGAACAGAGATCCTACTACGCCGTCCTCCTACCTGAAATGTGAGCGACCATGCGCAAAAGCAGCGCAGCCTTTCCCGACAGGAGCGGCACAGTGCCCCCAGCACTTGCCCATATACCCGCCTCATCCTGAAAAAAAAAAAAAAGTTGCAGTGGCTTAGCTCGGCTATGCCAGGATATACGTAGCGTTAGCAAAGGTTCAGCTGATTGTTCTTAGCTTTCCTGGTTGTCTCCTACGCTCAACCGCTAATTGCCAGGCAACTACTTCGAGATCCGATGAGTCAAGCTTCTCCGTTCTTCTGCGCTGTTGAGCAGCATTTGCGCTCTCCTTCTCCATGGCTATACCACACTGGCAAACGCCAGTCAGAAGCGCAGCGGCTCCAGCGCAGTGTCAGACGGCGACTGCACAGCGAGCGCGCGCCGGCGCCAGTGCGTCTACCACGGCTACGACGTCACTCCTCTGGAATGCGCAGACCGGCGGCGGTGAGTCGCGCGCGGCGGCGGCGGAGTGTGCGAGAGGTGCCGGCTCCGGTGGCTCCGGTGCGCAAGCCGTGTGACATCACTGATCCTTGCGCATGCGCAAGCACGGCTCTTGATGTGCCGCGCGAAACGGGCTTGGCTAGGCCAGTGTAGCGAACGCTACAAGAAAAGTGGTTTAAAGCAAGGGAATTACGGAAAAGTGGTTTAAAGCAAGGGAAAAATTACGGGAACCGCAATTTTTTGGGGGAACTGAACCTGCACCGAACCGATATTTTTGGAACGCTCCTGAATTCAAACCGAACCTGAACCGAATAAAATAATAACGGCTACCGGTTCGGCACGAAACGGTTCAAGCATGTAAGGCGACAACGGGTGCTCAATAGTTTGCACGATTCTTCGAATAACTACTTCTTCAATCGGTGCACCCTGCTAGCAGATTGTTACTACTCACGGGTTGCGTTGCGTGCGAGAATGAAGATAGACAATGAGCATGTTCTGGTAACTACGGCCACCTCGGTCGAGACGCTGACCCTTGTGAAGCTGGCCGTGCCAGTTGTGTTCCGCGGCCGAAAAATTGCTTGAGGGGCTCCGCGGAATAAATATTTCTGGTGAGCTCCCAATTCGGCCGTTAGGTAGCTACTTGTTACTAAAGCTAGATAAACTAGATAAACACGGAGAGCGGGAAAGACGATGTCCTCCAAAGAGGGATGTCAACAAGTTCAGCCGCATGACCAATTGTAACCATAACACTGCGGTCGCTTGTGAGCGGCAACCGCGGCTGTAAACAGCACGCGAAATCTGCTGTTGTTATCTTGTCGTGGTTCAACGCACGTTTAGGGCTTAGCCAAACAGAATACAACGCTCTTCGAGTTGTAGAAATTATTGTGGGGTACAATGTGAGGGCTTCTGACTTCTTTGTCTGCCCTTAGCCAGAGCAAGACTACGCGCGACGTGCAGATGTGCAAGAAAGAGCGACGCAGAGTTCAGCACAAACCGCCCTTGTTCATCATTCAGAAGCATCAGCGCCCTCAACTGCTCTAAAACAGCAGCAAACTGTGCGATATGTCAAATGCTGGCTTCTTTCGTTGCTACAGACTAGAAGTCTGAAGTTGTAATTTATTCAACACAATGTTAATTCGCGCTGTCTTCGACACCATAGATCTCACGCCACAGTTCACTTACCACCAGTCCTCTAGTAAAAAATTGAAGCAAAACGAAAATTAACCGACTCTGCTGCTGTCAATGTGACGAGTATGGAAGCTACGCAGACATTACGCTGACACAGGGATTCTCACTAATTACCTCTTTCTTTAATACGTGCATGAAAACTCTCCCGTATCTGTGTTATTTATACGTAAATTTCTGTCGCCTCTTTATTAAACTTGCGGATGTGCCATGCGGACAAGCCGATAGTACTATGCAGCATATCGCCATGGGGCAGAATAAAATGGACAGCGCCGAACCACTTTGTGAACCGTTATGAATTCTTATATCCCCGAACCGGAACTGAACCGGAAAGAAATCGGAGCGTGTTCAGTCCGAACCGGAAGCGAACCGGTATTTTTTTTTTTTTTTTTGGGGGGGGGGGGGGGTTCTACCCGCTCATATAAATAGTGCTAGTTATTTCGTGGTGAGGGTTTTTATTTTTAGTTACTCAGCCCACTTTGTGTGCACATTGGCCTATCTCACACCATAAAAACAGGGAGGAGAGTCAAATTGGGTCCCTAGGTATGTGCTGGCTGCTGTCTTGCGGAGCAGACAACATGGGGCTATGGGCCCGAATAGACAACTTGCCGCTGCTGACCTATAGTAGAAAACTTGTGTGACCGGGTATGTGGTACTGGGTATGTTCTAGAACAGGCAACTTAGGCACTGCCTATATGTGATATCAGTATGTGTCCCTTCTTGGACAATTCACCAGAATCAATGTGCCAAGGTGACACAATGGCAACAATAGCTTTCTTTATCTACTTCGCCCACTTTGGATGGACAAGATGAGAGAACGGCGCGCTATTTAATGAATTTCGAGTCCTGTTTCGTCAATGTATATTTGTCCACAGGAAAGGAGGACGCGGTGAACAACTCTCAAACTGCGCGCAACCAAATTATTCACCTGCTCCTTGAGGTACATTCCGCTACCTATTGATTATCCATGTGCCTTTCTCTACAAAATAGAACAGTCGAGGTGGGCAAGGTGGTTTTGGGGGTGGATGGCGATGCATCGGAGAAAACGGGTGTATAGCCATCGCCAATCGTTCTTCCTTGTGGCCTATTCATGCCTTCGGTCTGCGTGCAGCGTCGATCCTTCGTTGGTAGCAGGTTTAAGGGCACTAATACCGCTGCATGTAAGCGCATTGTCACGTGGTGCTATTTAAAATCTCGTTCGCTTTCTTTGCAGCCCGGAAGAATTACAAACACAGAAGCTATCATTAAGGAAACAAATTATTTGGATATTTTTCAATAGGCTCTACAACTTCTACATTGAAAATTTTGTGTTTAAATCACTGCTTTAGAAGTTGGTTAATTAATTATCGTTAATTATCTTACCTAAGCTTATAGTAAGAAATTATTTTAGTTGCTACAGTAGACAGCTAATAAGTAAGTTGGTTGCATTCTCGTAACTCCAACGTGGATTTTTTAAAGTTTGGCATGACCTAGCTGAAGCACCCCGTATACTCCAGCTAACTGGAATGAGCATGTGCAGAACTATGGAAAGAATAGTTACCAGTTTGTTAACTGTGTCCTTCGTCCTTGGTGCGCACTGCAGTTTTACTATGAATAACTAGTACAACATGATTTCGTGACAGAAAGTTTCAAGCCTGCACCACAGGTGTAGGTGTTGAGACTTCATGCAGGCTGCGTCACTGAGCCTTGAAGTCTTTATGTGTACACCAAATGGTCACGGCGTTGGCATAGACAAGAAAATTTACGCCTGGGATGTCTTGTAGATATCATGCCAGAGGACTGAAAGCTCAGACTGAAAAAAAGCAGGAGCTAAGACAGACCCTTGCGGAACGTCTGTGTCCAAAGTGAAGGTTCCCGTTGACTGGCTATCGACACAGGTGGAGAACGTGCTGGGTTTTGAGAAAGGGATGTACTACAGTGCAGGTCACCTACAAAGAGAAGCCAAGCAGTTCCAACAATCGAATGATTGTTTCATGTTGCATGCTATCCTAGGCATTGGCAGTTTCGGTTGCAATCACGATGCGTACAAGGCTGCTGTGTGGGGAAACGCGCAGAACGGACTCAGGATACGCAGGCCGTCTTCTGTGTCCAAGTGTACTTCTCTCGTTCTAGCCACCCAGTGATGCGAGTAGCTGGCATTCGGACGAAGTATCATGCATACAGTCCGGGTCAAAGCTATGCATACATATGAACTATTTCGTCATTAACTTTCGGTCGCTAGTTCAGCACCGTGTTTGTCGTTTCACTTTCAACGCCTCCGTTTCTTGCGCTGCCCCCATCCATGAGAATAAATAAATTTCTAACACCTCACACCCCCCTCCCCCCTTCTCACAACCCATTTACCGTTGCACTGTTGATCGCTATAATTCCACTTACGCTCGCCTCCTTAGACGCCACGATCATGTCGTCCTGAATCGGTACAGAGGTTGTGAAGCGAGAACAGTTCTGTGTTTAGAAAGCTGCTTCAACTGAATAATCCCAGCGAGAAGGAAGGTGTGGAGGAGGGGATAGAAAAGGGGGAGCAGAAAACCCGAAAAATGTTTCTTTGTCGTACACCAGCTGACTTGCGTGTATAAATGCCACTTTCTAAATGACTATATACTTACCTCTGCCGTGAGCGTATGGGCGTGCGCGCCTGACTCACAGGACGTAATGCACGATTAAGGAACCGCGTCCTGGGCGACTGACTCACTTCCAGCTGGCCGCTGCTCGGCTGCAGTCATCGCGTACCCTTCGTGATTCCAAAATGGTTCCAAAGAATGTCCGTAACTGCCCAAGAGCTTCGCGCCAGCGTTGCCAGCATTCCGATGCGTCACACTTTTCTCAGGCTGCAGCGGTTGTCTGCCACAATGCACGGTTATTTTTCCATAAGCCAACGAGATTCCAGGGTCTGGCAAAAGGAAACATCTCAAGGGAGTCAGGGCTTTATCCTACGCCAAGATAAAAAAAAAACATTTGACCAGAAAAACGATACACTTCATTTTTAACCTGATAAACACATTCAAAATAAAGTAATAGCGCGCAAGCGATTTATGTAAACGCCTTTCAGCACAGGACGTAAATAACAAGTGCAAGAAAACAACAACATTTCCGTCGGGATATACAGACCAGTCATATAGGCATGTGGTAGCGCAATAAGATTAAGATCATGCATAGGGGTAGACTTTTAAAATGGTAACGAGGCTTCGGAAGGGTGTACATCGTCACGAGTTCAGGTCACCCAACTCTGCTTTATCGGCAGAGTTGGGTGACCTGACCACCCATGGTAAAATATATTCGCGTCAAGATACCAAGGTTTTTCGTAAGTTTGCTTGCGCACGAAGCAGGCTGTCACTTATTGTTGATCCTCAGTCTGCGTTCCCCAGGTGCGATATACAAACGCTTTGTTTCGGGAGCAGGTATACTGCTAACAGCACTTCGGACGCTGCGACGCTGGCGTACAATTTCAGACCATAAGATTTTTGGCCACTTAGCGCAAAATGAAAATAAAAAGGAAAGAGGACAAGGTGAGCGCTACATTGACCCCTTCCCTTATTTATTTTCATATTGCGCTAAGTGGACAATAGGGAGTTTTAGTATAGCGGAAAACGCTTACGTTAGCGTTAGTGTGCGACGCAACGCTAACGGAAAGAAAGGCTGCACTGCGCGGTACAAGGTGGTGTTTTAGGATAGCGGAACGGAGCAAAACGCTAACGCTAACGCAAATACACTTGGGCGCCATCTCAAGGCGGATATACAGCAAACATGAGCAAACATGAGCAAACCCTCTCGTTAAGCCTACTCCGCCGCTAATCGAGAACGTATATCAAAAACAACGTCCATTTATCACCTGTACGCCCCTGTCGAAGCGTCATCACACAAATCTAAAGCAAACACGAGCATTAGTGGGGAACGAATGAGCCGAACAGTGCAGGCCGACGACTCGATAGATCCGAAGTGGACGGCTCTCGCTTCAACATGTACAGGCGCTGCCATCTTGCCCTTCGTATGGAATCAATTGCGTGCGTTAGCGTTGAACGCTATATTCCGGAAATATCGTACGTACGTAAGAGTTCTGGCTACGTTCACGTTCTGCGCATGCGCAATTTGCAGCACGCTACGCTAACGCTAACGCTAAAACTTTGCGTTTGCTGTTTTCCGGTATACTAAAACTCCCTAATAACCTTATAGTCTGAAATTGTTCACTATGAACCGACTATAGCCCAGCAACACGTACTATACGAAACTTATGTGCAATAGTACGCGGCGACGTACATTAGGCGCTTTTAGGCCAACGTGTCGGCTTTGCAAGCCTAATTTCCTGGCCGTAACGCATTTCCGGAGTAAGCTTGGGCTGACCTCCTTAGATTAAAAAAATATTATAATAATAAGCAGATATGAGCAAATCTTCCGGCTCTCAACACCTTTAATGCGGCAGCATTTGCTCCCCTAACTCTCGCAACGCTCCAACTTTCTGCAAAGTCCCTGCAATATGCTGTGCAGATTTCCCGAGCTGTATTCAACGACGACATCATGACTACAACAATGACGGTTGGGTGATGACGGCTACGACGCGATGACAACGTCAAAAGTGAGATGACATTGGCAATGGCGATAACAGCGTCAGCGTCACGACGGGGACAAGATGGCAACGACGATGGCCCGACGACGCACAGCGCGTAACAGAACATACGATTGGAGAAAACCATGTTTTGTGCTCTGAACATGCTGTTGCAGTGAAATATCGCATATGGAATCCGCCTCCTACTCTCATTAAACGTTGCATAGATCCCAGCTCTACAACGCACGACGCTGCGTAACGGAACGGACGGACAGTACAGCTAGGGCCGTTTGGAGCTTCCCAACTGCTGTCGCAGTAAAGAAATATGTGAACACGTTCTTACCTGGGATAATTGGATATTGAGATTATAAAGCATATCTTTTATTTATTTTTTAACCGGGGTTGTACAAATGTTTATCACAGCAGACGACAACAAGCGCACTGTCCACGCTTTCCGCGTGGTGAGGAGCGAAGGGTTTCAAAAACACATAAAATCACTCGATGAATCCAAACAAAACCTATAGGCTAACAGGTGCAGAAAAGTGGAAACAAATAGTTAAAATGTCAGGCGCCATCTAGTCTGCGTTGAAGCACAGCTTTTCGAAGTCATCCAGACCGCAAATCCTTGGTGGCGCCAAAGCACGCACCAAAGGTGGCGCCAGCGCGGTGACGAACTAGCAAGCGACGTCAGGTTCACTCGTGACATAGGGCTCTGCTACTCATCGTCTGGCCACCGTTGCGATTCCTGTAGGCTAAGTCCAGACATGACGTCGCACATGGTACTTTTGTACAGGTCGGTGAGCAGCGAGAGGGTGCTGCCGTTGGACGGCGAGGAGCCGAAAGTATACTGTAGGACTCGGACCCTGCCTCAGAGGATGGCCCGTTACCGCCAGGAATATCCGGACGTGTGAGTTCGTTTGCCGAAGTAGATTCATGGAGGCTTCCAGTTCTCGGTAGTGGGGCTCAGCTGGGTCACTGGGCTTAGAATCTAAATAAACCAATAGCCCAGCGAGAGAACAAAAAAATTATTAGTAGTAGTTAGCCTCTTGAGACCGTGAACAGCATCACGAGCATGCAGATCCCGAACGGCAACTTACCGATTCCTCTAGGTATATAATCAATGCATTCTTCCATTACTAACCCATGAGGCCGAAATTTGGAGAATAACAGAGAAACATGAACCGAAGCGAGCTGCGGACCATGCAACGAACGATGGAATGGAAAGTGATGAGCATAACGTGATGTAGTGCGAAGATTGCAGCATGAATTAGAGAGTAGGATGGATATTTTAGAGAGAGAGAAAGGAGGGAGGTTAACCATGACTAAGCCATTTGGCTACCGCGACTCTGGGAGAACAGGTAAGGGGAGTTACAGGTAAACCGGAGGAGATAAGACAGAGCTCGGGCACGCTGGAGACTCAGATGAACTGGAATGTTCGGCACTGAATCATATAAGCCGTCAGTCAGTCTTTTGATTTCAGAAGCTTCCAATGCACTGTCATGGCTTTCTATTTCAGCGACGTGCGAAGCCATAGTCCAAAGATCATGCTCTCAAGAGAACTTCTATCTTGCTTGCTAAGAACGATGCCTAGGGCTTAGATATTCAAAAGAAATAAATACATTATTCGAATGATTATAACGCTTTTTCGCAACCACAGGCGTTGCGACCAGCGTTGCGTTCATTTTAATAAAGAATGGCTAGAGTTGGTGAGCCGACATTTTAGTTATTAATAGAAAGAATCGAGTTGGTCAGGTCACGAGATGCGTAGATCAAATAACCGGTGCTCTTCTGGGGCCTATTCACACTGAAAATTTTCTTTCCCATGTTTCCCAACCTCTTTGTCAGCATGCCGGCCAACATTCGTGTTGCCAACAGCAACGATGTTTCTTTCTATGACAGCATTCCGCAACAAAAACAAGTGAAAAGCCGCTTTCTTACTTGCACACACCACGTGCCATGTAATGAAGGAAATTTTGTTTTGCTTAATTTATTTGCGAGGGTCCCGAGCTCCGCGCATGCCATAAGGTCGCGCTACATTTTTATTGCGATTTCTTTTCACTGGGGACGGCGGCACACTTCAGCAAGGAACGCCTAGCACACCACTTCGCTTCCCTACAAGAGTTCCTACCATCAAGAACGATAACTCGATTCGGCCTCTAGAAGGTGCGGCGTGGTCCTTCCATGCTTTGATCGCGCATCGCATGACTGCTGCGAACGCATCCCGTGTCTCTTTCCCGGCAAAGCCGCCTCTACAAAACTTCTTTTGCACATTACCCTCGGCGATCAGCCTACAACTTCTCTGTGCCGTATCCATGGCAACCCGTCCCACTTGCGCGCGCGACAAGGCTTAGACGCGCTAAAAGTCGTGATGCAGCCGTAATGAGACATTTCGTCACATAAGATACACGATGGTGGTACGATAAGAAAAAGCGGAAGCCTCTTTCGCCTTTCATGCCTTGGCCGTGTAGGGACTTTACGAGACGACACATTAAAGTAGGGCAAAACGACCAACATTACCTTCGACTGCACGTCGCCTATTTATCATGTATTATCACATATTGTTGCCAGAACTGTTGGCCAGCATGTAGTTGGCGCTTGTTGAGAACATGTTCTCCAACATTTGTTGGTCATCCAATGTGACAGGGCACCCGACAGCACATTATTGTGGTGCGACTGCGTGCAGTGCTTGCCAACTTGTTGCCCAGTGTGCCTATTCACACTGGGACACAAGTAGGCCAGTAGTGTTCAGAAACATACGAGAAACGTACAGTCGTCCGGCCTGTAACAATGGTCGACAAAAAAAATGCTATTAGGAAACTGTCTCCGACGATTTGATGACAAACAGTTGAGCAACAATATGTCACACTAAAAAACATGTCGTGAACATGGTGGCGCTAGGCGAAGTGGAGGCCGCTCACTTTGCTGCAGTTTCGCTGTCGTCTCCAAGGCCTTTTATAGGCGGCTATGTTTCCTTTTACGTTGTGTGTACAGCTTCAACATGTGAGTGAACAGCTTTACGTGTGTGGACTACTCACGGTACTCTTCAGGCCACAGCGGGCACATTCTGTTGGGGGGGGGGGGGGGGGGGGGGATGTAATAACACTCGTGCATGTTTAGATTTAGGTGCACGCAAAGAACCCTGTGCGGCTAAAATTAGCCTTAGTACCACCCCCACCTTCTACAACACACGCTGGAAAGCGTCTCTCAGGGCCAAAGTGTTATGGGCCATGAGAGACGCCATGAGAATCCATCCATCAATCAGTCGATCAATCAATCGATCAATCGATCGATCAATCAATCAATCACGCATTATATCAGGGTCAACAAACGTTAAGAAATATTGCAAAAGAGATTGAAGCGACAAAACGTAATCCAGAAATTTAAGCAGAAGTTTCAAGGCTGTCAGAATACCGCTTTAGTTTGGAAGTTGGATAGACATGCCGTCGGGAACAGTGAAGTACATAGTGTGCTGTGAAATACTTTTTCCAGACAACTGCTACATTTGAAGGCGACGTGTTCATGTGTCCCCAGTGCAGCTAAGATCGATAGTTGCGACGGAGGCTGCCGTGCGTTGTCCTTTTCTAAGTAATAAATGGTACTTAGGGTGAGAATGAAATGTTTGAGATCTGACCTTTCTTTTCTGCATTTCCATAGGCTCTCTTGAAATGCGCAGGTGAAAAGTGAAAAGCTTATAAGCCGATGAAGGGTTCGAAAACATGCATGTCTCGTAAAGAAAATATTTGTGTTTCCAGCGACCAGCGAAGGAAACTTTCATGTAGATGGAGTTGTACTGTAGGAGCAGGAGTGGCGCACACATTTGAGAACTTACAGCAAGATATTAGTTATTCCTTTTGCATATAAGCGTATAACGCGACTGTGACCAGACTATATGGTTGCGATTTTGTGGCAATGCCTTCCGCTCGATTCTATGCCACTTTTCTCATCCACCGTTCGCGGCCGGCTGATTCCATTGATAACGCAGGCGGAGCGTCGCTGTGACCACTGACGAAGCGTGAAAAAGAAAGGGCATCGCTACAACATCGTGGACGGACAGCACCGATGACGGGTCATGGCGGGTGGGTACACCTGGCCCACCTTTAGCGCCTGGCTGGGCCAGGTGTACTGCCGTTATTGTGAAACCCGCGTTGAAAAAAAAAAATGTCGGTATGCTCATTCGATCACTTTCGCTGATGCACTTTCACGATATTCCACTGGATGCGTCGGCGTCTACAGGTGACAGCTTTCCTGGCATACTGTTGCTACTGTGCAAAGACCATGCTTGGCCCTGTGCAAAGAATACTGTCGTCCGTAGACATAGACGCGTTCGGGGCCAGTCAGGCGAAATTTGGCGAAACTGATTGTATCCCCGAAAGGGATCGACCGAACGTACATCCTCAGGCTTATGAATGAGGCCCTATATGTGCACTCTATAGTGCACATGCTCCTGCAGCCTGAAACGATCCAACCACAGAGTCGTGACAAATAACTTTACTCGAGGGCCCGTCACACGATTCACTACAACAGGAACTACAATGAACCTGGGTATTCGTTCAATTTTTCAATCGACCTGTACTCTGTTATGCCCTTCGTTTTCCCACTATATACCTTTATGGATTCGATACGGGACTGCGTGGTCGATATCTCAAGGATGTGAAAATGCAAGGCCTGCTGGTGCATGACAGGATGTCCGCATTCCCCCCCCCCCCCCCCCTACCCCCGTTTCCGGGATCCTCTCACACGCTGTCAGCCCTTCCAGCCTTGCACGCTCACCCTTAGTGTGTAAGAACAGCCCCAATCAGTCGTTGAGAGATAACTAGAGAAAGCGTCGATGCTATCACGACTACCGGCGACTGCGAAAGTTGTCGCTGGCGAAAGCGTTCGCGCTCGCCATGTGCTTGGCGGCCCAGCGAGGTTCGGCGACGGCTCGTGACGCGACTGCGCCACGGGGCAGGGCGCGTGTGCGCACGAGGAGGATGTGGCGAGCGGCGGCGCATTCCGCGCGGACGCTGGAGCGAAAGAAGCGCGGGCGCGTTCGGTAACAAGGTCTCGGGGTGACTGCGCAGGACGGAAGCCGGCCAGTGGCCGCCCCCCCTGCGGTCATTTGGGCCGGACTCCCACCCCCCTCTCTGTGTCGGGGGGCGGGGGGGGGGGGGGGGATGAGGGTTTCTACCGCCGCTGGAATGCCGTCCCGCGCGGCCCCAGGAACGCGGATCCCGCCGAGTCACGCTCGTCGCCGCCGCACAATCGCCGGAGAGGGAAGATGCGCGGGGCCCCTTGTCTTACTCGCCGCCACGCCGCGGTGATCGGCCCGGGCTCGAACGGCTCTCCCTTTCCGCCGGCGCGCGCGCGCTCCTCTGTTCTCCAGCGCGCCCTGCCCGCCTCGCGAAAGTGAGGAGCAGGTGGGGGGCGATGAAGGGGGAGAGGGGGGGGGGGGGGGCAGCGTCCACGACCGCGAGCTGAACTGCCAGCCGGCCGCGGGACCCCCGAGCAAAACCAAAAGCAGCCGGCTTACAGGAATCAGCGTCCCGCAGCCCAGCGTGGACGTCTCTCGGGCATCCTGCGAAAAACAGCAGCAACAACTGCCCGAGAGCGAACCCTCAAATATCCGCCGTCCTTTTTATGCCGCCGTTTGCTTGCTCGCTGTATATGAAAGGTGAATGAATGGCCACGACCCGATCGTTGTACGCTTAATGCCCCAAGTGGTTTTCTTTTCGTTGGCGGCGCTGCGATCGCAGTATCACTCAACATCGCTTTTGCCCGGACTCGGCGCAGAACTTTTACTTGTTTATTTTTTTTTTACTTTTTATTGTGCTTTCCCCGGGTGCTACCCGCACGGAATGTCTCCTTTTCGCATTCCACCAAACAGGTGTTCGAAATATTTGTTCGCAGCTGCTGGTGCTATTATGTAATGCATTCCCCGGCAGACGTCTCATTTCAACAAGTGTATCGAGTACGCAGTATGTCGACAATAGAACAGAAGAGAGGGCAGTGACTGTTCTTAAGAATGTCTGAGCAGGAGTGCATCCGTTGCAGTTGCATTTGTAGGTATGATCGCAGCCGGCCCAAAGGCTCCAGGGTGTACCGGCATTACAAAGCATCAGTCTCTTATAGTACCCGCCGATAGCCTGCGCGTAGGATGCACCTCCAGAGCTAAGCTATGAGCGGCAAATAGCAGAAACGCAGAATTACGGAATATTTAATTATCATTCTCTGTGTTACAAAGCTTTAGCAAATAGTAATCTTCAATGCTGACGTGTTATGTATTGCACTCTGTTACTGGCTGTTGAATGTACAAGCAGAGGAAAGTTTACGAAACGACTAGCAGCAGCCCACTTCAGGACTATCCCGGTTATATTTTTGTTTCACCCCTTGTTTGTCTAGATAAAGGGTGCCTTACTTGATCAACTCTTCTGCGTCGGCCCGGGGGATTTACCGTTTCGTTTGAATCACAAGTGTACGAGCCAGACTGTTTTGAGTGAGCTAGTGAGGCCGATGGTGTTGTTAAAGCAAAACAGATTGCCGAGAATAACTGAATCATTTGAATCATTGAATCAAACCAAAAATTGAATCATGCAATTCAAATAATTTGTCCATTAGTCCTACCATTCAGTCAAATCGTCAAGCGATAACCGTATGCAGCCGGTCATTCGTTATTTTGAGGTCATGGAAAAAAAAAAAAAGCACTGACAACAATATACCAATATTTAAACAAAATAACATAGGATGCACCTGTCCCTATTGCCAGTTATAGATTAAATGAATTCAGCTAACCGCCACCCAAGAACGAGTTTGGGTTGCGTAATTGATTGACTTCTTGGTATTCATAACGTCTTTTTATCTTAATACGTCTATATATTCGTTCATAGCTGTCATATACATTGACTTCATCAGTTCGACTTCCTTTAGAATTATTTTCTTTCAGGTCTGTTATGGGACGTAGAGAGAGAGAGAGAGAGAGAAAACATTTATTTAGACCATTCAGATCGTTGATCTTGAGGACGAGTGGGTGGTGTCCTCATTCCAGGACTCCACTGGCCATGGCTGCTCGACGTACTTGCTGGACGAGAGCTTATGGACGAGAGCTTATGGACGAGCGTTATGGGACGTAGTGATGATCTGTTTTAGATAGCTTCAGGAAGCTGGTTCGGAAAAAAGCACCGATTATTGGACCCACACCACCTCCTACGACCCCATGTCGTTCCCCTGATATTTAGATCGTAATTTTGGTCCAAATTACGTTATACCTTCTTCATCAGTACGAAAGGCCCCGTGTCATTGAATATTAGGTATGTTGCGTGTAAATAAAAATTCAAATCAAATAATAATGTGCATCAGACCGCACCACATAGATATAGGCTGCGATTTTGTAGCGATGACTTTTTCGATGTTATTCCTTTCCGCGCTATTCCCGCGTCATCAGTGCTCAAAGCGACACTCCACCAGCATAAAAATGGGGTCAGCACACCGTGAACGGTGGATAAGAGCGGCTTAGAATCGAGCGGAAGGCATCGCTACGAAATCACGGCCATAGTCAGAACACACTGCCGGCCGACCAATTTCAGTAAGTCATTGAGCCAACCTACCTGTTGCTCTGTGAGCGGCTCCGCAGTCTCAGCCGCTTGGCAGTCATTCAGCAGGCAGCTATAGTTATATTTTCAGCCAGTGAGCGCGTTATTGACAACATCATAGACAATTCTTTAGACATTCCTTCACTCGGCTTATGAGACAGCCAACAAAGAATCAATGAGTCCACAGGATCACCGACTTAATCGCTTGCAGACTGAGAAGTGCTCGGCATTACTTCACCACACGTTCACCCGAGAGCCGATGAAGCCAAGTGAATCAGCCAGCGAGGCAGTCGACAAGTCAGCAGAGCATGCGGCCATTCAATCACCCAGTCACTCGTAATCCGGCTGTCGGTGGGCGCACGAACCCGCCGATCGGCCCCGGCGTGTATCTATTTGCTCAGCGGGTTAGTGGCCCCCGCCGCGCTGCTTTCTGCCGGAGAGCAACGACATGCGGCGCAAGAGGCGGCTCGCCGGGGGCAGACAGCGGCGGACCAAACAAGCGAGCGGGGGTCAATGGCGGTGCGCCACCCCCGTCGTTCACGAAGTGCCGGACCCGCCAAAAAGGGCCGCTTGATGAGGTAATGAGCGCCCCTCCCCGGGCTTCACCTGGGCTGCAGCATCGAGAGTCTCGCCTCCGCCGGTGGCCGCGGCGGCCTGTTTTCCCAGGCTCTCCTCCCTCTGTCCACACCGCGGTCACTCGCCGCCGCCGAGCTAGACCCCCCCGTCCTCCGAGCGGAGGGCTCTGCCACGCGGCGCAGTCCCGCTCGGCACTACGCCGTTATGCGCGCGACGACGACAAGTGCCTTCCGCACGGAATAAGTCACCCGACTCGCCACAGGTGGGCCAATCCTGGCCGCACTTGAACGAACGCTCGGCCCGCGCCGCCGCTACCGCAGGCTGAGCTGCAGTAACCAAAACACCCGTTGAAGCAAAACAAATACGGAAAAATAAAAAAAAATAAAAAGAGGACAAGAAAAAACATCCGATGCGCGCTGAACGTGCAGTGTGTGGTGCTGGTAGTTTTCTAATACTTGCGTCTAGCTTGGCGGATCGGAAAACTTAGTCAAAGTTTACCACATGTGACGAAAGGTGTCTCAGGTATCCGTCACACCGACAAACTACTGAGCAGTTCGGTCACTGCTATCTACAACAAAATCCTACGATGATTTTGTTGTGTTGAGATAAGGCTCAGTGCGAGTGCTGTTGGCGTTTCCTTCTCGTTCTGAGCGAAGACAAGAAAAACAATATTCCATAAAGGCTCTATTAGCGAACCCATGACGCCGAGGCATCCGTAAGGATCTCCCTTGCCTATATCAGAAAGCCGCCTGCGATGGTCGGTTACATTACTGAAAGGCAAGATTATCGACCTAATTTAGGCAATCCTTACGATCAGACAATAAAGCTTGTTGCTGGGCCAGTTGGCCGAAAAGTGCGATCAATATGCTTTGATTCAAGTTGCAGGACAAAGCGAAAGCTCGCCGACTACATTTACGGCAGGAAATACCCACTGCGACGCATCCCGCAATAATAATAATAATAATAATAATAATAATAATAATAATAATAATAATAATAATAATAATAATAATAATAATAATAATAATAATAATAATAATAATAATAATAATAATGTGCACAATGAAAAGGAATTTAAGTGTGTTGTGATAATATTCTTGCAATTGGTGCGAGTTAATAAATATCAAATTTTACCGCCATAAACGAAAAACCCGCCTGTCACAAGCAGCTTCCTGCCTCCAATGCTACCGCTACTGAACTCTAACGACAAACTTTATATAGTGTAATCAATGTACTTGTCTGTATCTAAACCCCGACTGCTGGGTTCCTTAAAAAAGCCCACCGTGTGTCTATACGAACGATCTTACTGATAGTTGCAAGGAGGGGAGGATTGGAAAACAAGAGTTGACAGGCAGAGAGGTTAACCAGATTAATTGTCTGGTTGGATATTTGCAAGATTTCTCTGTCGGTACAGAGCCCATAGCCATCGTTGGCCCCGTGGCTCGGTGATTCCTTTGGAAATAGCATTATAAGCGTAGCATATGCTAATTTCCTACCAGTGACGAAGAAGGCTTGGTTAATATTTGCGATGCAACTACGCCAATTCAATGGCTATGTATAAAAGTTCACCACGCTTCGTTGGAGAAATTTCGCTGAAAGCGTCGTGACAGACCCCGACGCTGCAGAGATTGGCTCAAGACTCATGTCACGCATGTGTAACAGTAAGGCCGCGCTATAGCTTGCAACTAAAGCTGTTTAAAAAGCTTAAAACCAAGTTAGTTCGTAATAAAAGGGCAGTGGGCTTGTTCCTTCAAACCTATTTGGTGTCTGCGTGAGTTTTGTATTAAATGTGTTCTTGTACAACGAAAAACAAAACAGACGTCGGGCTGAGCGCGGTAGCACAAATATAAACGTTATGTTCCAACTTAAATTCGGTTAGAAATGGCGACCTCACTTTCTCACGACGACGTCCTCGGGAGCAATGAAATCCTTTGCTCCGGCAAGGCAGTCGGTGAAAGCCAGTCCCCGAATGAAAGTCTTTCAATCCGTTGAAAGCAGCCGACAGCCTCAAAGCCTGCTGGTCCCACTCCTAAATCGATTCATGCCGTGCCCGCTACGTATATATCTCCTCCAGCCAGAAAAGAAGCGCCGGACTCTCTGGTGTGTCACTCCCAGCTGGAGTGACTCGCATCCCTGACCTCCGCGGTCAAGTGCGGGCGCACGGCACAATCCTATCAACGCGCTCGGCACAAGCCCTCCACCGGAGCATGGGGCATGCAAAAGCGGGGGCGCCCTGCATTTACGCTCGGTCTCCGGCGATTGTAAATGCAGGTCCGGCGAATGCTATTACGGCTCACTGGGGAGGCATCCGTAATGATACGGTCAACACCGGAGTCGGCTTCCTGGGCGGGCGCGGATTCCTCGACCGAGTGGAGACCGCAGACAAAAGGACAAGGAGCTCTCGCCGAGCGTCGTGTCCCCCCCCACCTCCTGCCAGCTCCAGAAATGAACACGTCCGCCGAGCGCACCACACGCGTCGTCACTCGGCCTGCAGCGCCTTTGTTACATTCGCTGATGAAGTGGTTCGTTGCGGCCGCGTTGAGGAGTGGCGAGGAGAGAGAGAGAGCTAGAGCCATCGCGTGTTTCGTTCGCGAAGCGGAGAGGCGAGAAATAAAAACACGCCTTCCACTCCGGCCATTTTCGGGCCACGTACAGGAAACGCCGTGCAATGCGAAGGAGCGCGCCGTAGTGTACTTCTGCGAATTCGCCTTCACCGTTATCGCGCCTCGCAAGGGCGCCGGCCACGCACGCGCGAGTCCGCGCGCGGAAAACAATCAATTTCGTCCTCTCACTCCGCCCTCTACAAGCGGCGGGCACTCCTTCACCAGTTCCAACTTTTATGCGGTAATTATGACGCAGACTCGGTCACGTGGTCACGTGACGATGAATGGAAGTCCGACCGACAAGCCGAAAAAGACAAATGCACGACGGACAACATGGCAGGTTTTACTTATCATCCGGCTGCTCCTTCGGCGAACGCAGCGCAGCGTCCAGACGCCGTCGTCGCCTGCGCCGCAAGGCGGTTTTGTTTCTGCCGATCAACTCGTGAGCCACGTCGCAACCCCCCCCCCTCCCTTACCGCCCTCCTTGTGGGCCGCACAGACGACTCTATCGCTTTTGCTCGCCTCCCACTTCATCACTGTCCGTCTGCGCGCCATTAGCCTGCGCAGCTTTTGTGTGTCTGCTGCAGCATGATCTCCGGAAGGCATTGCTTCTTTTTCTCTCTCTTTCTCTCCAGCTAATGAGAGTCGCTTCAAAAGGGAGGGAGTATTACTTGTCTCATCCGTCGCCGCTCTTTCAACACAGTAGCGTTGAATGGAGAGGGGCAAATAGCCCTCGCTTCACACGCATCCCGCTTGCTACCAAGGTAAAAACAAGATTATCTCGGCCGTGTGCAGTGCTTCTTATACACACCCTCCTGATAAGGCTCAGTGCGAGTGCTGTTGGCGTTTCCTTCTCGTTCTGAGCGAATACAAGAAAAACAATATTCCATAAAGGCTCTATTAGCGAACCCATGTTCTTCTGCTTGTCTGTCGTATTTGTCTTACAGCGCAGAGGTTATACGCGTAACTTGGCGCGTTCACTTTCGTGAGGAGACTTGAATTATTGCAAATTTCCTCAGCAATCCACCGCCGCGTCCACCGCGGCTGCGAGGGTGTTTTGACGCACGATTGCGATGCTGCTATTTATGGTAATACCTGTTGGCATCGGCGAGGCGAGCGCGGCCGGATGTTGCCTTTGTCGCACGTTATCTAGTCGGCTCGGCATTTATTCATGGAGCATTTCAGCAACCAACGTTGAAATAACACGCATGAACAAGGCTTTGCTCTGTAGTGTTATGTGCTGAGAAATTCACATGCTTCAATAAGTTCGTCGCTGGAAGAGAAGAACGCAAGAAAATATTGCTTGGCGTCAAGCGACCAACCCGTTCGTGGTGAATTACCAAAATTTCTTAAGGCTTAAATTATTTTTCGTTGAACAAAAATTATATAGTCGTATTTACATTAATCAAAGCTTTTCTTGGATTTAAGAACGACCTTAAATGTAAGAAAAAAAATCTATGCACTTCGAACGCGCGTTTTGGGATCTATGAGAAGCGAAGCTTTCGTGAAGCGTTTAATTAGATGCTACAAAGCTGTACATTTTCTGCATCGCGTTAGCATAGCGGTTACGTGCTTGCCCTGCAAGACGCAGATAGGCAAAACACGCGGCCAATGCGAAAGCGGATTACATTGTCTCCGAGATCGGCCAACTTTGCTATGACACTGTCTGCAAGGTGAGCCCACTTTGTTATGACAATGTCTCAAGGGTTGATCCACTTTACTACTGCACAATCTCCAGAATTGGCCCACTTGGAAACCGACCTTGGAAAAAGAGGCACGCCAAAACCCGGCAAAGAAAGCACAGAACATTTCTCTTTAATAAAGGAATTATGCACTTGAAGGCGTATATTTGGTGCAGTAAGGATATTTAAGGTACCATTTGTTGTTTCACTGCATAATTCCGCAGAGGACGGTGCCAGCCACCGGCACATCTATAGTGGTATGGTACAGGTGGGGCTATATGTATCGGCCGATAATAGTGATAATAGAACTGACAACGGGGCTAGTTTGTAACAAATCATTATGAGAATGGCAGCACAAGGCAAGACGAAGACAGGTAAGGAGAAAGGACAGATGCCAACTAACGCTTGTACCCATGGAGCTACACGCAACGCAGCCGTAACATTACAAAGCGCATGCACGCATGAATAGCTGAAAGACACAAACGAAAACACACATTTAAGCCGATTCGTTATACGAGTGCTGTCCTGTGTGTGAGCTATCCGGCAAGACAGCAGCAGCAGTAGCACCCAGCAGAGGCAGCCGCTGTCATCAAAGTCTGGCAGGGTTCGCTTTAAAATAAATAATGGTATAACTTGTGGGCTTAACGTCCCGAATCACGGAGCGCTCGGACGAGCTGTTGACCTTATTGCAGCATGCACGACACATTTGGGAGTGCAAAGAAGAAACCGACGAGGCGGACCAAGTGAAAGATAATAAATTCGAGCCAAAGCCTGCTTCTCCGTCGTCGTCTCTTTCGCTCTCATAGAGGAGTTCCTCGGTGAAGGTGACTAAGGGTTTCTTTTTTTTTTTTTTCTCCCCAAGTTTGCGGTCTGGACCTTTCACTCAGAAGCGATCAACTAGCGGGTCCACTTTCGTCTCCTTTGATAATCGCCATCACCGACTGCCTGGGTTTAGCGGTAAATTAACCGTCGCCTTACACATCCACTTCTTTTTGGAGACAATCAGGACGAATGAAGGGGACAAGACAAATCGTTAGACGCAGGAAAAGCAGGCGCTTATTGCGGCTTGGCATGCATGCGCCGATGATGTAAAAAGATAGACTTCTTCCTACGTGATATTTCGTAGAAGTAAAACTGAAGTACAAAGTAAGCATGAAGTAAAAATGAACAATCAAAATAGTATAGCGATACAGTAACAAAACAGCCGCTTGCGCGACCTCGCTTGCGACGACAAAATGGCGACGACAGTCGTTCGAAGCCATATAGCGTGAGCACTGACATTATTAAGAGGTTGAATTTGCTTAGTTTTCGCACTTGCGCATAGTGGCATGCTAGCTCGACTTTTTGTGCGTGGCATTGAGGCGTACTATTCTCCAACGACTCCTCATTGGCAGTTCGCGTCTATATACGTATTCAAAAAATATGTATGCATTTCCGCGAAAAGACGTAGGGCTATACCACTCGCTATACACTCCAACATTATCACATACTTGAATGAGACACAACGGAGAGCGCTGCTGGCTTTGGGTGTACGTTAAGAACCGTAGGTGCTCAAAATTATTCCGCAGCCCCCCTCCCCCCCCCCCCCCTCCCCCGCATACTGCGTCCCTTAGAGCCCGCACTGTAGAATACTTGGAAACGTTAATGGTATTTAGAAGAGTAGAATTTTGGGGCAATGGTGATCGACTACGAGGAAGCGCAGTAGACAGGGCCAAAGGTTGGCGAGACAGATGCGCTTGTTACGTCTGTCTAGTGTTCCTATGGTACCGTCTATTGCGCTTCACCGTATCCTTAATGTTATAATGCCGTATAAAACGTCATTGACAAACCCTAATTTTGGCAGTTTCTTTCTTATCTATATGACGTAACTCTGACGCCATAACTCTGAATCCTGAAGCCTTCAAGGGTGTACGAAGGGCACTATTCTTTCGGGATATGCCTTATAGGTGCGTAATGATGTAGAGGTGTGTTTTATTCGGCAATACAGCAACACTGGTACTGACAGCGTCATAGCACTATTTCTGCAAACATATCTTTGGATGATGCCAAATGAATAAATATGTGCCCTTCACCAACCCACAAAAGCAGTGCAGGATATATTTCGGAAGTATGCGTAGATGACCACGTATTTATGCACACAACAGCGGCCATCAGTACCTTCCAAAGTACGGCTATAAATATCGATCAGGTAAAAGTTACAACGTCCAGTGTGGCGAAGTGTAACCTGTGCCGCTTGTCATCTGTCTGCCGTGCTATGTGCCCGTTAAAGAACCACAGGCGGTAAAAACTAATCCTGATATCCCCACTACCCCCTCTATAGATAGATGGACGCTATGAGCGTCCCCTTTGAAACGAGATGGTGGGTTGCGTCACCAAGCTCTTGTTTTTATTTTGCCTAATGTTTTACCTTTATTTTTGAGAAAACACACAAATACAAAGAATTCCAAGCATCAAACTTTTTGACCCATTAGTGGGAACATGTTTGTGTACGTCTCCGTTGTTTGTGGTCTCCCTACTTTTCGGCCACCAAACCTCCAATCGCCCCTTACTAATCTCTATATCGGACATGTTTACTTTCCCCCTGCTATCCTTGAACCAAAGGGCTTCAAGGAGGTCACAAGAGCTATAGACTGGCAGCTGGGTCGATATCTTCACATTCCAATAAAACATGTTCCACCGTTTCTCTAACTTTACCACAGCGCAAACCATAGCCGACAGCGCCATCTTCGGGACGTTAAACTCTACAATTTAAGTTTATTTTGCGTTATTGTTGTATGTACACCTATAAAAACCTAATCTAATCAAGGGTGCAATGTTGCGAATTCCGCACTCACCAGGTGTCCTCGTGTGTCTCATGTATCCACCTTCACTGTCTCGATCCTTGTCTATTGTGCGCGCTAAATATTTCACTATAATACGTACCAACTCGCTCAACTATCAGTTCTGCTCACCAGGTGTGTTTCTCCATGTAGAACATCCTTTACTAGGGGCATAAGGGTGGGAGTTATATCCGCATAAAACACTCTTGGACATAATTTAATTTACAGCGTGGAAGACTACACTAAAGAAAACGCAGGCTGTCATTTTTAACATCCTCATTTACGCAGAGGTGGCTGCGACATCTGAAGCAGCTTCTCTGCACTGGAAAAGTGTTTTTAAACGTGAACGGTCTCCTGGGTGCGTCTTAAGTGCTCGATGCTCAAAAGTAGGACGCCTGTTTTGAGATCCCGTATAGACGATCGCCGCGCAGTTGCCAAAACACTGGCGGAAACGCTTTGGAAAGTTTGTGTTTAGCCGCCGGAAAAGCAATTAACGTGACAAGCTAATTAATGAGAGGTCGTTATTTGCTGCCTCTTCCGAGAATAAGCACGCTGCTCCCGTTTTATCAAAATAAATAAGCCGCAGCGGGCGAAGCCCCCCGTGCTTGTTTTATCGGTTTATTAATGACCGTATCGTGGCCGACGTATATTGCTCGCTTCGTCGCTGTTGTTGCTGCTGCAGGCTGTCCCTACGCTCAACGAGCGCACCGCACCGTTCGCGCTTCTCGGGCATGCCATGCACAGCGCGTGCTGGGGGCGGTGCCATTTCGCACGTGCGATGAGAACGCGCCACTGGCGCGTGTGTTCCATCACACGCTGACGCACGCTGTTGTTTCCTGCGCTTCGCAGCACACGCCCCGACCGCAACAATGTTTGAAAGATAGGTACAATTGCACTTCCGGATCCGTTTTCTCAACCATGGTCTCCTGTCATTGCGCGCGTGTTAAGTGAAATTATTTATCTGCGTCATTTCTGAATACCGCTGACGCTTATTGGTCCTGTGCCTGTACCTCAGCCGTAATTATCAGGTGCATGTGCACATCACCATCATCATCATCATGAACATCATCATCATCATCCTATTTTACAGCGAAGCTGTACGTGGCTTGCCGATTCGTCCGTCTGTCGCCTGTACGCCTAAAACTATCATCATCAGCAAGGGCTCGAGCGTCGTAGTCTTCCACAGCTGGCTCGTTGGCGCTCGTGCCACTGCTCACGCGTTCGTCGTCGTCGCCTTCTTCCACAGCTAGCTGTGTTGCCGCTAATCATTCCAGCGTAGAATTTCACTTCCGGCCTAGCCAGGTGACGTTGAGTTCACTCGCGTCTATTGTGAACCGAATAAAGTTGTTTCACTCACTCACTCACTCACTCACTCACTCACTCACTCACTCACTCACTCACTCACTCACTCACTCACTCACTCACTCACTCACTCACTCACTCACTCACTCACTCACTCACTCACTCACTCACTCACTCCGTCGTCGTAATGGGGAGGCCGCGATTACGGTGGTATGAGCCATTGCTTAAGGGGGTTATGAGCCATTTATTGTCTTACGTGACGCACAGATTTAATTTTGGAGTAAATTATTTTTGAAGAATCGCAAGCGGGCAATGCGACAACGGCGGACTGCGGGCATATACCGTCAGTGACGTCGTTCTCTCCGTCGCAGCCGAACATGCGTGTAACCTCATTAAGAAACACAAAGACGTAACCAATAATTGAGAAATACTTTAATGAACCGTACAGGGATTAACCCAGTGATAATCACCGGGGCCGTACGTTTCAGCTTCGCTGGTTAACCCTCTGCAGGGAGTGCTTGAACGGTGATTTTTGTACGTCCACTGCAGGACAAAGGCCTCTCCCTGCGAATCTCCAATTACCCCTGTCTTGCGCTAGCTGACTCCAACTTGTGCCTGCAAATTTCCTAAATTCATCACCCTACCTAGTTTTCTGCCGTCCTCGACTGAGCTTCTCTTCCCTTGGCACACATTTTAAAAACTCTAATGGTCCACCGGTTATCTACCCTACACATAGCATCGCCTGCCCAGCTCCATATTTTTTTTCTTAATGTCAACTAGAATAAAATGCCCCTCAAGTACCTCGTGAATTAATATTTCTATAGTAACAGCCCTGCAGGATTCCACATCGTCGACGCTGATGTAGGTGCCATGTGCACAAAAGAGCCATTAGCTCCTCGTGCGTAACAGTTGCGCCTCTTCCCATCGAGTCTGGCTATCCAGACCTCTCTCTGAGCTGTGCAGTGGTTGGTTGTCAGCGGCGGCCGTTCGCCTCAACCACAATAGTGGTTCTTGCTATGTGGATTGTTTTAAGCATTGAGTCTATGGGAAGCCAACCATCATTGATTACTTTTTCTCATATATCCGAAAATTCCTCTTAACCGAGTTCGTCTTGACTGCAGTGTACTGTATGGGGTTCTTAAAATTGTAAATTTCGGAGGGTGTTTATACACCGAACATCCACTTTGGCCACGCCGTTGCTGACCCGAAATGTTGCAACTGCTCCAGCGCGAAATACTTGTGTGCTAGCACCATCAAGCCATGTTTGAGAATTTTGCCTGCGTCTGCAAGTGAGATTCGTCACTTCTCTGGAAGTAATAAAGCGCACCAAAAGTGAACGAAATTTTGCGGCTCTGGCCATGCATACTAGGAATTGAATCCTGAAGCCTTCGAGTCTGAGACCCTCTCTACCGAAAGGGCCAGGAGCCCACCTGTAGCAATATGCTATATTCGAAGGAGTTTGCATTTAATAGAGAAATATGTGGCCGAGAGCTCACTCTTTGATGGTATCTATATGGAATACTTCAAAATCAGCCTACCCCGTGTGCTTTTTATTCATCTTTTTTATTATAGGAGCCAGACTATGAACAAACTGAACACGCTCGCTGCATCGGTTCAAATACAAAGCTCCCCTCACTGGTTTGAGGAGCGAACTTTTCTTAGCCTTGGGCATCTGGCTTGTTGAAAGCAGGGGAGGGGCTGGAGGTGTGTGTGGCCTCAAAGCGTGTGAAGGTGCAGCCGTTCTTTCTGTTTCTGGCCCGGTTACGCAGCGGCTCTTGGTTGTTGCTGTTGCCGCCTGACGCGAACTTGACTAGCTACACCGGTGCACGGCGTCGGCTTCCACCGTGAACACTTGCGAGACTCCGCGCGACCGATCGATTGTGGACCTGACCATGTAAAACCATTCCTGCGACTGTCAGCCCGATGCAACACTTGTCTGGCAGCGTCACAGTATCGTAAGGACCCGAGAACCAAGCTGGTGCGAATTTCAAACAAGCTCGGTTTCTGTGGCAGGGCGCGGTCTTTTTATTCTTTTTGGTTAATTCAAGGCAAATTCTTTACAAAATTGTATTGGCTAAAGACTGATGGAATGCCTGACTTGGTCGTGAATGACTAATCACACACTCAGCGAATCGGAAACGCCCCGAGGAAATACATTCTATATATACACGCCAAGCCGCACACCAAGCATCAACGTTACTGATCTTCATGGTGGAAATTCCGTACCAAAGTGTGTGCGACGTTCGAATTAGAACCTTACCGAAATCGTAAACATTACGGAAACCGTAAAAAAAAAACGCCAAAAACAACAATTTGCGAAAAGACTACGGTGTGATCTGGAAAGTTCCAATGCTTTCATCAAATTCAGTGACTAAGTTTTCAGCTCTCTCTGAGATCGCCTGCCGAAATAACCAAGCAGTTAGAAAGAAAAAAAAAACAGAAAAAAAAAATCACCGTTTTCTCAGCACAGTCCCGAACTGTAGCGCAGGATAGGTATAGACCTGATAGTGAGATTGGTCGTGTATGAGCAGTTTCGGCTACACAAAGACAATTTGCTTGATAACGCGAAATTGAGTTCAAATTCTGGTGCGCATTGTAATTTTACGTCGTTTCATTTCTCAGTCCGTCGCTTGGTCAGCGCATGAGGTTGTACGCCACCGTCTATGCCATTGCAGGAAGAAATATTATATATTGAAGTTGGCGGTTCGCCCTTTAGTAGTGGAGCCGGAAATAGTGTGCTCGTGGTACTAACATTCTCCCTCACTCACCACTCGCTTGCTGTCAATCACTGGAGCGAAATACCACTGACACTGCAACCTGGTTGAATTAAATATTTTTTAGATTAAATTTCATGTGCCACTTCATTTAAGACCGTAAATGGAAACCCAGCACACAATTACTTGTCGTTGACAGTAATAACGTCTTTAGTATAGTCAGCGCTCCAGTTAAACGTTTATACACCCAAAAATGTTAAATGGCGATCTTCAATTCAGCTTGTGTATAGTGTTCACAGTGCGGGGAAGAATGACCACACCAGATAATCTAAATGTACGCGATAGAGACGTACTTCGGACGATCGTTATCGTTTATTTTGCAACGTAAGGAATCTCCAGTGTAACCCTTGTAAAACGTAAATTTTTACATAAAAAGTGCGCTATCTACCATGTGCATCAACTTCGGCATCACGCTACCACGACCGCACTTCTCTTGAGCCTTAACCGTACCCTCCGCTTGTATATTCTGAGACTTCATCTTCTGAGACGCCCACTGCTGCCGCGTGCTTTCTCGCTCTGCGTTAAATCGGTCGGCATTAATAACTTATCATTATGTAAGCCGCGTCCGCCAAAGAATCCTCACGTTCGGCATCAAGCTCAAAAGCGGTGCCGATTCTTTTGAACCTGCGCGTAAGCGAAAGAGGAGAAAGGGAGTCCTGCCGACTTTTGATCACGCGCACGCACGAAATGCGCAGGCTGAACGAAAGTGCGACATCGCTAGATGCCCTGGCCGCGTGACAGAAATAAGTGAATAGGCCTTCGCGTGAAATTCCGGGGCAAAGAATACAAACAAAGAGGGACAACACACGTGTCCCTGCCCTTTCCTCTCGCCTCCTCAGCGGTCGAGCGGCAGGTTGGGAGGCGTAAGTAAATGAAAACAGAGGAAAGGCTGCTTGAGGAGTCGCAGGATCTGGCCGTTTTGGTTTTGATTCCGTCGTGACTACGGGCGCTCGAACTGTCTTGTGCAGCAGCTTCGCGCGCACGCCGAGATTACGCGTACAGACGCACGAAGGCGGGTTCAAGGCTGCCCCCATAAAAATATTAACTTCACATAAGCGCCTGTCAAGGGGCGAGCATTATAGATAAATCGCCAATAATTGTTTGCAGGTGCGCTGCATACCTGGAGCGCAGCCCCGGAGAGAGAGAAAGGCCGCTCTGCGGTGGGGGAGAGGGGAGGGCGCTACCCGAGAGGGGGGCACGAAGCGGCGCGTTTCCTTTCCGCAAATGCCGAACGCCGCTTATCGAGCCTGCCCATCGGCCACAAATAAAGCTCCGGTGTCCGCGCACGGGGGCAAAGCGGGGGAATTAGGAGGAGGAAAAGAAAAATATGTACGCCGGCGTCAAGATCCTTTTGCACTTATTCGCGGCGGTCAAAGATAAAGCAAACACCCATGCCACTCGGCGCATACGTGCGGACAACTTTGGCCGTGCTCTCAGCGGGCATACGCCCCACCAGAAACTTTACGCAGCTGCGCGCGTCGATGAAGAGCACTAGATACGCCGGCACGGCTTTCTTCTCTCGGGAGGTGGCATAGGGAGCTTCGGGCTTTGGGGAAGGGCGGCCGCTGCGTAACCCGGACGCCGCAACACAGTGGCGTTGGGTGACGCTGCCATTGTCCCGTCCGTCTCCTGGACAGGGCCGATAGGCATCGGGAGCACTTGGGACAATCCGCCGCCTCACACTTTGGAGGCGCGGGAAGCTGCCAGGTGCGAACACCGGCGCATCTCGACGTTCTTCCTCTAATCCTGCGCCTGCTGGCCTCTACCAGACGCGTATACCAGCTATGGCACAGCGCCCGTGAACTCCCGCGCGGCCTGATTGGCCGGCGCAGCACTTGGAGCGCGCAAAGGTGACTCCCGCCATGCGCGGAGCGGCCGCGTGCATTTCGTTTCCCGAGAACTCGAGACGATTGAAACCAAAGGCGGCGATTTCGGTCCGTTCCATATGGGCGAAACGCAGACCACTCGCGTCCGGTTATGGGCTGGGACGGCACGAGAGCGGCGCGGCGCGCGCTGTAATCTGGCCGGAAAGGAACACATAACAAAGGCAGATTCCCCCCTCCGCGCACAAGCCAATCAACGAGCGCCCGTCCGCAGAGGGAATGCTCGACTTGATTCTTCTCACGCTCCAAAGTTCGGGTGGCAGAGGAGGTCAACGCTGGCCGCGCGATCGGCAGGAGGCGTAACTGGAGACTTGCGCGCGCGCGCGACTCCCGGGCCTCGGGGAGGCGTTCAAATGCGCACTTCTCTTGCGCTGCCAACGAGTGTGTGCAGGTGCGCGCGGAGCGGAAATGGATAATTTAAAAACATGCGGGGGCCGGGTTCTCGCGCTCTATGGACCGGTTTCATGCTTTCCAAAGAGCTTGGTGCCTGGCCACACTCGAAATGCGACCGATACAAGAAAGCGCTCGCTTCAGGTCACTTATGCGCTGTCTGTGTTTAGGTCATAGGTCATGCATTAACCCCGATGCGGCATAGGTTTAACTTCTCAATGAACGACCCATGTCGTTCAAATCAACGTTATATTAAATATCTGCAAATACTGGCGCTCCGCGAGAGAAATTTTGCTTCCCTTATCAAGCATGAGCAAACGCCAAAGTCTAAACCATTCCTCTATAAACAGCAATAGAAGCTTGTAAAGAAGTTAGGATATGGAAATGGGCGTATCTAGCTGCTTGCACCGCATCGAGCGCCTCTGTGGAAATATACATGTATATTTAAAGTATAACTGATGGGAGCGAAATGCAAAAACACCCGTGTACGTATATAGATTCAGGTGCACGTTATAGAACCCCAGGTGGTCAAAATTAACCCGGAGCCCCCCACCACGGCGTGCCTCATAATCAGATTGTGGTTTTGGCACGTAAAACCCTATCAGTTAATTTAAATAAAATCTAACTCAAGTAAGACAACCGCAGAGCAGTATAGTATGCGTTGATAGCAAGACGCGTCACAGCGTGTTTCTTTTCGCCTATTGTATGACGCTTGCCAACAATGGAAAGGTGCAAAACGGAATGAGCGTTCAAAACTTTCATATGCTATTGTTGTGAATGTCCTTCCTTCACGCAAACAAAACCAGCGGGAGAGACAAAGGCGAAGAAGGAACAACGTTTTCACGCCTTTGTGTCTTAACGCATTCCGCTGGTTTCGTTTGTGTGATTGTGCAGCGGGACCGAACCAACCCTGTACTTCGTTGCCCCAACGCGAGAGAAACAATGGGAACCTTAATTATATAGGAGGTGCTGGCGACATGCATGTGCATGAGCGGATTGGCAGCTCTAATTAAGAACCGAAAATTCTGGTACATGAGGTGCCAGCCCTCTCATTCGTATTTCTGCCACGTCGCTATAGCCCATGCGTGACCGCAACCACACCTATAGCCGCAGCGCGGCGCAGGCTGTTTGTCTCCACTGCAGCACCGTTCATCGGTACCGAAGGCTATCGTCTGTACGTACTCTTTCTCGGCAAGTGGTGCGCAGACGTCCTTACAACACAGTATTAGTACAGATGATGGCCTTTTACGTTTCAAATCCCCAGCTTGGTTATGACTAAGGCCGTAATGGTAGGTTCCGGATTCATTTTGGCCGCTGACGTGCACTGAAACCTCATTTTCAGCAGCAGAACGCCACCCGCCGTGGTGGCTTAGCGGGTATGGTGTTGCGCTGCTAAGCATGAGGTCGCGGCGGCGGCATGCCGATGGGGGCGAAAATGCAAAAAACGCCCGTGTCCCTTGCATTGGGGGACACGGACTACGGCGTGCCTCATAATCAGGTCGTGGTTTTGGCATGTAAAACCCCAGAATTATTTTTTTTTCGCCACGGTCACAAAGCCATCACGGTACGTGCGCAGAGTCCTTTCAGCCTTTCTTCCTTTTTTTTTTTTTGTTTCTTTGTTTGTTTTACACCGCAGCTTTCATCGCTTCATGGCGGCACTGTGTATTCCCTCACTAGAAGTTCTGAGCCAGGCCTATCGTCAGTCAAAGTCGAATGATGAAATTCGTGCATTCGGCTGTGTTGATGATCGCCGCCAAACACACTGGTGAGAAACCGCGTATGGCTAATTGTGACTGTTCACTTCTGCTATACCGGTGACTAGATTAGGCAGTTCTTAGGCAGTCGAGGTTCCCCATAAAAGCAACTTTAAAGGCCCTTGGCGCTGCACTTTTCATTTAGTCTTTGCATTGATATTAATTCTTTGATGCTTGCATTGCTGAACGACAAAGTCAATATTAAAACTACATGCCTCCGTGACCAAGCGCTTGAAAATCAGTTTCAGTTTTTCACAGGTATGCATGAATTCAGATCAATTCCACAACGTTGTCTCGATCGATCGTCAATATATCATCAACGTCTGTTTTTCATGATTGCAGGGACAGTTTTCTGTGATTTCATTTCCATGGTGAAATTTCAGCAGCGAATTTTTATTTTCAGTTTTAAACAGAATCTTATATGAGCAGAACATGTTTGTGACCGAAAATATAGGGAAGATGAACAAAAGCGTCTACAAACTTCGTAGCACTCACCGAGAATGGGCAGAATGAAGGGGCTTAAATGGTTTAATGTGAACCTTGCCGGGGATGTATGTGCTACACCTTTAAAATAAAAGCGCGTGACCAGCTTTATTCACGTTTCTGATACAGTGTACTCTTAGCTCAACGCGGTAGGTCCTGGGTTTGATTCCCTGCCGCGTCGGTCGCATTTCGATGGAGGCGGAATCTTGTATACTGTGTTTTGGAGCCATGTTGTAGAACCCCAGCTGAACAAAATTATTCCAGAGCTCCTCACCATGACGTCTCTCACACCTTGGTTTGGGGTCTTAAATGTCATATGTCCATCAAGGGAAAACACGGGGAATGCGGGAGATGGAAATTCAAGACGATGAGCAACACGAGAACACGGTAAGAGCTGGAGCCAAAGTTTCGACAAGGGGACTTGTCTTTTGTCGGATATGTCGCCTTGAAAAAGACAAGTCCACTTGTCGAAACGTTGGCTCCTGCTCTTACCTTGTTCTCGTGTTGCTCACATGTCCATCAAGCCACTACAATCCGAAAAGGCATGTAAATTAAGCAAACCAGTGCAACCGACTCCATTCCGCACACAGTAGAGAAGCAACCATCTTACAGTGGTTTAAGCACAGAAAGCCGAAGCCATTGATATGTACATGTCTGACGTTCTGGTTTCTAGAAAGCCGATGCCTTTAGCAAGCAGTTGTTTCCCGCTAAATGTATGGATACCATAAAATGTACTGAAGCCTCGGGCATAAGAGTCATGCTGCTGCTCTGCCAAAAGGAAGGGGCAGAAAAAGGAGAGTTAACCTTTCGCAAGGACCCTCTGCAGTGTCTCAGTGACTATGACAGTGACTGGCTGCGGAGCACGAGGGCACAAGTTAGATCCACGGCTATATACGATGGCCCCGTTCTAATGAGGGCGGAATGCTGAACGGGATGAAGGGGGGAAGGAAGGGGGACGATGACACGCGTTTTTATAGATTCCCTAAGTACACGTCTTTTCAGGGACACATAAGCGCTTTAGTAACGAGGATTTAACTTTAGACGCAGCCCATCCATAAGCAACAAACTTGGAACAGCAAATAATGACAAGCAACAAACTGTTTCCAGATCACAGTGACTTTTTCAGCGACTTAGAACTTACTTGTAGAAACTTGCTCGGAGCAAGTATTGCTCTTGCATCCTTTCGCCATCACAAAACTTGAAACTTAAGGTACGGAGAACATTCTCGCAAGCAAAATTTGCTTTTTGGTAAAACTTCACGCAGCATTCGTGAAATCGTAAAACGGTTCCAACTTCGTAAACTCTGCGTCAAATTCGGGAGAGTTGGCAGGTATGCACATTTATCACGTTTTTGTCACTCGTTTATAGCCTCGGTGCGCACCTTCAAATGTGCGCGAAACTTTTCCCTTTCCCCTCTCTCTCTCTCGTTTCCTCTCTATATTCCCTCTCCGCCAGTGCAGGGTAGCAAACCGGACGTGCCTTTCCTCTCTCCTGTTTCTCTCTCTCTCTCTTGTCACTCTACACCACGTCTGTGAAATCAATGCGGAACGAGTTTGAGTCAGTGTATAGACATTCGTGAGTATGGCGACCTATGCCGCACCGGGGGGTGAGTGCGGTCCGCAGTAGTGGTGGTTGGCAAAATTTTGTTTTTGATCGCAGTATGGTGAGGGTGGGAAGCTGAGGATGACGAGATGGCCTGACGACGGCCGGCATAACAATGACGGCGCAACGGAAAGTACGAACGTACCGACACAGCAAACCCTGCGTCGAACTTTCAACCGCTGTCTAAGTAAAACGCTCATATGTACAGTGAGTAGGCTGCACGTTAGAGAACCCCAGGTGGTCAAAATTAATCCGGCGCCCTTTAGGTCAGCGTCCCTGATAGCTCTCTCTGCCACTTCGGCGCATTAAATCAAATAAATAAATAAATATTTTCAAACGCAGGGCATAGAGATAAAGATAAACTATTAACGGACGATTGAGAGATCCGTCTACAGCTTTAATGGGCCACACTGTAGACGAGGCGGAGGCTATAGAATACGCAGCCTGCGTCTAACACAGTGCTTCCAGTATGCCTGGCTCTGTACTACAGCGCGCGACTGGCCTTAGGCATAGCGCCGCGCGATATCGGCCACAAATACATCTATGACGCAATTCGTTGCTTCCATTGCTACGCCCTTAACCCCGAGAAGGTGACTGTGGCATTGACTTTACCGACATAGCGGGCAAGTCTTCGCGTGAGCACCCAGGTTTCAACTCCCGGCGACCGCGTCGCTTTTGCCGTTCGTGTCTGTTTTTATCCGCCGTGCTGATGACAGCGTTTCCCGTAGTGACGAGCTGCCCCCCGCGGCGCTCGCCAAGGCCGTTTCTCTTCCTATGATTCACTACCCGCGACAGCTATCATCACAGAGGTGACGTAAGGTTCTGCACCGCGTCACATGCGAAGTTTACATGACTGGCGATAACAATCAGGCGCAAGTGCGCACATTTGGCTGGGCCGGCAGAGAGGGAAAGCTGGCCAGTGCCCTCCGCTGCCGCAAGCGCGCTGGCAAACCGGACGGGCCCAGGCATGCCCACTTAGGCACGTGCTGCGTGACTCCCCCAGGCTGTTTCCGTCAAAGCAATACGCCTCCCGGGAGGCAAAAGAGACTCGCCGAAAATTCACGCTGCGCCGAACAACAAATGATTGTTTCACTCTCGAAGGGCTACGTACTTTTGAAGCACGAAGTACTTTGTATACATAAATATATATATATATATATATATATATATATATATATATATATATATATATAAGCGCCGTTCTCAACTAAATATTTTGAAACAAGCACGCGAGGGAAATCCACGCTGAAAATATCTACGAAATATTGAAGCGCGTTCTGATTCCACATGCCCAAACACCTCAGTATCTGAGGACGGATGAAAACTAAAACTTCACGCTCATCGTTTCCATTATCTATAGCGTGAAGCGTTCATACTCCTCGCCAAACGCTGCGATGCGGCCTTGTGTATGCTGCCGTTTGCCGCAACCGGTGAATAACAAGATGCGCGAGTTTGTGCGGTAATCGGAAATTAACAAAAGTGACAGCGGTATATATGCCCCTTTCTGGTAATTAGCGGTCAAAGAACGACATGCTGGCGCACAGAAACACCTAAGGCGTAACACACAAGACATACAACGATGGTGTGTCTAGCAGTAAGAGTTATTTGTGTTCGAGAATATAGAGTATATATGCTAGCGCCTAAGCGGTGAAAAGAGACATTCGCGTGATAATCGCTACAGTGCGGATAGTTTACACGCGTATACTCGCAAGCGTGTGTCCGTATGAGTAATGAATCTTGACTATTATGTCATGCTTCCACCCGCCACGGTACCCACTCAGGAAAATGACACCCTCGAGGGTGTCATTTGGATGTCGAAACACCCTTCTTTTGCACCTTATTTTCTGTGAAAGTAATGGGTGCATTCAAAAGCCAAACATACTCAGTGCACCCTCTCAGTAATTTGGGGTGTTAAAAGGGTGTTGCGTGCAAAACATACACCTCACAGAATTTAAGTATTCTCGGGCACTTCAACATTTCAAGCAAGTAAAAAGCCACAAGTGCCATTTCCCAGCGGTTTGAGCTAAGTCGTTGTTCTAGCACGTCATATGGTCACAGTAGGCTATGTATGTCAACCTGCTACTTCATGTACGTAGTACATGGTGGCCCCGGGGATGAAGTGGAAAGACACAGGTTTGCGAAATGAGAAGCATTTCGTGGCGAACATTTGTCACTTTGACAGTATCTATCTATCTATCTATCTATCTATCTATCTATCTATCTATCTATCTATCTATCTATCTTTCTATCTATATATCTATCTATCTATCTAGCCGCCTACGTCTTGGTGCTCTCATGGTCGTTTCGTTAACTTGGTAGGTACTAAAATTGGCATAGTATGACAAGAGTGTATGACAAACATAAATGATAGGTCATGACCTGAATATCATGACATGTGTGTCATGTAGGTCATGAAACAGCAGCCTTCGTCTTGGTGCATTCATGGTCTCGTTAACTTGGTATGTAACTGGAATAGGTTCGGACATGGGTACTAAGTGAAAGAAACACTAAAGGATGATAATAGAAGTCATAGTCATAAGCATGACTCAGCGAAAATGACAATGACTCAGCGAAAAATGATTAACACTCAAAAACCAATAGAATGGGTTTGGACGTGGGCACTAAGGAAACACTAAAGGATCATGGTAGAAGTCATAGTCATGAGCATGACTCAGCAAAAATAACAATGACTCAGCGAAAAATGATTAACACTCAAAAACCAATGGAATGGGTTCGGACGTGGGCACTAAGGAAACACTAAAGGATCATGGTAGAAGTCATAGTCATGAGCATGACTCAGCAAAAATAACAATGACTCAGCGAAAAAATGATCAACACTCAGAAACTACTGAAATGAGTTCGGACATGGGTACCAATTGAAGGAAACACTAAAGGATGATGGTAGAAGTCATAGTCATGAGCATGACTCAGCAAAAATGACAATGACTCAGCGAAAAATTATTAACACTCAGAAATCATTGAAATGAGTTCAGACATGGGTACCAAGTGCAGGAAACAATAAAGGATAATGGTAGAAGTCATAGTCATGACCATGACCAGGGGTGGATCCAGGTTTTTTCTGAGGGGGGGGTCAGCTTCTGTCAATGATGATGATGATAGTAGCCCTTCTCATTTACCGAAATTCACCGTTTCTGCTCACGATAAACCCGCGTTTTATACGGATAGAGCAACACCTGTAGCCCGCCGTGGTGGCTCAGTCAGCTCAGGCGTTGCGCTGCTGAGCACGAGATCGCGGGATCGAATCCCGGCCGCGGCGGCCGCATTTCGATGGAGGCGAAATCCAAAAACGCCTGTGTGCTTGCGTTGTAGTGCACGTTAAAGAACCCCAGGTGGTCAAAATTAATCCGGAGCCTTCCAATACGGCGTGCCTCATAATCAGAACTGGTTTTGCTCGTAAAACCCCAGAAAGAGGGAGAAGCCCTATAGCGAAGCCAGATATCGGTTTCTCCGAGCTTATAGGAAGAGGACGTTGTCCAATACAGGCATGTGCTTGGCGGCTGTGCCTAATAATACAGGGTGTTCAAAACTAAGCTTTATGGTTTTCTTAAAATTAGGCACTGGGAGGCACGCCAAGACCACCTGTGCAAATAAGTTATGTGGCCAGGGGGGCACAAATTGAGATGATAGTTATCGCTGTGAGCCGCCCAATTAACAAAAATTGAACAATTATTTTTTGTCGACTGCAGTAAGTGGGTATGTTTGTATTGAAAACTTAGAGGCAGTCGCTCCAAACCGCGGTATTAGCGGTGGAGAAATTTTCCCGAACGAGCGAGCGGAAGTGCGCGCCCGAAAAATCCGAGGTCATCCGGATACACGCGAAAGGCTACAAATCCAGAGGGTCGATTAACATTGTGGTTGAGGGCCAAATGGTCCGATAGGTACCTACGATGCGAGTCCTGGGTTTGTGGCTTCAGAGCGACGGAAGAGCAGCACAGACGCTCAAAACCATCAAATCCGCAACCCACAACACAGCCCGAATGATACGTCGAGTGACGTATCGAAAGGCGGGAATGCGAGAAATCGATACCCTAAGGCCCGTACAGGCCTTATATAGTGATTAGTGGAATCACATATGGCTTGCCCTACCAAATCCTGAACAGGGAAGAGGAGAGGCAGGCCAACACGATAATTCGAACGGCTTTCAAGGCGGCTCTGGGCCTGCCTAAATCTACCTCCACGGAGCGCATGCTAGCTTTGGGAGTACACAATACTTTCGACGAACTGAGGCAGGCCACTCTGATGCGACAGAGGGAGCGTCTCAGCTTCACAAAAACTGGTAGGGCAATATTGGCACGACTTAATATCCCAGCATACCCGATTTATCTCACCGAAGAGGCCGTACCTCTCCCTCCTTCGGTGAGATCCAAAATTACAGTAGCTCCAATTCCCAAGAATATGCATCCCGAGTACAACAAGGAAAGGCGCAAAGCACGCGCACAACATATTCAATCGATGTACTCCAATAACGCTAGGTACCATACGTACTACACGGACGCAGCTGCGTATGCAGAGGCTACCGGGCAGCGCTACCAAAGGAGGTACGCCCTGGCAGTCCTGGACGCGATCAGCCAGCAGCAAATTACCGTGTCGACCACGGCGGGCTCCCCCACTTCGGCCGAAATGTTAGCAGTGGCGATCGCGATCGCTCACGCGGAGCGTTCGGAAAGGGACTCGGTCGTGGTCACTGACTCTCGGGAAACATGTTGCATGTTTCTTAAGGGGCACGTGACTGCGGCTAGCCTCACGATAATCCCCAAATCGTTCAACCACCGCCATCGCCTACTCTGGTGCCCGGGACATGCGGGGGTATAGGGGAACGAACAGACTAACGCCTTAGCTCGAGCGTCTACTAACCAAGAGATGACGTCCTCTTCGAACCCCAACCCCTCACACTATCCCTCACAAAATCCCATCAATTTAAATGTCAAAGACATCCTTGCTCATCAACGCGGAGTCCGCCGAAAATACCCGCCGCGTTGTCAGACTAAACGCCACATCCAACAGCCGCGTGACATCAGGGAGGAGCTTTGCGCCGATCCTCACTCTCTTGCATGCGTAATCATGCGAACGACAATTAAAATTTGGAGTTGGATATCTCGGTGAATAGACATGTAGAAGAATTCTTCCAAGTGAAACTGTGTAGAAACACGACTGCTTCTAACTTTTGAATACAAACATACACGCTTACTGCAGTCAATAAAAAGTTAATTATTCAATTGTGGTTAATTCGGCTGCTGACAGCGATAATTATCATCTCACTTTGTGTCCCCCGAGCCACATAACTTATTTGCGCAGGTGGTCTTCACATGCCTCCCAGTGTCTAAATTTAAGAAAACCATAAAGCTTAATTTTGAACACCCGGTATATCTATCCTCTATTGCTTCTTAAAATAAAGTTTGGGATGATCTGTCGCAGGTTAGTTATAAATGCGTAAGCACGGGTCCGTCTTTGGAGTTCTGTTGGGACACCTTGATTTCCTTAAGAAAATTCTTTGTGTTCGGCTGAGACACCTTCGTTTGCTTTGAAGGACGCTCCGCTCAAACGCGGCAACCACTACGCTGGTTGTTTACGATATGCAAATCACCGCGTATGAGGACTCACGACGCCACCTAAAAGAACGATGTGGCGTAGAAGCCGATAGCGCGAGCCAGCGTCTTCATGTTTTGTTTGCCACGCGACGTCATCCTTTTACACAAGGCGCGCATCTGCTACCGTTTCTCTAACCACGCAACGCCATCCTAGGCCCGTGCGCTGGCGTTGGCCGCTGACGTCACGCTCCCCCACTTCGCAGCCGCTGCTCGAGGCTTCGCCCCGCTCCGCGAGCACGGCCACTCAGATAAACGGATCCGGCGGGCTTGAGCCTCCTATGCTTAATGTACGACAATAAAACTGCGAAGTTACAATGAAAAACTTGTAGCGTACGAACGGTACGGTGCTCGCACTGGATATTGTCAACGTGTAACTGTGCTCACAATGAGTGCTGCAGTTAAAGAAAAGTTGCCTATGCGTAGTTCTTAGTTTAGCTGTTAGTTGTTATTATTTATATATGAAAACTTCAGCGAGAGATCTCTTTCATTAAGCAAGTTGGTCGTGGAATCGATCATAGCCAATGAGGCAACCGACGACACCCCAAATGGGGAACAAAGTTGATCAGGCACGAAGGCGCTCGCGCGGACATCGGCGTGCTTGGCAAAAGGGACGTCCCCTCGTTCATTCGACGCCACTGACGGGACGAGTAAGGCACGGCCGGCACCAGGAGGTCCAAGGTGTTCATGAGAGAAAATAACTACGGCAACTTCGCGACACCACACTCCTAAGGAATACAACTAAGCTTGTGAGCGAGCTAGTTTACTTCTAGATGGCTGATACCACTGGTGCTCGCGAAAAATATTTTGAAGAATTCTGGTGGCCATATTTTTTTGCGACAGGGCCATCCCCCTGTCCACGAGGGGGCGATGCAGAAATCTGAGGGGGGGGGGGGGGGGGGGGGGTCAGGACATCCGGACATCCCCCCTGGATCCGCGCCTGACCATGACTCAGCAAAAAAGACAATGACTCAGCGCAAATAGATTAACACGGAAAAGCCACTGAAATGGGTTGGAACATAAATGATAGGTCATGACATGAATGTCATGACACGCGGGTCATGTAGGTCATGAAACAGCCGCCTACGTCTAGGTGCTCTCATGGTCATTTCGTTGACTTGGTAAGCTCCCCGCACACTGCTTCGCATAACATCGATTCCCCCAAAGAGTGGGATCTGCCGGTTTTTTCTTTTATTTCCTACCCTGCCTTTCGCCTTTTACCTCTGGCTTTGTATAAGTGGTTCCAGCCCTATGTCGTTCTATAGATCAGCTGCCATTCGTTAGCGAATCATAGCGCTTCAGCCAATCATAGTTCAGGCGCATGTTCTTTATGGTCGGAATCGGGGCTGGCGCAATATTATACGCAGTAAGTCTTGCGCTGTTTAATGCAGTATCGGTTGGAATAAACATTCGCATGTGCATGCGGAGCAATCTACTACCGATAAGTAGACATCATTCACTTGCAGATAGTGACGCGCCCCGGTCGTAAAGTGGAAAGACAGAACTACTTTGTCCTCTTCTCTCCTTCCTGCCTTTCACAACTTACTGCTCACTTCGCTTAAATTGTTTCACCTTGGTGCTGAAGTATAGGTAAACTATATAAAGCACTGAAGAGCGTGGCGTAAGCCCATCAGAGCAGCAAGAGATGCTACTGCACTCTTTAGGTGCTATATTAAATGCGAAGCATTTTGTGGCGAACATTTGCCACTTTTACAGTATCTATCTATCTATCTATCTATCTATCTATCTATCTATCTATCTATCTATCTATCTATCTATCTATCTATCTATCTATCTATCTATCTATCTATCTATCTATCTATCTATCTAGCCGCCTACGTCTTGGTGCTCTCATGGTCATTTCGTTAACTTGGTAGGTAGCAAAATTGGCATAGTATGATAAGACTGTATGACCAACATAAATGATAGGTCATGACATGAAGAGCATGACATGTGTGTCACATGATATAGGTCACGCAACAGTCGCCTTCGTCTTGGTGCTCTCATGGGCGTTTCGTTAACTTGGTATGTAACTGGAATGGGTTCGGACATGGGTACTAAGTGAAGGAAACACTAAAGGATGATAATAGAAGTCATAGTCATGACCATGACTCAGCAAAAATGACAATTACTCAGCGAAAAATAATTAGCACTCAGAAACCGCTGAAATGAGTTAGGACATGTGTACTAAGTGAAGGAAACACTAATGGATGATGGCAGAAGTCATAGTCATGAGCATGACTGAGCAAAAATGACAATGACTCAGCGGAAAGACATTACCACTCAAAGGCCACTGAAATGGATTCGGACATAAATGATAGGTCATGACATGAATGTCATGAGATGCGTGTCATGTAGGTCATGACTCATGAAACAGCCGCCTACGTCTCGGTGCTGCCATGGTCGTTTCGTTAACATGGTCGGCGCCTCGCACTCTGCTTCGCATAGCATCGATTCCCACAAGGCGTGGGATCTGCCGGCTTTTATTCTCTGTGGTTGTTTCGGCTTCGTAAAATATTATTGTGCTTTACAGACAATTAAAAAAAGAAAAAAAAAGTTGACACTTTCGAATTTGGGCTCCGGTGCTTATTTTTCTTTTCTTCGCTTTATTTATTTTTTATTATTATTAAAGTCTCGGAAAACGCCTCGGGATTACTTCGGCGGACTTCCGAAAGACTAGGGTAGTGAGAGATAAACGATATAGCTGTAAAAATAGTAAAACATTCTGCGCTTTTCGGCGAAACGCACATTGGAGGAAAAGGTTCCATACCAAGAAATTACTCTTTCAAATGGGTGTATTAGTTCGCGTAAACACTTTCTTATAGGTGTAAGGTGGTGAGTTAGGTGTTAGCTGGTGAGTTCGAAGTGGACTAAAATGCAAGAACGCTCGCGTGATTTAGGCGTACGTTAAAAAAAGCTCCAGGTGGTTAAAATTTATCCACTATATACGGCATGCCTCATAACCATATCGTGATTTTGACACGTAAAACCCCAAAATCAAAATCATTAATTTTAAATTTTAATGCGCCTGGGACCACTTTTCAATATACTTTCAATTTTGCGTGGCGTTACCCGGTGTCTTACAGCGCGTTGCCTCGTTGGAGCGACGGGCATGTTGTCAAATGTAATGAGAAGCTTACGCCATAACACACGTCACGTGGCCACCGCGACGACAGGACGGCCGAAGTGGCGACTGTCTGCGGAACTGAGTGTGATTGCATACGTCGGACAATATTTGCCTGCCCATGGTCTTCAAACACCCTGCTTCGATAAACCACGTACGTTTGCTCTCCTTCCTACTTACCGGAATCGAAATTCAAGTATACGTTCGCTACTAAAGCTCGTTTGGCATATGGAAGCTTCAAGTGGTAGCTTGTTGGGCACAAAGGGTGTTCCGAATGCAATTTTAGCTCACTCCAAGATGAAAGGCCAAGCACCATCGTACTCGCCACGGTGGCTTAGCGGCTACGGCGTTGCGCGCCTAAACGCGAGGTCACAGCTTCGATTCCTAGTCGCGGCGGCCGCTTTTTGGTAGTGGGCAAAATGCAAAAAAAAAAAAAAAAAAAAAAAAAAAAAAAAAAAAACGCTCGTGTACTTAGATTTAGGTGCACGTTGAAGAACCCCGAGGTGCATGGTCAAAATTAATCCTGAGTCCCCCAATGCACTTAGGCCCGTATTGCGCCATGCGCGAAGCGAGCGCACTTCGCGTTGTTTGCCTTCGGAGTACGTCGAGCTCTCGCAAAAGGTTGCTCGTCCGCGTCACTGCACGGGTGCCGGCGCCCTAATCCGGGCTTCGTCGCAGGAATAGGAATCGGAAAAGATTCTTGCGCGGAGCGGGGAGGAGAAGGGTGCGCCCCGAAGCGGTAGTGACGCGGTAACACGAGTGCGCCGTCTGCGAGCGCGAAGAAAACGGCACGACGGAATAGTCGCCGCGAAGCGGAAAATGTTTCCTTCAAGAGAGAGCGTGTTGCCCGTTGGCGGAGCTGAAGCGTTCCGTCGTAGTCCGCAGTCTGTCCAAGTGCTTCGCAGTCTCTGTCCCGAAAAGACTGGGCCACTCCAATTGGAGCCGCCGAAGTTGGATATAGAGTTGGAGCGGCTTCGTGCACTCCGTCGTCGTGCGGAGCGGCGATACCGGCGTACAAAATCCATCGATGACCTTAGGACAGCCAGACGACTACAAAAGAAAATACAGCGTCGCATGGATAGACTGGCATCTTGACGTTGGACAATGTTTTGCCAGTCACTAGACCCCCGGAAGCCACTTTCCCACATCTGGAGAACCGTACGTGGTCTGCGTTCCCTCCCTGAACAACGCTTCCCATTCAAAGCGCTGGCGCTCTTCCACAGGCGGCTAGATGTTGTTGCTGAAAACTTTTGTGCAAGGATCGCTGGCCAAGCGACTGGTCCAGGCTCTCCAGCCCCAATGACATCCCTGCTTCGCGTGACTGCCATATGGATCTTCCTTTCACAATGGAGGAACTTGAGGCAGCCCTTGCTCTATGCAGGCGTTCTTCAACCCCAGGAACAGACGGAATATCATATCTCGCCTTGTGCAACCTGAGTGAATGCGCCCGGAGAGAACTGTTAGATACCTACAACGTACCCTGGCAAGATAGTACGGTTCCCAAAGAATGGAAGACAAGACGCTTGGTCCCTCTCTTGAAGCACGGCAAGTCTCCGCTTGAACTCACCTCATACCGCCCAATAGCGCTGGCCAGCTGTGTGGGAAAGATAATGGGAAAAATTATCCTTGCCCACTTGGAGTGGTACCTGGAACACTACATGTTCCCAAATTGCATGGCTGGTTTTCGTCGAGATCGCTCATCAATAGACAGTGTTGTTGATCTCGCTATGGATGTCCAGCATCAAAAGTCGTGTAAAAGATTATCTGCAGCCTTGTTTTTAGATGTCAAGGGGCATACGATAACGTACCTCACGAGTCCATTCTCGCTGCTCTTGAGATGGTTGGCCTTGGGGGTCGAGTGTTTCGATGGATTTCTAATTATCTGTTTATGAGATTGTTCTTTGTGAGTACCGGAGATGGCCAAACCGCATGACACTACACCTACTGAGGCGTTCCTCAAGGCGGAGTACTAAGCCCCACCTTATTCAACCTCACACATATTGGTCTTGTTGAACATCTACCAGCAGCGATCAAGATATCAATGTACGCAGACGACATATGTGTATGGACTTCAGGTGTGACACGCCCCCAGATACGTGCAAGGCTTCAAAAGGCTGCTACTCTGACAGCTGTATACCTCCGCAACCAAGGTCTTGAAATCTGGTCAGACAAATGTGCACTGGTGGCATTCACTCGCAAACCAATGACACCCTATGCCATCTCTATAAATGGTGAGACCATTTCTTATGAGAAGACTCACAGATTTCTGTGCATAATCATTGACAGAGATGATTCTCCCCTGGCCTGGTGCTCGACTGTTGTAGGGGTTCACATCTCGAAAGAGGGCCCAACAGAGATTTCAGGACTTGTCTCTGGGCCCCTCTTGTCCAACCACAGACGGCCTTGTTGACGAGCATCCGCCGCGGCTGTAGGAGGCAAGTGCTGCCGCCGGGTACCTACCGGTAAAATAGGTACAAGCGCGCTCCCGGCCTGGTGTTCGGCCATTATGGGACCTCAACGCTTGGAAAGGGGTGTTTGATCTACTTGAAACAGCGCCTGACAGCGACCTCCCAGCTTTTCAAGTTTCTGGGCGGAAAGACTTGGGGAATGTCAGTGCATACAATGTTGGAATTGTATATACAGGGCTCTTTTTCTGGGCTTTCTGAGATACAGTTTACCCGTATTGACCAACACTTGCAGGACAAATATTCGTGCTCTACAGGCTATTCATGCTCGGGCTCTTAGAGTTTGCCTTGGTTTGGTTAAATGCGCATCAACAGTGCCGACTATAGCAATTGCCCAAGACGAACCCATACAAACACACATTGCGGCGGAAGTGCTGAGAGCGCACATTAGGCACTTTGCCCGTGCTCGTTCTCATCATCTTGCAACCCTACCGTCACAAAGGCCGCAGGCATCATTTTGTACTACGATTTCGGATTATTACACCCACCTTCCATCAGGCTTTACCCCCGCAACTAAGCCATCAATTCCTCCATGGTGTTTGGCTCGACCTGCAGTGCACCTCGCGGTACCAGGAATCAGAAAAAGTCTGAGCTGTCATCACCTGTTCTTAAACAGCGATGCTCCTTTTGTACGAGAGGTACGCCGGCCACATACATATTTATACAGATGGATCGGCAACTCTCCAGTGTTCCTCTGGAGCCATGGGTTTCCCTGCGAGAGCCACCACCATCAGTTTCAAGACGTGTCACCCAACGACATCGACGGCTGCGGAACTTGCAGCTCTTCGCGCTGCACTTCGTCTCGTCAGCCAAGAACAACCTCGAAGATGGTCATTATTCACAGACTTGAAGGCAGCACTGCAGTCTTTGCTATCAGCCCTGCGGCGTGGACCACACGAACAACTGGTATTCGAGATTAGAGAACGGATCCATACCTTGACTGACCAAGGACACCGCGTGACATTTCAGTGGCTTCCAAGTCACTGCGGCGTCATAGGCAACGAGCACGCCGATAACGCTGCTCGGTCGGCTCTTGAGGCGACAAAGAAGAGTCGATACAGTTCTCAAGGACAGATGCCGCTAGCAAACTTCGAATGCTCACCCGTGATATAACGTTCTCCGTGTGGAACACACGAAATTTTCAATGCAACCGGCTGCACCACCTAGACCCTTCTCTTCGCCTTCGCATCCCAGCTGGTCTCTGCCGACGCGAAGCTACCCTACTTTATCGAATATGGCTAGGAGTAGCTTTTACGAAGTTTTCTGCTCTCCGAATTGGATGGGCCGACGATGCCTCATGTGATGACTGTGGTAGCGAGGAGACTCTTCAACACCTTCTCTGTGACTGTCCTCGCTACGATTTACAGAGACGATCGCTCGCAATCGCGATAGCGCGCTTGGATCAAAGACCTTTAACAGAGGAAGCCATTTTAGAATGCCGCCATAACGAGAGATCGCAGCGGAGGGCGACGAAAGCTCTGTTGCAGTTTTTAAAGACTACAGAATTGGACAAGCCGCTGTAGCCTGAACAGATGTTTACGGTGCTACAAGTGCTACTGCGCTGTGCAGAGTGACAGACTGTGATTGGGCATCTGTGCTCCCTTTCTTTCTCTATTTCTACTTTCCTGTCACTTTACCTCCCCCTCCCCTCACTCCCCAGCGTAGGGTAGCAAACCGGACCTTCCCCTCTGGTTAACCTCCCTGCCTGTCACACACCCCGTGAACGAGGCGCCAACGCCGGGCCAAATTCCAAAGCCGACTTACCAGTTTCCAAAAATAACCCCACGAAAGCAAGGACAATTAGTGCAAGGTGCGCCAGCGAACGCCGGTTGCTGTCCAAAGACCGAATCAGAGCCCAGAGTTGTCAAAACACAACAAAATATATTATTCCAAACGAGGCAGTTACATACACACGTGCACACTTAGGCTAGACACATCACATTACAATTCAGATGGGTATTAACAATATACAGGAAAATGATTAACGACAAGCACTAAGAGTCCAACACGTAAAGTGCAAAATGAGTAGAAAAAATAAATGTCCAATCGTATTGAGCCGTGCTGGTCTTGAGCCGGACGATCTCGGCGTAGCTCGAGGCAAATCTCGAAGAAGGAACTTCTTCCGGAAATGCAGACGCTCAATGAACTTGTCGACTAGCTTGCCGGGGAATCCCCTTCTTCCGCAGACGGTCGGTCTTCACGTCACATCCCTTCACCGGCGCGGTCTGATCCCCCTTCTGATTCCCGCACGGCGCTTTTATCCTATCGGGGTCGTGATCCCATAACACGAACAAAGCCTGGGAATTTTCTAGTCAATTCTCGCATCTTCGACCGCGGCCGTCGGAGCGTCGTTGATGACGGTGGTGACTCATCTGTAGGCGCGCGCTCACGCTGTAGTAATCCCTCTCTCTCTCTCTCTCTATCGACTCACCGGGTGAGAAGGTGTTTCGGCGCTCTCTCTCTCTCTCTCTCTCGTTACCATCGCCTTCGCGTAACTTGTCGATGCTTCTAGACCCTTGGTCGCGTCGGCTGCTTGAGGCGTATGCGCTCTCCCCCTCTGTTGAAGCTGCCGCGGGGCCGGTGTGCTTCTTTCGCCGCTGGCTTGCTTTCGCACTTAGATTATGCGCTCTTTTGTGACACTGCCTTTCCCCTTTTCTTCTGTCTCTCTCTAACCTTAACAAGTAGCTGGTTGATGCTTAACGCGTTTCATGGACAAATCTTGTACTTAAGGTAAACTTTAATCGACACTTAAGTGCCGGATAGTAAAGTACAGCCATTTGCAACCTTAAGTGCGACTTACGCTACTCTCGCCTAGCAAGCAAGATGGCCGACTACTACGGCAGCCTCGCCGACTTTGCCGATTTCGCCGGACGTGTACACGATATTACGGAGGATGAGGCTTACCGATGCGTTTTTTTTTTCTTCTCTTTTTTTGTTTTTTTTTTTCATCGTCCGCGCGGGTTGAAAGCACACAACACATGTGCTCTCTACGCACAAGCACCGCTCGTTTTCAGCAACAAAACCAAGGAAAGTCGGGACGGTGACACACACAATCGCAGTAGCTGCGAGAACCAATGTGAACTTGTGGCCAGACGAGTTTGAGTAAAGCGCTAAAACCAAATAGTTATTTGTATTTTACTCGTCAGAATGCGCGTACAGGCACTGGAACATTTATATCCGCATTACTATGCTGCAAAAGATTATTTTTTTACGACTGAACCGATCGTACACGTAAATTATTTACGTATCTTCGACACCAGATGACATACTTGACCCGAAAAGTATTACTTTCGAAAGTGATACTTAAGTGCCGTTTTCGAAGTACTCTCCTAAAACTTTCCTAATATTTGTACTTTGTACTTTTACCGCACTTATTGACGCCCTACTTAAGTTCCGTTTATGAATACGGGCCTTATAATCTGATCGCGGTTTTGGCAAGTAAAACCCAAGAATTTCATTACTATTTTTTAACACCGTCGTTTCATTTGTTCTCATTACTATCGCTCATGGTCCATTGTAAAGTCTTTTTTTTTGCGGGGGGGGGGGGGGGGGGGGGGAAGCACACATAGGAGTGTTTGAAAAGAAAAACGACCGTTGATATAGTCTGGCCGTTGTTTCTTGCTGCTTTGCTATATGCTGCCATCTTCTTGTGAAGGAAGTAGAATTTGCGTTCTTTCCATTTCGAATTAGTAATAATAATAATAATAATAATAATAATAATAATAATAATAATAATAATAATAATAATAATAATAATAATAATAATAATAATAATAATAATAATAGTGTCACGCTATTGCTACAAAAAAGCATGATTCGTCTGAATCCAACAGTCAATTCCTTAGACGTGCGTCCGAACGCATTCTCCGGGGGAAAAAAGAATCACCTTCTACTTACGTATACTAGCCGCTTCTGCAATACTGATGCAACTGGAGGAAGTATGTAAAATGTAGGACTTACCTTGCCGCGGCTGCAACATTGAAAAAATCAGTAAAGGCGTTACGAAGGGCATGGCAATAGCCATTCGTAGTTATAGGATAAATAACCATGTGCGATATTTCTGGGAAACGTACCATCTTGATTGTTGTTAGCGAGAATATAGGCCCGCATTGCTTTGGGCGTAAGGCTAATATTGCCAACGGGTAGTGAAGGGCGCGAGAAGACAGGCAAGTGACGAAGAATTTCAATGATAGAAATTTTATTGTGTCAATGCGTGCCCGCAATGAAAAGCACAACTGGGGAGCGACGGCGGTGATGACGACAGCACGGATGGCGGCCGTCGAACCGAAAGACACTGCCCCTATGCTCCGTCTGTTCTGCAACTTATACATACTATATACGTTATCGTATCCGTTCCAGAGCAGTCGACAGTGCTCGCATCGATTCGAGATTGTAGTACCGCATAGTTCACGGCGCGATGTACCCTCTGACGGGCACATCACGCTCTAGAAGTTGCAACATTCGTGGCTTAATAACAGCGGGCCTCTACGATTATCCTGTCCCGGACTGGCCGCAAACCGTCTGCGGCTTCCGGTCCGACTAGCCCTGACAGAAGGGCCCGTCACAGTCACGTGAGTCAGCTGTCGGGGACTGTCAGAAGTTTCGCTCGAAAGCACCGTGACCGTAAGTGGCCGTCGTCTGCTCGTAGCTAACCCCACCAACCCGCTAATTCATTAGCGTGGCCTCTGAAATGGTGCAGTCTTGGAGGCCACGTCGCCGACACAACCATAGAGCTAGCCTGATCGCTGTGCTTGTCTCTTAAAGAAACGTGAAGACTAAAGTTGCAGCATTTTCGCGGCTCATGAAAAGCTCGTATGATGGCACACAAACCGATATAACATACGCGAAAGTGGAGCGCACAATATTTGCCAACTGGAACGCGCAAAGTACGCAGAAGCACACGGCATCATTCACAACATGGCGGCAAACGCCAGGCGCATATATTCAGGCAGCCGTCGTCTGCTAGCTGCTTGCGCTGGTCCGATCAAAAGTCTGCTGACAGCTCCGAGAGTCCGCGGACAGTCCGCAACTTCCGGTCCGCGAAAAACGAACACATTTCTGGAAGCTCTCGGACTAATGGGCAGAGCTTCCAAAGCTGTCCGAGCAAAATCGAATGTGGCACAGCAGTCCCAAGCAGTTCAGGACTGTCCGGGACTGATAATCGAAGAGGCCCCGTGTGACTCAGCGAGCGCGTCTGGCGCAAGAGCCAAAACCAAACAATGACAGCCGACCAAAAGCAGACGTGATAACATTCACAGAGCGATAAATGTACGATAACAAAGTGCACGTGGCAGTGCCAGCGCAGCTTAACTGCCCGTGGCGCACAAATGAGAACGCATGCGCATAAACATTTTTATAGACATGCATTTCTTTTTATCAGGTCTAGCATATATGCGTCGCAGATGACATGCATGCGCTTCTGTGACGTACTGCACGATAAGACTATTTGTTGTGCTAGTGCTCGGTCGTTACGCTGCGATGATACGCGAGCCTTAAAACTAGCGCGCGCTATGTATACCGGGTGTTTCAGTGAACACTTCGAATTTTTTATTTTAAATTGCCTGTGGCAGATAGTGCAATTGCAGTCCATGAGCTGGTATACTCGAAGAGGCGGACATTACATGCACAACAAATTGAAATGCATAATCGACTAATTCACAAAAAATCACTAATAAAGTTTTTTTTAAATAATTACCTTGTGGCACATATTGCAATTTACAAATTCCAGCCGGGGAATTAGCAAGGCGGATCCACTTGGAACGAATTAAGATGACACAAGTTTCGTGCGGAGAAATACATTGACGTTCCAGTTACTTTTGTGCTTCAATGCATAAAACAACGTTTTGTTAAGAAAGTATGTAGGACGACAGTGCATTTTCACCTCAAGTTTGACGGCGCATATCTCGTAAATGGTGTCATCACCCGCCGCGGTTGCTCAGTGGCTATGGTGTTAGGCTGCTGAGCACGAGGTCGCGGGATCGAATCCCGGCCACGGCGGCCGCATTTCGATGGGGGCGAAATGCGAAAGCACCCGTGTACTTAGATTTAGGTGCACGTTAAAGAACCCCAGGTGGTCGAAATTTCCGGAGTCCACCACTACGGCGTGCCTCATAGTCAAAACTGGTTTTGGCACGTAAAACCCCATAATTAATTAATTAAATGGTGTCATCCACACAATACTTTTAAGTGGATATGCCTTGCAGTCTCACCCGCTAGAATTTGTAAATTGCAATATGTACTATAAGGTAATTAGTTAAAAGCTTCATTAGTGAAGTTTTGTTAATTCGTCAATTATGAATTTCAATTTTTTGTGCAAGTAATGTCTGCCTCTTCGAGTAGACCCACTCATGGACTACAATTGTGCTATCTAGTTGCCACAGGCAATTTTTAAAAACGTTTGAAAGTGTTCGGTGAAACACCCTGTATATGAATGTTTCCTCTGCGTTGTATGAAGTCAAGCAGTCCCATGTTTTCTCTAATACTAATAGCAACAGTGCGATAAAAACATTCATTTAAATGGAACACTAATGAGATTGTCAAGCTAGATTTGTAGATTACGCTTGCGGACTGCGAAATACGGAAGTCTTCTAATTACAGATAGTTAGCTAGAGGGAAAGCAAGTGACAAAAGGTGAATAACGAAGCCAACTGAAGCTTCCCACGCCCGTTCCCCGCCATGTCATAAATTTTGACAGGGTCTGCTCACATCTCTGTACTGTTTGCCGATAAAGAAGGATTACATAGCCATTCATTATGATATTGCAGCGCGTACGCAACAAACCAGGGCAGAAGGCAAAGGTAACCCAACTTTGTCTTATGTCGCCGTTTGTTGCGTGCGCGCTGCAATATCGCAATGAACAGCCTATACCAACTCGCCCAACTTTCATTACTTTTACATTACATAGCCTTTGAAAGTGAGCGGACTCAAAGCCTGATAACGTCCGGTAAATTCTTACGCACAAATAATACGGCTTAACTCTAAAGGCGTAAATACGGTGAAACTCATGAAGACACGCTGACGTGATCGACGAAACGATACGTGCGCGAAAACCAATAGCTTGCTCTACATTTTTCACTGATAATCGAACTTTTTTTTTCCACTAACGAACTGATTATGAATATTTTTAGGCGCTACTCTACCGATCTAGCAAGAAAAATATAGGGAACATAGGGGAAATTTTTTTGCGAGTGAAAACCACATGAAGACAACAGACAATGAAGGCAATAAGGAAACATTAAAGAAACTAACTTTTTTTAAGTGCACTGTAGAAATACCAAAGAGAATTGAAATGAGAGTGGACGAAGAGAAAACTTTGTCGCCGGTAGAAGCCGGTCCCACACCTTCCGCATTATGCGGGCGATTCTCATATAGACCCTTTTCGCGAAGCAGTTAGCTCTAGAGGAACGAGATGGCGCTTTCGACAGCGGCCCGCACGCTGTCTCAACGAAAGCGCACGAATACGTAATCATTACCGCTTCTGCCCTGCTTTACTGTGTGATCGGCTGTCGGAAATGCAACTGGGTGTTCATAACGCATTGTGTTTGAGTCATGCTGCAAAATGCGGAGCGGCAGAGGGAAGACGTGTAATTTGCTGGAATATTTGTGAATGTCATGAGGCATAGAATGAATCTATATGACCAAGCTCACGGACCGCTGCTACACAAGGACCGCCTGTGTTGCCGGCCCTTCGCGATGCGCGGCTTTCCACGGGGATAAAAAGATTCACTCATCCGCCAACGTTGTGTCACTAACCTCCAAAGAAAGCACACCAACCCCGGAACCTCACCAAGAGTGAGTATTTCTCGTTACACGGTGACGAATGGAGTAACACCGCTTCTTGGCAAAGCAAGATTCTCGCACGCAAACTTACGCCCACTCTATTGCCAACGTATCAATGGGCGCACTCTTGAATCAACATGCCGAAGCATGGGTGACGGCGACTACACCAAATGCACACGAATGTTCTAAGCTGAACGTTTCGTGACGGGCCACAGAGTAAGCAAGTGACTAGCGATAATACGTCTTTACTACGAGATATTAAAAAGTACAGAACATCTACGTTCCAAATCTTGTGCGCAGCAAGAACTATCGCAGCTGAGCATACCTGCGAGCGATTAGCCAGAAAATAAACAATCCGATAGTGGCCGCACTGAGGAGCGTTACTGAGTCAGAAACATGACAATTAAGCCGATGGTTCAAAGTGTTTGCCACATAAAGAACGAAGAGCAAAACACACTGACCCTGGTTTATTCATATGCGGGGAGTTTGGACAGCTTGGAATACACATCTAGCCCTGCTTTTAGTACACGCACTGTATACGCTGCTCGCGTTGTTTGGACAAGGCGTAATGAGCTCTGAAAGCACTTGCGTGTCCTTTGAAGCTTCGTGTCGTCCACTCAGTCACCGTCTACGCTATCCTCCGAAACAGAGCTTTTCTGAGCCGCACCGGACTCATGCACATCACTGTCAACACGGAGGCAACGGAAGCAGCTGAGGCAAAGAATGGACGCGTCACCACGTGATCAAACATGGCGGCACCCACGGTATCACATGTGAAAAGGGCCTATACCAATTCAGCTACAGCGGCAGTTCCTACCACCCATCGTCCGCTTTCTTGGGTATTTCTTTATGTGTATTAGAAACAACATTGCAAGCACTAACTGGTGCCACTCACGATAATGGCAGTGGATGTGCAACATAATATCAACCGCAGGCGGCGCGTAGTACACGAACTTAGGAAACATTTAGTGCTTCTCTTTAGTGCACCTTTAAAGATTACAGCGTAAACGATTGCTACAAACGTATAAATTTGGGCATTTTTTCTTTATCATGGTCGTACTCGGTATGATCGATCTCGACGTGCTTAGGCGTATACCGATGCGTAGATGTAAAGTATACGCGTGTCCGATTCCCATGTGTTCGTCGGCAATGATGTGGCAAGACTTTGTGACTCACGAAACTGCAGACGTTATTGCATCCAATTACTACCGGCGTCCCCAGCAAAATATGTACGCGTTCTGAACAGGCAGCGTGTATCACATAAACAACAGAATGACACACGAGCAAGAATGCACGTGCCAGGTCGTTTTCTGCGCACGTCCTATATTCTTTTTCTTTTTATATTGCAACCTCCTAGGGTACAAAATTAAGGACTCTTCTGCTGTAAGCTGTTGTTAGAGCTCTCCGTTTCTTGTGAATCACCCATCCACTCTTGTAGATCATTTTCGTCGTGAACTGGCTTGCTTGTCGATGGCCCTAAGGAAAGAACAAAATTGTTTGCGATTACCTCAACTTTACCGGCCATGGTGTATAGGTGTATGGAGAAGGAAATTCCGTCTCCGGCAAACACAAAGGCGCTACACGATCTTGTGGTAAGCATTGGTTAGTCCTTCCGTGCGAAATGTGCCAAACGTGTCGGCAACCACCTAGAACTTTTCTAAGACAATGTGTGCCCCTTTTTAGTGTATCGCTGACTATATCATATATGAAAACATCCTTGGCAACAAAAAAGTATAAATGCGAGCCTTTCAGACATTACAGCTTGGTTGCCAGAATTATTACCGCAATAAGATGACGGCGACGGCGTTAGTGTGAAGGCGATAACGTGACTGATTTTTCGTTTTTCTTTGTTCTCCGGCGAGGAAACATTCCGTTGTGACTTGAGCCGATCACAAAGGTGGCGTAGTCTAACACAGTGTCCCAACGCGCCAGCATCCACGAGGGAAGAATGGGAGAAACTGGCACGCTCTCGCTTTTATATAAGCAACCTGTTGATCGAATGCGACGTGACGCACGCGAAAGACAGTGGTAAGATTGACTATCACTCGCGCGTTTCATTCCCGAGTCCCTGGCCGAACGGAAACGGCCTCATGCGCACGTGCTCTCTGTCGTGCTGTCCGACGTGCCGCACGCGCCAGACGTCTGAAACGGCTAACTGGCATTGGCACGAGAGAAGTACGCGTGCGATCGTGGCCCAATGGTTTGAGCATCGGGCAATTGTGCGTGGGGTTCGATGTTGGATCTCACCATCGGACACTTCAATTCTTTTTTTTTATTTATTTAAGAAGCCCGTCACAATGCGAGATAGGAAGCAATCAATACCCACTGTAACATTCCTGGGATAAGCCAAAGAACGGTTCGCATTAAGAAGTTATGTTCTAACACTTCTAAAAGTCCACCCTGTGCACCATGCTCAGCATATTTGTGTACGGAATCACCGCAACTTCGCCGTACAACACGTAGGTACTACTACTGTATACGTATAGCCAACGCGAGCTTTGTTCGCGTGAAATCGACACGTGCATTCCAGTTCGGCGCTCTTACATGAGAGCGAGAGAGAGATATGCTGTCTTGAATGTAAAGCTGGAGACGTTTGCCCGGCTGACGGCCTGGCATGCTACTCCAGGTGTTGGGTGAAGATATCATATACACAGCGATCTCACTCACAAACGACACATGCGCCCACAGACATACATACACTCAAACAACCTCCAGAAATGTTCCGTTGCAGATTTAAATCAACGTGGAAATTCTTGATCGTCTTGCAAATAAAACTGATCTCACAGAAATTTTGTAACTTCTAAGCTGAGAAATTCAAAACGGGCACCGGCTTTCTAGACACTCTGTAGATGGGGCCTGAAACGTGGTACGATGTTGCTGAAAGATTAATATCGGCCAATATTCAAATAAGCGTACACGTGCTTAACAAGCTAAAGCGTGATTTCAGGTTGAAGTCATCACAAATAGATGATCACTCAAGGGCAAAAGCAGCGTAGGTTATTTTCGCACCTGGTATTGGTGATGACATTGTGGAAGCACTGTCCAAAGAGAAAACTTCCGGCTTGGGCTCCTTGTGGTTGCTTTCCTTGCTTTGGTTGTCAACTGTAGGCAAAACATCGCAGGTTAGCTGAAAAACGCTGAACATATTCTTTTTCTTACTTTTTTGTCTGTGAATACGTAGACGTAAGGACAGACAAAAATGAAAAAAAAAATCGGAGCCATTTCACTCTGTAAAGGTGGATGACCAGCGGAGCAGTATATATGGTGATAATTATGTTGATAATAAATGTTGAATGAAAATAAAAGACACATACCACAATGAATTTAGTTCTCTCACAATTTTTTTTCTTCTTTCATTCAATTGCATACTCAATGGTTGTTTTTTATTTTAAACCTTCTTTTGTTTGCTTTTTTGGATTTATTATTTGGTCACCAAGGTGACTATCGCTTTATGATCGCTATGATATACGGCCAGTGGCTCTGTGGCAACACTGGAAAGGTTCTTGGTCAATGTGAGGTCTATACACGACCGATGACGCGTCGTCGATGACAGTCACCGCACGTGACCTACCCATTGCACGGGTGGAAGGGAACTGAGATAAGGGTACGTGGTTTGCTTATAGAGCCCGTGACGTCAAACCGCAATCCATACTAAACAGTGTCTATTCTGGTTTTACTTTTTTTATTGCGATATTTTTTATCACAATACCTTTCGACACTTCTCGCGATTAAACGCAGCTGGGGCATACCCGGCGATACGCTTTTATCACCGTACAACACGTAGGTACTACGACTGTATACGTATAGCCAACGCGAGCTTTGTTCGCGTGAAATCGACACGTGCATTGCAGTTCGGCGCTCTTCCATGAGAGCGAGAGAGATATATGATGTCTTTAATGTAATGTAACGTACCCCGCTGAGACCCTAACAACGCTTAAAATATATAACACGCCACCCTTGTCTTTCTATTCGCCTCCTTTAATGCGAATCCCAGCGTCATCCGAGCAACTGTGCGCTTTCTCCTCAGACATGATCTGCACGCTTGCAAGTATAGCTGATTTTCGATATACTATAAAGCAAGGACCTGAAGATCAGCAAGTTCGATTGCCAGTTCTAGCAACGGTGCAGATTTGTTTTCTTTTTCTTTTTCTTTCTTTTTTTTTTTTTTTACTGTTGCTCGAGGTTCAGCGATATAGATGGTGCTCGCCGACACTTCGCCATAGACATAGTATGGGTCTGGCGAGGCTCAACGAGATTTCAACGACATCAAGGAGATCGGTGACACTCGGCAAGAGTACGCGGGACCTTGTTAAAACTGGGTTAGCGCCCCCTACAAGCACTTTGTGCTCATAAAGGAAGAGCTCACCGAATGCATGTACACTCTCTGTTATAAGTGCACGGACTACGTTGCCTGCGATAACCACACTGACAGACTACGGGCAATTTAAGTGAGTTTCCGTAGTATGGCATAAGTTCCAACGTCCTGGGAAATGAAAAAGAACTCTCGTACTCATGTTCCAGAGGCCTGGAGTGTCAGGAGCGCAACGTGAACTGCATCACACAGTCGAACGATATACTGTATGGTGAAGGCGTGGAGTCGCCTGTAAACTTTTGACAAAGGCTGTATACATACTTGACAAGAGTACGTAAAGACGTTCCAAAATTTCGTCGCGCTCCACACGAACGGAAAACATGCGGGAACCTAATAATCACAAACGGGGACGTTTAGTCGTTTTCAGAAAAAGACAAGAGGGCGCCATGTATCCCAGTGGTTGTGCGTCTGTAATACAGACTTTAAAGGAGGGGTCGAGCGTTGCCCGTAATTTCCCGCTACCGACAACATGTGCACTTGCAACACTTTTTAACAAAGTCGTGGAATGCATTTTGCATTAAAGGGCATCACTTGGCGAATATCCTCCCACAACTCTGTTGTGGAAATGTTGTGGAAATTGAAAACTAAACCACTTTTTGAGAAATATCCAATGGTAAAGGTAACACGATACTATTTCAAGCTTTCAGAATTGGTTATAAAAAACAAACCTGGCTGTTTTCTGAATAAATCAGATGGTACAAATTACATGACACGTCAGCAACGCAGAAAAACACCAGCACTGAGGACAAATTATGGTAAACAACACATACACTACCGAGTACCTCTGCATTACTAAATCGCTTACACGGTCTCATGGATTCTGATCATTACATTCTAGTACCATGTTCAAGTCCACTCTGACATGACATTATATTGAGTTTGCATAAATAACGAAGTGCTTTGCGTTTGTCTTTTCACACTTTATGTCATTTTGCATTGTGTGCTATAAATGTTTTGTTTTATTTCGTGCTATGTACAAGTCTGTGTTAACTTAGTTGTGTGAATATTTACAACCTAGCATGATTTATGCCGCAGTTGTTGTTTTTTTTTCTGCTGTGAAAGATAATTTTTTTTAAATGAATAGAGGTGCAATATTGTGTTATGTCATTCTGTTCATCGGCCTGCGTGCCAAACTGTAATAGGAGCAGAGGCCTTTTGTCAGGCTACGTAGCCTTTAGTTTCTGCTCCCGTTCCTGTAAGCAAGCAGGACAAATAAAGTTCAATACAATTCAAATAGTATTTGAATGTGTTGCGTATAAGAGCGGAGTTATTGGTAAAAAAAAAAGATTGCCCGTAAGCTTCTCCGCCGTGCTAGAGCCTCTTCGAAACCGTACACGATGGATACGCGGGGCCAGATTCCTCCCATAACTTTTTTGGGGGGGTCAAGAAACTTCTATGTGAAAGCTTACTATACCGCCCAAAGTTGGCAAACGAGGCGCAGCGCTGTTTAGAGGGAAATAGCTGTCGGTAGAAATCGGCTAACTTGCATGAATACTAACAGCGCGCTGTGTAAGCTTTCTATACAGCGATGTTATAGGAGACAGCGCAGGAAGCGCAGCCTTCAAGCGAAGATAATCTAAATCCTAAACCGAAGCACACTCGGTACAGAGGTTCAAGTCCAGTCGCTAATAAGAGCGACTAAACATACCGTCTCTGTGGCCTGAAATGACTAGTAATTGAACCAAGACGTCCACACTTCGTATGCTTCTAGCGCTTTGCGATTCAGAGGATTGTGCGGTTACTGGCTTTCACTTGAACGCATCGCTTCTTGCGCTATCTACAGTAACACTGCAGATGAATGCATGCTCACTGGAATATGCATGCAAACTATAGCCTCCTCTAGCCAAGACCTATATAGTGCCCTCCAAACGCCGCCACTTAGCGGCAACTTTAGACGGTACATTAAGCTGTGCCATGGACGTTCCGTAACCATAAATTTAAAAAATGTATCAGGTGACTGGTGGGTCTGAGCGTCTCCCGCAATCCTCCGTATGTGTACGTCACTGCGATGCGTTCTTTCGGTAACCTAACGGCCAACTAACTTCCGGTTTTGGTGCGTATAGGACTCGCTAAACATTGCGGTTCTCGCTCACTTTACAGTTGAGTTACTACAGGTATAATGTATATGCTCCCCCATGAAGCACCTAACGCAGATCCAGCACCGTGACACACACCGTAGCGAGTAGAGCGATCTGCGCTTAGCGGCATCGAGACGCAGCCTTTCGTAGCTGATCGAGGTGCAAATGTTCAATTTCTACCGGAGGGATAATTGCACGTTTTATTGCGATAACAATTATATGAACACTTCAACCGGATTTCTGCCGTCGGCGTCGCCGTCGCCGTCACCGTGAGGTTCCGTATAAAGTCCAAGGGCTATGAAATCGACGCCGCGCGCCGTATGCGCGAGCGAAAGCGCGCGGGGGACGCGCGCTATCACGGAGAGCGAACGCACGGCGGAAAGCAAACGCGACCGTCGCGCAAAAGGCCGTGGAGGTATGGGAGGGAGGGAGGCGGGGCGACGCTCTGCTGCGGCACCAAAGGCCTATCTTGTAACCGGGCGCAAGGGGTACTGGCCACTCAATCTCCCACGCGAAAGCAAGAAAGCGGGAAGGCAGCGCGGGAGGGAGGGGGGGGGAGGCGCAGCTTCTACTCTGCCAACAACTGCACTCGTACTTTACCCGGTTGTGGCGGTCGCCAACACCGTCTCTTATCTCCACACGGCTCTGATCTTTGTATGCGCTGTGCATTCGCCGCTCAGTTTCCGTTGAAGCGATAGACCGCACGAACCTTCGCCCGCTGCGGCGGCTGCGCTTGCTGCCAGCGTTTTGACAGTCGTTGTCTGTGGTCATTCAGTGTGATCTATTCATGTTTGCTTGTGCGCGCTGACACCACGCTTGCTAATTCAGTTAGTAAGCGAATGTGTCCAAGTTTATGCAGCCGACAAAACTACTATCCCTACTCCGAATAGCTCTCTACTAATTTGCTATCGCAATTGATGCTTCGCCTTTCGGGCGAAACTGCGACCTTTTTTTTTTTTTTTTTACATGGCTTGATAACAACGTGGTTGAACGCTGGAGCGCATGCGATTCTGTATGAGTGTACGGTATGGGCCGTGGTCCGTGGACTCGGTCTGGCTGAATACATCAACAAGAGTTTAACGCAGGCACGCGTCTGTGGTTGTTTTAAATGTTGCGTTTTCATGGAAGCTCAAGCGGATGCATGGTGTCGGTAACGGCTGCACAGACGATGGAAAACCAACGTGCTCTAAGCATGCTTGCCGCGGAGCTCGGCGTCTTGCCGCACACGGTGTAGAACCTTCATATCACTGTCAGCGCATTTGTATGCTGCGAAAGAATTCACATGAGCATAGTTATTACGCATTCATCTTAAGCATCGCGGCGCTTGAAGCGCTCTTGAAGCTCTGCGGCAACCGCGAACAAGACAAACGCAGCGTTCGTGTTGTGCGTTTAAAATGACCTACTCGGAATAACCGAACAACGTTCACCTGCATTTAGATGATTCCGGAAGCTTGAAGAAACTTCGCTGGCCCACGCGCGCACCAGAGCACTAATACGCTCTTTATGCGAAGCAGTGCACGGAACATTAGGGATTGCACGAGCTTGCACTACGGATGAGGTGGTATAACTTGTGCAAACGACAGTCACTGAAGACTGGAAGTGCAACATAAAAATTGTTTATCGAGTTTTTAAGCGTAGTGGTATCATATACTATTTACAGAGCAAACTAATGTGAATAATACCATTGCTGACGAATCTCTTGCTATTTCAGAGTATATTGAAGTAATCAGAAATACGGCCAATACCTGTACAGTGCCGTCATTGCTCCGTCAGGTATATTGAAGGTTGAAGGGGGTTTGAAGAAGACACAGAAAATTGTGAGCGATTTTTAGGGCGATCTTGTATGTTCCCTGCTGCGCACCAGCAAGCAATTTTTGGTTCAGTCATTCACGATATAGCATTGCCTTGCGTCTGGGAGGGTAAAAATTGTTACATGGCCCCTTTAAACATAATGGCCACACGAAAGATTAGGTGGGTGATTTTTTCTCAAAAGTACTGTGTGCTATAAGTAGCGACGAGTCACGAATGATTTACATGGAAGCATGAGACGGCGGAAACAGTGAACCTAGATGAGTAAATACACGCGGAATCTACGGGACAAAGAAAAAGAAGTAATTCTGCTCCTCGTGAAGCACTGCAAGGCCTGCGACAACATTTAGGTGCCTTCATCGCTATTAGCATTGAGCAACAATGGAGAGGAATTACAACAAATGATTGAGGACCTTCATCGAGAAAGTGCAAGAATTGGGTTGAAGATGAATATGCAGAAGACAAAGATAATGTTCAATAGCCTGGCAAGGGAACAAGAATTCAGGATCGCCCGTCAGCCTCTAGAATCTGTAAAGGAATATGTTTATCTAGGTCAATTACTCACAGGGGACCCTGATCATGAGAAAGAAATTTACAGAAGAATAAAATTGGGTTGGAGTGCATACGGCAGGCATTGCCAAATCCTGACTGGGAGCTTACCACTGTCGTTGAAAAGAAAAGTGTACAATCATTGCATTCTACCGGTGCTAACATACGGGGCGGAAACTTGGAGGTTAACAAAGAAGCTCGAGAACAAGTTAAGGACCGCACAAAGAGCAATGGAACGAAAAATCTTAGGAGTAACGTTAAGAGACAGGAAGAGAGCGGTGTGGATCAGAGAACAAACGGGGGTAGACGATATTCTAGTTGACATTAAGCGGAAGAAATGGAGCTGGGCAGGCCATGTAATACGTAGGATGGATAACCGGTGGACCATTAGGGTTACAGAATGGATACCAAGAGAAGGGAAGCGCAGTCGAGGACGGCAGAAAGTCAGGTGGGATGATGAGGTTAGGAAATTCGCAGGCGCAAGTTGGAATACGCTAGCGCAAGACAGGGGTAATTGGAGATCCCAGGGAGAGGCCTTCGTCCTGCAGTGGACATAAATATAGGCTGATGATGATGATGATGATGATCGCTATTAAATGCGAAGCATTTCTTGGCGAACGTTTGCCACTTTGACAGTATCTATCTATCTATCTATCTATCTATCTATCTATCTATCTTTCTATCTATCTATCTATCTATCTATCTATCTATTTAGCCGCCTACGTCTTTGTGCTCTCATGGTCGTTTCGGTAACTTGGTAGGTACCAAAATTGGCATAGTATGACAAGAGTGTATGACGAACATAAATGATAGGTCATGGCATAAATGTCATGACATGCCTGCCACGTAGGTCATGACAATGACCCGGCAAAAAAATATATAACACTCAAAAACCATTGAAATGTGTTCGCACGGGGGTACTAAGTGAAGTAAACACTAAAGGATGATGGTGGAAGTCATAGTCATGAGCATGACTCAGCAAAAATGACAATGACTTAGCAAAAAAAAAGATTAACACTCAAAAACCACTGGAATTGGTTCGGACATGAGCACTAAGCGAAGAAAACACTAAAGGATGATGGTAGAAGTCATAGTCATGAGCATGACTCAGCAAAAATGGCAATGACTCAGCGAAAAAAGATTAACACTCAAAAACCAATGGAATGGGTTCGGATCTGGTACTAAGTGAAGGAAAAGGCTAAAGGTCGAAGTCATAGTCATGAGCATGACTAAGGCTTTCGTCTTAAGGTCTCTTAGGCGTAGCTAAAGGGGCTCATGAGGACTCATGACATGAATGTCATGCCATGCGTGTCATGTCGGTCATGAAACAGCCACCTACGTCTTGGTGCTCTTATGGTCGTTTCGTTAACTTGGTAGGCTCCCCGCACACTGCTTCGCAAAACATCGATTCCCACAGGGCGTGGGATCTGCCGGCTTTTTTTCCCAGGCATGTTTGCTCATCCGCAATAGTAGCATAGGAAGAGCTTTTTGAATTGTGCGGCTTTTTCTTACCCTCCATCTCAGTGATGTCCCGCGCATAGTATTCTAACGGATTTTAAAATCTTGAATACTGTGAGGGCCATGATGGTTACGGTGGTCGTAGAAGCTTTCAGCTAGCCACTCCTGTGTCGCGAAGTGCTTGTGGGACGATGCAAAGCCACCACGTAGGACTGGTTACCCAATTTCCTTGATCACAAAAAATTTGTCACCGTATCCTCAGGAATGCGGGACATAATCCGCAGGAAATGCCTGGCGCCCTTTTCCGGCTGTCTTCCTTCGGCGCTGCGTAACTGAAAGTGCATCGGAGTTGAACAACGGCATCTCTCCAGGAACCATAGTTATCAATTAGAATTTGATTGGCATATGTAAAAGACCCATTTGGCAATATCTTCGGCAAATTTCAGCTATGGTATGGTATGATAAAACTTTATTAAGGTCCCTCGGAACGCGCGTCAGCACGTAGCGGGCCGCTCCCACGTCGGTACAGAAAGGCCGAGCCTCTCTGCTGCGTCGCGGGCCCGATGGACAGTCCATAGCTGTGCTTCAAGATCGGGGCTGCTTAATGCAGCCTCCCATTTGGACGACGTGACATCGTTGCCGTTGTGTAACGCGGGGCACCGCCAGAGCATATGTTCCAAGTCAGCTAGGTCTGAGCATAGCTAGCAAACATTGGTCGATTGTATGTCTGGATAGATTTTGTGTAACAGTGCGGGGTTAGTGTATGCCCCGACCTGGAGTAATCTGAGTGTTAACGCCTGTGGTCTGCCTAGTTTCCTATGTGGCGGAGGATATCGTCTCCGTCCCATGTAAAAATGTTTGGTAAGTTCGTTATATGAGGAGGGAGGGTCCCGATTGTCCATAACCTCAGCGCCGCGCCACCCGGTAGCTACGCGGTCAACGACTCCTCGCGCAGCTCTCTGGGCCGACTCGTTGAGGTTCGGCGGGCGCCCTCGATCTGCCCCATGTGTGCGGGGAACCAGATGATCGTGTGCGACTTGATGTCCTTGTCCCGCAGAATGCGCAAGACCTGCTCCGAAACGGTGCCCTTGGCGAAAGCTCGGACAGCCGTCCGCGAGTCACTGTAGATCGTGGTCCTTCTGTCGTCCAGCAGGGTCCAGGCTATGGCCGAGATGGCGGAGCAGGTGGCCGACTTCGTTCGAACAGTCGCAGAGTTCGTGATTTTCCCATCGTGATCGATGCCCACCGCTACGAACGCCGTCCCGTCGGGGTACCGGGCAGCATCAACAAAACAGCAATCCCGAGCCTGTTCCCGAGCCTTTTCCAGGAGAGCCTTGGCCTTAGCTCGTCTCCGACCCACGTTGTGTTCGGGATGAACGTTGCGTGGAATTGGAGCGACGACAATGCGTTCCCGCTGTTCCCGAGGGAGACCGCAGAAGCGGGACTCGATTTCCGCCGGAGGAACCCCCAGCTCCCGCAGGATGCTCCTACCCGCTTGGGTGGTGGACAGCCTGGCGTACTGAGCCCTCTCCTGCGCTTCCGCGATCTCTTCCAGCATGTTGTGCATGCCGAGACACATCAGTTTCTCCGAGCGTGTGTACATGGGCAGGCCGAGGGCCCTCTTGATAGTCTTGCTGATTAACGTGTTGAGGTTGTCCCTCTCCGACCTTTGCCAATTGTGCATGGCCGCCACGTAGGTGAAATGACACATCACAAAGGCGTGCACCAGTCTCACAAGATTGTCCTCTCCAAGACCCTGCTGCCGGTTGGCAACTCTCCGTATAAGTCTGATGGCATTGCCCGTTTTCTTGGCTAGTTTAGACACCGTCAGGTTATTGGAGCCGTTAGATTCGATCGTCATACCTAGGACCCGGAGGGAGTCCACCCTGGGGATGACACCGTCCTCACTTGTCCGTAGAGTGATGTCGACGTCCTCTACAGGCTTCCAACCCTTCGGTTTGGGCCCCCTTCGCCTGGGCCTGTAAATGAGCAGTTCTGATTTCCGAGGGGAACACCGAAGGCCGGTCGGCTTAAGATATTCCTCCGTGATCTCGATGGCTTCCTGCAACGCAGCCTCCACCCATCCGTCACTGCCTCCGGTACACCAAATGGTGACGTCGTCTGCATATATTGTGTGATTAATACCCTCGACTTCGGAGAGTCTCCTCGACAGACCGATCATGGTTATGTCGTAATAAAACTCCAGGTTCCTTGGTAGTCTGATTACCTCAGTGGATCGCCTAACCAATTTAACAAACTGTACAGGAACCTACAAGCTTTTGTTAGCACTAAAATAGAATGTCTTGAGGGTCTAGTTGATTCATTCTAAAGACTTATTGCTAAATGCGCAAAACTGGGAAACGGGACACCACACAAGAAGAGGCACGCAGAAAGATCAGCTATGTTAGTACATAGCTGAAATTTGCCGATGATATTGCCAGATATGTCGTTTACATATATCAATCAAATTCTAATTGATAACTACGGTTCCTGGAGAGATTCCGCATTTTTGCACCCTTAGAGCGTACTAGAATATTCTAGTATACTCTAGGCACCCTACGCGTGCCCAATGTCCCGCATTTGTGGCCATTGGCTCTGTCACCTGGAGCTGCCCATCAAGCTGCCTCTCTCTAAAAACTTCTACCATCAGGGACAAGAACTGACTTTCGCTCTCTATAAGGCGTGGCATGGCCTCCACTCTTCTCGTGGAGCGCCACAAGCGCTTCCGGCGACTCTCCCCGACGAGGCCACGTGCTTTGCCTACGTAACACTCTGCCATCAGAAACAACCACTCGGCCACGTATTCCTGGCTAGGCATCTTACTCGCACGTGCAACGAAGCTTAAGCATGTTCAAAGTTGCGACGCAGTCATAACTGAAAATACATTTTGCCGAAGAAATGTTGAGGTTGAGGCAAGATAACACAAATAGAAAGCTTTTTGCGCCGTTTATTATGTATTATTATGAACGGCCTTATTGCGACGACAGCAAAGCAAGCGGCCCCAGCTTCGACTAGCACGTCATGTTCCCAACAAAGAACGGATGCTTTTAATGCGATTAGCATTCGTAGCCTACTTCAGCCACTTTGTGTCTATCTATCTATATATCTACTAGCCTCTTTACGCCACTCTTCGATATAAAAATCCTTGAAAAGAACTGCCAGCCGTTCCACTGGGTGGAGGTGGAAGACCAGCGAATCTGTACTATGGTGGGAATTATGTATTTCCAGTTATGACTATTAAGATGTGATGGTGTAATTGGTTATTTGAACTATTAAAGAATGAGAAATATATATGATCCGGTGGTTTTCATTTATTTACTAACCACAGGGACCATGGCCTTATGGTCGCTATACGGTACACCGCCATAGGGTGTACGGCAAAGGTTGGCACGTTCTTCATAAACACGTCACCAACGCCGCGCGCGTTCGGTGCGAACGCGGGCAAAACGCCACCGCCGTCGACAACAGTTCTGCGCCTTGCTGGTGCTGCTCCCCTCCCTCCCTCCCGTCCCCCCACGGCCTTTCGCGCAACGGAAGGAGTCGCGTTTGCTCTCCGCCGTGCGTTCGCTCCCCGTGAAAGCGCGCGTTTCTCGCGCGCTTTCACTCGCGCATACAGCACACGGCCAATGAGAGTTTTTTTTTTTCTACACGCGGACACGACCATCGGAGACAGCCCTTAACAGCTTCGCTGTAAAATTATTCGGTGCTGGGGGGATTCGAAGCCGCGTTACACGGGTTCCTCGAGCCTGACACCTTAGCGCTGCGCCATGAAGGCCCGCGGGCATCGAAGGATTATTCTCGGCGTTAGCACGCACCGGCGCGCCACCGGTGCAATCTCGGAGACCACGCAGAAGGAGGACTTCGCGCGCGCCCCGCTAGATGGCACACCTTGTCATTTAATATGTGCCGCATTTAGAGAATAGAACAAAAGGGTTCTCTTTTTGTCCCTTAGAGTATAGAGTAACCGATTACGGTCTTAAAAGATTGTGACCAACAGACACCAGCGCACAGCCTAAATTTATGGTATTCCTGTGTGTTCTGTGGATAGGAAAAAATGTTTGGACATTAGCACCGTAAAACTCGGAGATAAAATATCTGATACGAACAGCGCATTCGAAGTGCATCACCCTTTATGAGGGAGGAGACAACAAATTTCAGAATGGGATCGGGATATCCGGGCATCCCCCCTGGATCCGCGTCTGTTCCCAATATGCTTTCCAACCGTTCCCAACCGTTCAGTGTGACATACCGTTGCCCTACCGTTGCCCAACAAGTCATGTGTTTGTTGGGGACATGTTTTCCCCAAATTGTTGGCCGTCCAGTGTGAAAGAGTTGCCGACGGCATGTTTCTTTTGCGGTTTTCGGACAATGTTGCCTAAATCGTTGCGAAATGTGAATAAGTCCTTACCGCAATCGGATATGCGATCAAGCGCAATGAAAGCTTTCGGTAAACCCGGTCTTTGGGCATCGTAGTGGGGAGCAGATACAGGAACACGCTTCTTTGAAGACGCCGGCATTTGTGATAATTATTTACTCTACTGCGCGTCGTGAGCACTTGTCTCATTCCTGCATTTAAAACAGGTGTACAACATCCACGGACTTCGTTGCAAATGAGAACTTATCGAAAAAGACTTTCAATCTTAGTTTATGCAAGCATTTATATTTACTCTATTTTTCATCATATATTATCAATCAAGCGAAAAGGAGTAGCCGTTGCAGCAAACGGCGACAACAACTATTCTGTTTATTTTCATCTGAACAAAAATAAAGGACTTTGTTGCCCTAGTGACATCAGGTGGAGCTAGGAAAAATTTGAATCTGTCGGCTTAATTATCGCGAGAAGGCTAAACGGATGCGAGTCAAAGTACGAACACTTGAGCTTTCTTCGCTCAACATTTTCAACCACCTTGTAGGCGGCCTCATGTCGAATTATTGGATTTCATGTAAACCTGTAAAGAAGCCCACCTTTGCGGCTGGGCTGGTCGTTCTCTGACAAACGCAGGCCGTCAAGCACCTTCTCGAAGATGATGGCGATGAGCTGCTTAAGCCGGGTCACGTCTTTGAGAGGCGTCAGCTCCGTGGGCACCGGTGGTAGTTCCTCATCAGGCTCGCCCGTCTGCAGCTGGTTGCAGATGGCCGCTTCCAGCTTCTCCTCCCAGCCCTTCCAGAGAATGAATAAAGGGAACAACGCTCGTCAGAGGTAAAAGATGTTAAATAGCTCCTCTCAGAGGGGCATACAAACTCAAAATGTTGAAACCTGGCTATGCGTCTTACCTTTCGTGAAATCCTGCATTAACCTTACGGGATTCTTTTTTCTCTTTTTGGGCAATTAAGTTTTAAATCTGCTTTTAAAACTCAGGCCAAGTAGCACGCACGCTACTTGGCACTAAGGGGACTTGGCTTTATGCAAGCTCTTTCCTCTCAGGACATGGTGCACGTCTCTTGGAATCAGCGGACCGACCGACCAAAGCGTTTAAGCTGACTGCCAGCGAAAAGGCCGCGTGCAGAGCCAGAAAGAGGCACCACATAGAATCAATGATTTACCTGCAGCTTTTCACGCGTGTAAGACATTTCCGAGTGCTCTCAGGCCAGTTGTCAGGAACAGTTCCATTCTCAAAGTTTAGTTACTTATCCTTCAATCTGAGCGCGATGAGGATGTGTTTGGAACACCTTCGCGAGATGCGAGAGGCTGATAGTTTTTTTTTCTCTCTCTTTCTCTTAAGGTGTGACAGCATGTAGTCAAGCAGAAGCAGCTTTCGTCAGCAAATGACCTGCGCAGACATGAGAAATCACGACAGCTCTACCTTCGCTAGCGTGACTACGCGTAAGGTGGCAGTTCATGCGATTTTTGGTCACGACGGGAGAATCATAACGCAGCTGTAGAACGTTTACGTCTCCAAAAACACTGAACGTTCAGCGATAAGACACAACTATTCAAGCGCTCATAAAAAACTCCGGTCTACTGAAGGAAATGTCAGAGCTGGTTTTGCGTGAATGTTGCAAAATCATAGGACAATGTTATTTTGGCGGCGCGTCACAATCCACGACAGCCGAAAGCCTGTTTTGCAACGTAATCATTTCGGCATCTTTTTTTTCCTGTTGAACTGCATGACATCGTCGTTTGCGATGCACGTTTGCTTTGTATACGCTATTTTGTATTTATTACCTTCAATAACTGAGAATATGATATCCTGGTAACCTCTGTGAAGCATAGACGTCATCGCTGATTGTGAAGACACACACACACACACACTCACACACACACACACACACACACACACACACACACACACACACACACACACACACCACACACACACACACACACACACACACCCATTCATTGGTGTTCACTGCAATCCTGAGCTAAGTGAAGCGTGCATTTAGAAGCACAGATGTAAAATATGTGTCTAAATCAAAAAAGATACCTCGAAGTTTGATTTTACATCTGTGCTTCTAAATGCACGCTTCACTTAGCTCAGAATTGCAGTGAACACCAATGAATTTCATGTTTAACTTGTGGTTGTTGTAGTTTATGAGGTTTGCAGTCCTTGTGGTTAAGAATAACCGCTTGGTTACTCGACCTGCTGATGACACCTCCTCCATAATGGCATATTCTTTCAAAATAATTTTCTGCTATAAAAATAAAGTCTTCACACGTGCTATTACTGCTTTTGTGGGGCCATCGTTCTTTGAAATTGATAAGTGCTCGAATCATTATCACTTGCATAAGTGCGCGCGCAACAAAGCGATCGGCTACCGTTAGTCGGCCAAGCCATGAAAACCTCCCTAAACAGTCATCATTTCTTATCAAATCTGTCCTGGTAGGCCATGGAATAATTTTTTTAATATAATCCTACCTCTGTAATAGATGCTTCCAGGTCCACATGAAAGACGTCTTGCAAGAGCTTGTGGTCTTCAGTACTCATTTGTGTTTTCAGCTTCAGTAGTAAGACGAGCAGTTGACTCGCTGAGCTGAGCTTGGACAGCATGCGTTGGTATTCATTCGTTAGCTCCACTGCGCGCCTACCCAGAGACAGCAGCTGAAAAAGCAGCACAGAAAAGATTTTAAAAAATCTTATTCGGGAGGATTTTCCGCAAGGCATAAAGAATAAAAGAAAGTTAAATAAAGGCTTCCAAGTCTGCATCGTGCAAGAACGGCAGCAGTGTTACAAGCGCCGAAAGAAACGAGAGCGAGAACTGCGGTACGTGCTATTTCGAAAAAGTAATCTACAAAACAACCCATCATGTACAACTCTCACCTCTCTCTGTGTAACTTCCAACAAGGAATCAAAATTGTTCAGTGGAGTGGGAGTCTTGTCCTTGAGCTTCGTAAGAACACACTTTTGTACTACGCGAAATTGAGCTGCTCTTTGGCTTAGTAGTTCTTCAACTTCTAGTGCTTCCTGCCTAATCTGTGGGAATGAAAAATGAATCAGGGTTATCAACGGCTGCTGCCAAACACAAGCTGTCTACGACAGTAATCAATCCATGACCGTGTCGTGCATAACACGGCATGGTGACACGGCGCGCTACAGCCGTCTCCACCAAACTAGAATAATCTGCAGAAAATCCCGGTCGTTCAGAGATAGTATCCACACAGCATCCCAAAACAAGCCATAAGAAATCGTGAGCAGCTCTCTTCCGGATATGATACTGCAGGTTTCAACAATATTTAGGTTCTTCTGACGTCGTTAGTGTACCTGCAATTGCGCTTTCGACTGCGTATTGCTGTCCGTGAATGTGCTCACATTCCCCGCATTCCCTCTCTCCCTATCTCTCTTCTATCTATTACCCTTCTTTCTTCGCCAGCGTAGGGTAGCCAACCGGACTCTTGACTGTTTATTTATTTATTTATTTATTTATTTATTTATTTATTTATTTATTTATTTATTTATTTATTTATTTATTCGCGCGAGGGAATTACAATAAAGGTGATTAGGAGGACAAAGATCAAATAATTGCGCTGAAATAACAAAATGCTGCCGTCCAAGGGACGTGGTTAACATCCCTGCCTTCTTTTTATCTCTCTCACTCACTCCAGTACGAATGCAATAGCGCTGCTCTAAGCGCACCATTGCGGGACTAGTTTTCTAGCGCAGATAAGACACCGTCAAGCAGATATTCAGTGCAACTTGTAGAATATTTCAGTTTAGCCGATATAATATGCTGCACGAAATAACATGGGTGTTTCCATTAATGGTGTTATGCAATAGTTAATCCAGACGAAGTACATTGGCTCCCACAATGTCAATTTTCCCTCTACCAAAGCGTCAAATTGTGCCATACTTATCACGCATTGCAGAATGCTGATAACTAGTAACAGAAACACTTCCGTTGATAAATTGTTCTGCGTGCACAAAATGATACGCAGGGAAAAGTTAGAAGGGACTACTTTCGTTTTCCCCATGATGCGAAATGTGAACAGTGACATTATAGAGGCTAAAATGTTGCTAGTTAGTACACCACAACGCTGTCACGTGCACACACGCACTGAGTCGTGTCGCCCTCTCACGAATTTCATTACAAAAAGTAAAACTACTGTCATTAAATTGCAAACCTACAACTACGTCCACGGTATTCTATCCATACAGCATTCATACTTCGGCACGTTCTGTGATGTCCCAGATACCCTATGCGATATGGTATGGGGATGGAGAGGAAAACATGGCACCGTGGACACCCAAAAACTAACCGAAGAGCAGTGGGAGACCAAGCAATCAGCCCCGGACCCGAAAAAAACAGCGCAGCCTGACCGAACGGGCACGGGAGATGCCATGGCCAGCGGCTGCCTGGAATAAGGAGGCCGTCCACCTAGGGCGCAGAACGCGCTTTATCAAATTAAAAGTTTATTAACGCGAAAGCATTTATGTCACATGAGGCGAGAAAGCCGGCATTGTTATCCGCAACGAGTGGTACCAAAAATGGCCGATGGCGCAAAGAGTAAGAACACATAAAAAAATGCTCGGATTGACGTCAAATTTCTCAGGGAGGTTCCTGTAAACAGAGTAAATTAATGGCTTTGAAAAGAAAATTTTGTAAATTTCGTTCTGAGTGCGAGACTAGCACGCTTTCCTGACGCCACGGCGGCTTTACGGTTCAGGTTGACTAAAGGCGTAGTGCGTACGTCATTGCACACGTCAGGTCGCAGCCACTGACTAAATGTTCGGCCTAGTGCGTGCGTCACTGTACACGTGACGGCGCAGCCAATGGGGAGGAGGTGGCGCCACGTCATGAGTGCATAAAATAAAAAGCATTGAACGCCACTGAGCATTGTCCAATCGAACGCCGCTGAGCGGTCCTTCGAGTTATGAACACCTTGCGGGCAAGCGTGCGCGTTGAGACGCTTGGCGCGTTTTGATTTGCCCTTACCGAGGCGCAGTTAGAACGCAGGCGACAGCTTGTGAGGACAAGGAACGCGCGGAAAGAAGCATTTCACCAAAGGGACTATGATGCTTTTGCATTCCCACACGTAAGCAGTTTTAAGTGTCTCTTTAATTCTCTCTCTCTCTCTCTCTCTCTCTCTCTCTCTCTCTCTCTCTCTATTTTAGCTGCAGTGGTGCTTCTCGTGTTCACGTCTGTCGTTCTTTCACGTACGAAAGTTAGCACATCTTTTTTTTTTTCTTTTTTTTCTTTTTTTTTTTTTTTTTTGTCCAAGCAATAAAGGAATCCCAGGGTGAGATGTCGACACCTGAAGAAAACGTACCTTGAAATAATCGTCGATGACAGAAAAATACTCCTGAAGCGGTAAACTTGAGCTGTAACTGCACTTGAGTGTTTCGTCATTCGAGGAGCGTTTATAATACTGATGCAACCGCCTCAAGAGCTCCAATACAGGAATCCAGAGAACAGCAAAGTTGTCGCTCTGTATCCTGTATTTTTCTGTTGGCAAGTTACAGAAAGGCAACAAGATATAATTAGCATTAAAATAACCGCAAGAAATGCTAATAAACAAAAAAGAACATATGAGCAAGTTTTATTTAGTCTTTTTTTTTTCCTGCTTCGCATATATCGTATATAAATACCGTGACAATTGTGAACATATATATGCTAAATTTGCCTTCTCTGCCACTAAGGTGCGCCGTGCGACACAAAGGACCTTTGGAGTCACTACGACCCCGACGATACTAAAATTCGGAATTCCTGCAATTATACCAGCGTCACTATCACCTTTTGCGACTTGAATTTATTCACCAAAGAGGCGAAAAAAAAGAGCAGGCCTGTGCTGGTATCGAACCATCGAAGTCATGTTCACGTTAAAACAAACCTAAAACCATGGCCATAAATCCATTCGGCCACCCCGGCCGAAGGCCCTCTTGGCGACAACAGCTTTGCACGTACAACATACCTACACTTTTAGTGTAGTAATGTAGTGCATTTAATGTGAATAATTATCTATAAGTGTCGTTATATAGTGTCACATTTAGTGACTATAAGCTCAGAAAACTGTCAGTCTGAAAACATTGCGCACGCTTTGGAAACACAATGAACTAAAAACCCAAGCGTCTAAGCTGGACATCACCAAAAAAAATTTTTTTTCAGTACATACTCCCGCAGTCTTGCCCCTATAAAAACGGGGTGAAGATTCTTCCGGACCTAAATAAATGTTACCACCACCACCAGTACATACTCCAAACCACAACATGGTTCAAGTAGGGCAGGCACATCCCAGTAAAGAATATTACAATAACAATATACATAATATAATAAAACTCGAGTGCGCTTCGATAGAGTGGAACTCCTATGCTAAACAGAACATTAACTATAACGCATTCAATGGCAATAATAATATTTTATAATATAATAATATACAATAATCAATGAAATGAATGGACAGACAGATCATAGCAAAAAGTACCATTATCAATACATTAGAATGGTGCAATCAGCAAAGAAAATGCAGAAGATACAGGAATATGAAAAAATATACACATCAAAATATAGAAAGATGTGTTGCTGTGTGCGTGCTAACTAATGTTCTTTGAGGCGATTCCACACAACTGCTGTTCATGGAAAGTTGTAAAACTTGTAGGTACCAGTATTTGCAAAATAAAGTGTTAGTAAGTGGGCCCTGTGATGTCGTGTGTACCTTGAAGTTGAAGGGGCTAAATATGCTGAGGGGTCGATCGCTAGCTTGTTGTTAAGCAGCAGGCAAAAAAATTCAAGGCTGCCCTTTTTCCTCCAGACTTCAAATGATTAAATGTTATTAGTTTTTTATTAGTTCTGTAGGGGAATATGTTATTTTAAAGTTAGAGCAAAGAAACCTCCCGGCCTTCCACTGAATGAGTTATAGTTCTGTTTAGAATAAGGATTCCACTCTATCGAAGCGTACTCGAGTTCTAGCCTGATGTATGTAACGTATGTTAGCAGTTTAAGCGCGAAAGAACACGGACGGAGGCAGAAGAAGACAGGACAAGCGCTAACTAACAACTAAATCTTTATTGGAAATAACAGCATATATAAATTATTGCAAAAACCATAGCATAGAAACATCACATGGTCTAAAGGATAACAGTTAGCAGAAACAAATCAGAAAGTGGTGAAGCCGTAAAGAATCAAACAAGAAAAAGCAATCATTTATATAGTTTTTGGAATAATTTATATATGTTGTTCATTCCAATATAGATTTAGTTGTGAGTTAGCGCTTGTCCTGTCTTCTTCTGCCTCCGTCCACGTTCTTTCGCGCTTAAACCAAGAATATGTTACCGTACCAACTCGCCCAACTGTCCATCCTTTTGCAGTATGTTAGTAGTTTCACATTTGGGGGAGAATTTCTAAGCTTATGCTTTATTTCAGATTTACGAAGTACTTTCTTTGCAAGTCGTCCTTTAGTGTGTACCTTCTGACAATATCCGCAATCTCATGTTGTTCAATCTTTGCAAGCGTTTGGACAAAAATGCGAAAAATGCGGCCGCAGAATCCTGCACATAATCCTTGCGTGACGTGTGAATGGGCGAATAGAATTAATATCATTGCCAATATATAAATTCGTTGAGTGCGCAATAAGCTATTCAGGAACACCGTCACAGCGCATCTTTCATGCGGCCGCTAAATACGCTGATTGTTTATGTCCGGAACTTCTACCCGTGAATGACCAAAAAGAAAATGTTTTATTACAGATTGTTTTATAGCTAACTGGGTTAACTGCAGAAAAATCTTAGATAATGTTCTACACGAAATCAAGTTACAAGTTAATTTAGTGCAATTAAATGAGTGACATCAGGTGTGTAAAATAGAAATGACCATGCATAAAAAAATCTAAGCTTATGGCGTATTCGAGAAACTCTAAGGAATCATGCAACGTTTGTGCCATAAACAGGAGCATATTTTTTTAAAAGTCCATTCCATTAACTATCTTGGCGTCCACTTTGCATCAGAACTTGATATGCATGGTTTAATGCGCCGCAGATTAATAAATGATCCATTTGAAGAAACGGATCATGCGAATTAAGTGCCACCCAGCATTCCTTTTACGTGCGCCGACAAAAAATCCCATATTCTCTGCTGCTTGCGTCTGCATTAGAATACGAATTATAGAACATAGCGTATACCACTCTACCATTACTATTACCAATGTCGCCTGCAGACGACTGCGCATGCGCAGGGCTTACTGCGCATTCGCATTTGCTGTGAAGAGGGAGCGGTAACAGTATAACGGCCAACGCTATGCTAAAATACTCTAATATTGCGTCCACAGTAGGGCATAATCTAAATGGTTGACCTGAATTCACAGGTTTTTATTTATTTGTTGTTGTTTTTTCTTCACATAAATGAAGCTTTGTCAAATGCATTAAGTGAATCCTAAATTGTTGAAAATGTTTGCACCCTCAACGCAGATTTTCACATTCCTTTTTCACTGTTCGTTCGTTCGTTCGTTCGCTCGTTCGCACACTCGCTCGCTCGCTCGCTCGCTCGTCGTTCGTTCGTTCGTTCGTTCGTTCGTTCGTTCGTTCGTTCGTTCGTTCGTTCGTTCGTTCGTTCGTTCGTTCGTTCGTTCGCTCGCTCGTTCGCTCGCTCGCTCGCTCGCTCGTTCGTTCGTTCGTTCGTTCGTTCGTTCGTTCGTTCGTTCGTTCGTTCGTTCGTTCGTTCGTTCGTTCGTTCGTTTGATTGCTAGCGCTAAATACCACTTGCGTGATGCCTACGTAGGTACCATTCTTTCTATATTTTACGTTGCACTGATTACACCAGCAAAACGCAAGCTACCTTTTCAACGAGCACATTGCGAAGATCCTTCCTTGGTCTCACTGGTGAATGAAAGTAGATTATATGAGCAAATATTAAAGTTAAATAAAATCCGCGTCACCCAAATTTGCATTTTAGTTGCTTAAAATCACACTCTTCGCCATATCTTGGAAAGCATATTACATTTCACTCTTGCTATACTGAACTGGCATTCACATTTGCATTTTTTCCCACCGCTGTCCGCCATGCGGCCGAGATGAGAAACCCCTTTTGGCATGTAAATTATTTTTTCATTGTTTACTTAATCGTCGTAACCATTTAATTTAATTTAACTCATTTAATGCACGCACCTTGAGCGACGTATTGGCACGATTCGTGCAATTATTCCCTCCAAACGACAACCGTTTGAGAAGTCGCGAATACGTATAGAGGATCACTTACGTGAGGATTTAGACACCAAGATGCTCGCTTGAGGGCCGTGGAGGAACTGTATGCCAATAGTCTGCGACGTAATGTCGCAGGCGAAATCTGGAATTGGGATTCCATCAGAAGGTGACAGTACCCTTGCCCGAAGGGAGTTTCGAGCGATTCTTGCACCCCGCCCGAGGATACGCCAAAATGGAAAGCCACTAACCTGGAAAGAGCTCGTTAGACGGAACAGAAGGTTTGTTCGTTTCAATGGTCAACTTATGCTCGTACATCCTCTCAGCCACGCACGGACGTGCGACGAGCGCAAGGGGCAAATGCATGGACGCTTGCACCACCTGCGACGCCCCTGATTCAAGTCGAGTTCGGGAAACAGGCAAACGTGACGTTAGAGACCGCTGCGCTGTCGTCATTCGAAAAGCTGTCGAAAACTGGCAGAGCGGAAGCCGTGCAACTTAGCGATAATAGCGATCGATTATCCGTTCGATTGACGGAGCCTCATCCCGCTTCAGCACCAATTCATACAGTAATACCGTGCCGTCAGTGAGTTTAATTGAGGGCCGTCAATATAAAGCTTATTTGGCTAACGTTTCTGTTTGATCATTCACCGGACCTTATGGCCGATCTTTGTGATAACTGTAGCGAGGCGCGGCGTATTCTAATGCCGAAGGGTTAAACGAATCGCTTTCTGGAATAGGGATCGTACTATAATTAAAGACCTGGACTCTGACACCGCTGGATCCAAGGTATTGTGATGGGTATTAGTTACAGAATATTACGGAGCGGGTCCTTAAGGCGATGTCTGAAATATTTGAGAAACGCACTTGATACAGAGTGCAGTACTGACATGCTGAAGCTGTGCTTATTCCGCTTTCTGTCGCTCAGTGCACATCTAACCGCGCCAATATCTGCTCAAAAACAGACATATGCGCAAAGGAGGAAGGGACGTTGCTTGGTGCAGGCGGACCTAGCTTTGCAAAAGTTGCCGGTATAACAAGCAGGTATAGCATGCGCGTCACAGCCCAGTAAAATAGTGTGCAGTCAACGGCGACGGTTATTGCTCGGCCTAAGAATACGCGGCGTTTGATCGTTTTCCTTTGTAGAGCACACTTCGAAAATCGTGGAGCTAATGATGCAATGAACATTGCGTCATCAGTGCAGCACGAATTTCACTAACAACGGCAGCGTCGATCACCACCTGCAAGCGTGTACGACACATTCCACTGTCGGGGGCATCGGCCATGCCTCTCGGCTAGATAGGCATACACTGATGACATCTCGCAAATGTTGTTGGCAAGCACAGAATGCGTAATTATTCGCCATGTGTCGCAACCACTTCCTTCCGATGGCTAAAGAACTTTCGTCATCTTCGAAGTTGCGGGACTGCAATTTTATAGCTTTAAGGCACCCGACACATAAGAAACCTACTCTTTTTATAGTATTTCGTGGCGTTAGCTACATCGCGGTGAAGGAATGTGTAATTTTTGTACCACGTCACATGTTCTTCTAAAAGCACACAATACTCTGCGTGGACTGACGTTGGAAAAGGAGAGAAGTTACTTTTTAACGATTACGAGGAAACATACCCGATGAATTCTGGTAGAAAGCCACGACCTTAAGGTCAAGGGAGCTTGGTAACATGGTCTCAGCCTGCTTCACCGTAAATGCCATCTGGTGGTGATCCAGTAAAGTGGTGAGTGTGACGTCACTGTTCAGCGCAACTAACGGTCTGGCAACGTCCACCATGACACGAACGTCGTGGAGAGGTGCGGAGGCTTCGAGGTGAACCTGCAGGGATAACCACATAACGCAGGCACTCAGGATTAAAGCAGACGCATTGTTGTCTAGCCGACACGTCTCGAAAGGTTTTTGTTTCCTTTGTTTCCTTCTGTGCAGCCTCGAACTTTTCGTTCTCTCTTGGACCAAGAAAACAAAGGGGCAGTGGCCATACGCCCGAAATCCTAGCCTCAATGGAGTTCAAAAATATTTTGCAAAAGCTGCATACAAATGCTGCAACCTGATCACAGACACATTTACGTGTTTGACATTTTCTAATTCTACAGCAATACAAGAGACTACCCTTCGAAAACAGTTAGCATGCACTGCCATGGTGATTTTCACCAACAAACGTAACGAAGCATCAAAAATATCGCAGTTTCACCATAAAGGCGTTGCAATGAATGCTATAGCGACATGTTAGAATATTACACGAAGTGTAAGACTCGTAGCTGTAGTGGCAGTATGAATTGAATTAAACGTAAGCCGACTAAGTAAAAACAAGATGTTGTGTTTGGAGTCCTCTGTTTGAATCCTGTCATCGGACAATCTCATTTATGTTTATTAACTAAAGCCACCGTCTTTCTTAGTGACTTTATCACCACTTTTCATATTGGGTATGTTTCAAATTTCTTTCCTTGGCCGATCCCGGAGGCAGTGCACATCCGCGCCAATAAAATTAAATCATTTTAAGGTTTGAGCTCTGTTATTGTATCGCACTTCTAATATTTAAGTGTGAGAAGATTTAAGATAAAAGGCATGCGCTGTCGGTGTTTTCTTTCATGACATTTGTTTGTGTGCTGCCATTCTCAAAATTCTGAGGAATAATTTTGTCAAGAATGTAAGACCTGGTATGAGCAATTTTAGTGATAGAATGGTGGGGCAATATAAACCGCATATACCGCATGTCGTGTAGCATGGTGTGGCATATAGCATACATATACCTAAATGTATACGAAACCTGGCGGCGACTACGACGGCAGAAAATGCAGAAACTCCACTGGAGTTGTCCAAATATGCGTAAGCATACCCCAAAATTTCAAGTTGACCCACCCTAGAATTTCAAGCTAGCCCACTCCTAAATTTCAAGTTAGACCACCCCCAAATTTCAAGTTGACCCCCAGGCTTCCCCAGAAATTTCAAGTTGACCCACCCACAAATTTCAGTTGGCCCACCCCTACTATAGGCTTCCCCGTGCATTTTCTTATAGAGCTACCAATCATCTATATTTACACTATTACAACGATTAAATGACTTAACTTCGAAAATTACGCATTTTTGTGCAGATACAAGGCATTAGACTTTTCGCGTGACAGACAGATTTTGCTGGGGTACTCACCAAAGAATGCTTACGTATTAATTCGCTTGGAGTGTCCACATCGCAATAAAAGTCACAGCAAAACGTCACATTTCCTAGCGTAAAGCAAGAAATTTGGTTGACGTAGCAGCACGCGTGCAAGAGAAAAGTGCAGCACTTGTGCCAATATAACCAGCTCCCATTTTTCAGCCATTATGCAGTTTCGCTGCGACTGTCATGAATGATGGATGCACCTTTATTACAGTACCCTGAAGCCTGCCGCAAATACGGATTACTGAACTAATCCGCGTCAGTCAAAGGAGGAAAAGCAGAACAGCCTGAATTCATGCCCAATTCAATGGCCTTCGAGCCGTGGCTCCAATTCTGAAACAGTGTTCGCTGTACAGCAACACTTTCTACGTCGGCGAGACACCTAAGCTGTTACGGCGGCGCCAAAAGGCAGGCGACAGGTCTCACCTGACCGACAAAGTGTAATACACCCGGCAGACGTGCGTGCAAACGACAGTTTCTGAATCCTTGCAAAAAAAAAAAAAAAAATGCAGCCGCGGCAGCGCGTGCCGAGGTATACACGCAAGCCCCGCTCACGTGTCTTCGACAATGTTTTGCATGCGACATCTTGAGTCGCCGCACCAACAGCCGCGCACATCACAGCGCGGAAAGTTTACGCAGCGCGCCGTTTCGCAAATTTCGCAGTCGCAATTGCGCCGGCCAGTTCGCAGTAATAAGCGCGTTCCCGGCACAGTGGCACGAAAGTGCAGCGAACCCGCCACCGGCTTCGCAGCAGAGAAAGCGGCCCACGCCGGCGCGCCAGACGGTCGCAACACAATGTGCGCGGGCCGTTTGCGCTGCGGGAGGCGTCGATGCCTCGCCGGCCGCGGGATTAGGCAAAAAGGAGGGAGCCGAACTGAGCGGATTTGACGTCGCACTAGCGCGTGTGCCGGCGAAATGCGTTGCGAAAGCCTAGCAGAGCGGAATGAAGCTACTGCGCGCCAGGCAGCACTTTATAACAACGACGGAAACGCCGATTTCAGCTCTCCGGACGAAGTGAGACAGCACTTCTTCTAAACTCCCCCCCGAGTTCTGCTTTTATTTGCTATATACAGCTTCGATCGCCGCGAAAGCTTTTGTCGAGGCGCACTCTTAAAAACCGGGGAGGTAGAATCCAGCGAGGCAGTTTGGTTGCAGCGTGTTCGCGCTATTTTGCTACGACGCGCAGAAACTTTTGTTCGCACAAGTCAAATGAGCTGAGGAAGAGGCGAGCGCCGCAAGGGAACAAAAAAAAATTTAAGGAACTAGTCTCGGAAAGCGCTTCTATCGCGCCAGGATCAGTAGCCCCCTTGTGCAAGAAAAAGAGGTTTCGAAACCTACACATATTTCTCCCTGGGCGTACTAAATGTAAATGAGCTGTGTATATCGCGCAGCAGAACGCCACTTTTCACAAGAGATTCGCTGTCTTAAAAGCAGGATCACAGATTGGACGTAAGTTTCTCTTAGAGTTTACTTTTATGTTATTTTTTAATTTGCTATTTCGGACAATCATCCATGAAAAAGGGTAACGAAAAGAAAAACTTTGAACGCTAGGAATAAGCTGTTACCCAGTGCCTTGCGGCTGGAGTTTATCAAAATCATCGTTCGTGAAATATATACTGCATGCGAAAAGGTGCACAGGGGCGCTCCATGGCTAGATATACACTAGCGTCACTTGCCTTCACTATAATCGATGGGATGAAAGCGCTACCATCTTCAGTTGGCGCAGAGCTCTCGTCAGACTGCTAGAGAAATGAGGGAGGGGAAAGGGGGCAAAAAGAAATAATCATCCAAATACTTCCGGCACATTCTGACTGTCGTTGTTCTACAACTGGAGCATACAGTGGAAACGAAAAGTGAGCGCTTACGTATGGGATCTCAGACATGGGTCCAGCGAACACCTTGATCTTCAAATCAGTTTCCGTCTTCTTTCGCCCAGGAAAAACTAGCAAGAAAGAATAAAATTTAGTTTAATTTCCGGCTCCAATTATCCACCCCACAGCGCACAGTCCGTCGTCACTGTTATAAAAAAAAATACGTCAGAAAGCATGCCAAAATCATTGCGAAACAAAGAGCAGTTAAGGGCACGTACACTTGTAGAACGAGGCGGCGTTGACAAGTGCCCAAAATCTCGAATCAGCGGCCCAACGTACGCGCATCAGGTTGTATATAGTCACGATATTTCGTTCACATTCGGCCTACTTCACATTCATTTACGCTGGCCGATTAGCTCGCTATAGCCCCTATACTAATAAATTACAAGAAAAACTTGCGCAACGACAGTATGCCAATCACTGAATCACGAAGTTCTCAGACACACAAACGCACGCGTGCTGGAGCATAAACTTTTTAAAAAAATCGATGACCACAGTTATTACTGTCATAGTTTCGTCACTGAAGTATATGAGTTGCGTTTTCGAACAAGCGGCCGCGAGACCGGCGGAAGGAGACGGTCAATCCTCCGTCGACTTGCAAAACGCTGTATGAACTTACTCCTTTACAACGTTTCTTAGTCTGTGTGTATGATACGGCCCGCGCAGAGTAGACCAAGTGTCTCCTGCCGTGGACGTTTTTCTATAAAGGAATGCAAATGCATTCCATCACTATATATGACTCTGTTCAAGGGGGGGGACAACGCGAGCTCGAATTACGCAATGTCGCTGCGCTGTCACATTTTGTGAGCAGCGCTGTCTTCTGCGACAATAGAGTGCGAATGTGGTGTCTTCAATTTCAAGCGTCTCACTGCAGAAGGTGCCCAAAGCGCAGAAGCTTCTGCGAAGCTGCCGCGGCAACCTTTATCTTTTCACGCTGTTCTGCTTTCACGAGCTCCACAGGCCGCGTCCGCGTATCCAGTAAAAGTGGGCGTCACACCAAAGCATGAACGTCAAGCAAGAGTTACAGTGGACATCTATCTACACAAAGGGGAGCCCGATCGAGAAGTAAAATAAGCGTGAATAACATGAATAGGTGGCCGCAATCGCCCCGTTCATGCAAAAAAAAAAAAAAAAGAAAAATGGGCTTTGCTCCGAAGTCGTGCATGCGGCGCGTTATTTATAACGCCAAATAGCTAGAAGAAAGTAGCTCCCGACACGATTGGGTATTCCAAAGAGGGATAAAAGAAAATACAGCAACGATGTTCATGTGTGGAGCTTTCTGGCTTGCTGACAAGACAGAACTTATCGCTACCTCCGTGTGGCCCAGTACGGACATATATCCGCAATGGCGCAATAGCAGCGCTACAAGGCAAACTAGCAATCGTATTGCCAAACCTTTCGAATACGGTTGCGCTAAATAAGTAAATATTTGTGCACTATCTATGTAAACAAGCAAAGTAAGTGTTGGTAGGATCATAACAAGTGACCGTAAAGGGCTGAAGCCCGAGACACTATTCGCACAGCAATTCATACGTTAGAGCGGTGTATAAGAACATACGCTAGCGAATGCTGATTGCGAAGCACACGGTCAATGACAAACGGCTCTTACGAAGGAAAAGCTTCGCGAATTGGGCCTCTGATTGAGAGCGCTTTCGTTTGTCCCTACACCGAATGGTCACGGCGCTCCGCCTTACGAAACGATCTTGTACATTAGGGTCTTTGTGAAACAAGGACCATATTTTGTAAGGAGTCTCTTTGATTCTTTTCGTCTCGTATCATCCGTCGCTCCAAGTGGCCAATCCGCGTGATAAGGTCGGCGTGGCGACGCACGGGTCAATGACGAAGGACAACATGTATAATAAAAAAAAAGGATTATAAAATCTGACCTCAGGCAACAGATTTGTCGACGTCTATTTAACGGATATCGCATACTATCGATTAAGCGCCCGTACTATCCACATCCGTGTACAGGTAGGTCATACGTTCTTACGTTGTTACCTGTAAAGACTGCAGTGGACGATACTCAAAACGTGCCACCATCGGTAAACCAATTTCATCTATGTATAGTGGTCAGTCGCTGGGAAGCAAAAATAAACGGGTCACCCTCTCGGACCATCCTGGAATCATAAAGGATCAGACTGTAAGTGATAAACAAATATTTTCTTTTCTCTCTCCTTCTTTCTGTCATATGTAAGCGACCATCCGCACTGGTGTTGACAAACTTAGTCGGACTGCCGGCGTCGTGGCCCAGTTGATTATATCAATCGTCGTTACACCATCGTCGCCATCGCGCTGTCATGCCGTCTACCAAAACATGTCGACGATGATTCGTGCCGCCATCATCAAACACCGTTATCGACATCAGCAGTATATTTCGGAAATGAGCGGCCAGTCGCGCGGCAATCTTGCGTGTATACGCGGGCTTCTCTCACGCTCGGAAAAACACTTCTATGTATCACGTATTAAGCAACAGAAAGCTGTAACGGGAGTTCTTCATGTTGCTCTACAATTTTCTCATTGACATTTTTCATCTAATTATAATATTTGAGAAGTTGATTTGTTAAGACTAATTACGTAATTAGGCGGAATGCAAAAATAATCTGAGTATCTCCAAGCCATGGCAAACCACATTACCTTGGTTCTGTCCAGCGATATGCGTGGCATTTGAATATTTTTAAAGTTCGGCTCAAGTTACGTGAAACACCCTGTATACACAGTAACAGTAGGAAGAAGCGCACTCATATTTCGTCATATAGCAGATTCCCATACGCGGCCAATAGCAGCCGCGTCCCTTGACCCTTTTTGACCCTTTTCGCGGAGCAGTTTATTCTAGAGAAACGAGATGGCGCACGAATACGAAACCATTACCGCTTCTACCTTGCTTCTGTGCGATCAACTGTCGGAAATGCAACTGAGTTTTCGCTAACGCACTGTGCTCCATTCATGCTGGATTGAATCATGTGGAGTGAAGGCATGTGCAGTAGTTGGCTGCAAAAATAGTGACTGGCATATTAAGGAAGGTAATAAATATGTGGGGCCAAGTTCGCGGACCGCTGCTGAAACTGTCCGTACGTGTTTCCAGCACATCGAGATGTACGGCTTTCCTCGAAGATACAGAAATTTGCTCATCCGCCAGCGTTGTATCGCTAACCTTCAAAGAAAGGGCTTCAGCACCGGTACGTCGGCAAGAGTGAGTACCCCTCGTAAACAATGATAAAGGGAGTAGCGCTGCTTCCTGTCATAACAGGTTTCGCGCACAGTATCTACACAGATCTATTCCAACTGGCACGGAAACTGACGCCCACTCTTTCGCCAACGTGTCAAGAATAAGTGAATAGGCGCACACTTGAATATATGCGCACTATATACGCACAACAAATGACGGTACTGCACCAATAGCGCACGAATGGTTGAAGCTGAATGTTTCGTGACGGTCCACAAGAGTAAGCGATGGAGTTACTAGCAATAATACGTCTTTGCTACAACGTATTACAGTGTACGTACATAACAGCTACGTTTCAACCCTTGTGCGCCGCAAGAACACATCTAACGGAACTGAGCACACCCGCGAGCGATTAGGCAGAAAATAATCAGATAGTTGCCGCACCGAGGAAGTTCACTGAGTCAGAAACTGACAAGCCACTGCTTCAAAATATTTGCCAAATAAACAACGAAGAGCAAAACACGCTAATCCTGATTAAATTCATGAGCGAAAAGTTTGGATAGCTTGTAATACATATTTAGCCCCGCTTTTAGAGCAAGCACCATATATACGCTGCTCGCGCCGTTTGGACGTAGCTTAATCAGCTCCGAAAGCGCTTTTGCATTTCTCTGAAGCTGTGGCCAAAGCTTCGTGTCGTCCACCCAATCACCATCTACGATATCTCCCGAAACAGAGGTTTGCTAAGCCGCACCGGCGTCATACATATCCATTGTAAACACGGAGGCAACGGAGGCAGTTGAGGCAAGCAATGGACGCGTCACCACGTGATCAAACATGGCAGCGCCCAAGGGATCACTGCCTGAAAAGGGTCAATAGCACCATGAAAAGAGTGAGGAGAATGCTTCAGTTGAAATGAGAGTGTTTGAGAAAAAGATGACTACGCGCTCGGCTTGCGAGCACCACGTGCCTAACATGACTGCAAAATTTGGCTGAGGTGTTCATAGCAACGTACGCTATTTGTGGACTGTGTTTTTTCACCAAGCCGGAGCGGTGGTTCGGGACCCTTTTAAAGGAGCTTTTAGTCGCCGTAGGAGAGTACTTCTCGAATATGTAGATTGCTTTACCTGCTTTTCGAGCGAAGCTTGTATACGCTAGTCTGCGCCGGCGATGTAACGCTAAATAAGCTGCTCTCAAAGCTGCACAGGTGGTCAGCACGCGCTCCTGCCACTGCTCCCGCGTTCGTCGTCATCTGCTTCCACAGCTGGCTGCGTTGCCGCTAATCATTCCAGCGTAGAATTTCACTTCTCTTCTGCCGTCGTAATGGGGAGGCCGCGTTTACGGGGGTATGAGCCATTGATTAAGGGGGTATGAGCCATTCATTGTCTTACGTAACGGAAAGATTTAAGTTTGAAGAAATGTCATGGAAATCCATCCAGAATGAACACTCTCGGGAAAGGGCTCGTCGTCAACATGACGATTCTAGCATGAGGGCTTTCGAAGCCCAGGTGAAACGTCAGCGAAGAGCCGCCGACCCCGAGTTGCGGGAGCGCGATGTTGAGGCCAAACGTCAGCGACGCCTTGCCCTCCAGGAACCCGACAACGGTGATGCACGCCTCGGCAAAGCTAGCGCCAACTTCCCCGCTGAAACGGCCAGGTTTCAATGCGAGTTTCTCAACCAGAACTTCGGAGCCAGCTGCAGTGCGTGTGACCGATTGTGGTTCGAGAACAACGTGATACTCGTCAGTGCAATTGGTTCGGGGGAACACCGAAGAAACACACGACAAGCTCCGCTTACCCTTATTTCCTCGACAGGAGAAGGGCTACTAATTTTATTTAATTGTCTTTCTTCTATTTACTTGTGTTCACTTGCCTAATTAAGCGTTTTTAAATTGTTCGCTTGTGTTTGCCTTGTGTGATAACTTACTGTTCCCACTCCTGCTACAGCCCTTAATATGGCTGCAGTACATGTAAATAAAACAAATAGAAATAAATAATATAGGGGCGCGAAGTAAAATTCGTCGAAACCCCTAAATTTGGTAAAACACTGACGAGATTATAGGCGTATTACCGAGAGGGGGGGAGGGCGAGGAGGGCAAGGGGAGCGCTTACCTCCTCGCCCACTTTTGACATTGGGGGGGGGGGGGGGGGGGGGAGGAAAGTATGCCATTGGCTCCATCCCCATTTTTCAAAGCTGCCAGTGAGGCTGCACGTTGGCAATCCCAACAATACAGCTGAGGCCAAGACACGTAGGTAGTGCTTTTGTATTACGTATCTCCCGCTCTCCGCATCTCCTGGCAGTGAATATTATCTTTCGTGCCTCGCCACGACGCGCCTTGCACGCCTGCGTTGCCGATTTGGCTGCCGATGAACGGTTCCCGCAAATACAATTTTTAGGCTCGCGCCGTTTACATCATTCCGAGTTCCTTGGGGCCATCTAACCAACTTCTAAAACACAAAAGCCGCGCTGGTAAATTATTATAAATTGCGGGTCCCTAATCGTTCGCCATCTGTGATTGGTAATCACCTATATTAATTATAACGTAACACTTTTCCAAGAATAAAGGGAGACAGACAGATTCGGAGGCTTTGCGGCCTCCTCCTCCACACACACACACACACACTTCGGAACTAGTCCATATTAACCCTTTAACTGGTAGCTTAATAATATTGTTGACCTAACAAAGGCATCTGCAAAAACTAGAGAAATACAAATATTAGTCTGTGCCTTTCAATTTACCTTTATTTATGTACCTGCTCAACAGTGGTATTCAATAAAATGTCGAGCGTGAGCAGCATCAGATGTATTGGTCACAAAACCTGAAGGCTTCGTCGTTATCTTCTTAGCGCACGTGGGGGTCATATTCTCGCCAATGCGATTTTTTTTTCTTCCCTTTTTAAGCAAGCTCTTATTTCTTAACTCCATAAAGGTACATCTCAAGAACACGCATTGACCTTGCGAAAGCAAGTGCCAGAGACCAGTTTTGAACCATACATTTACCTTTCACCACTTGGTCAACAATAATTTTGACCTTCTGTATCTCGCTTAGTTTTTAGAGAAACCATTTAATATTTCAATTGGTATGTATCTGAGCAAAGTAAAGGAGAACTAAAGCAATGAAACCATTCTAGGTCATGTCTTTCTTATCTGGCCAGTTAAAGGGTTAACCTCTAAGAACGCCTAGAGTAACGGATTTCACGGAAAAAAGAAGAAACGAGACACTATTTGTCCAACATAAAAGTGTAAAATATCCTTGTTTACAGCGTTTTCCAGTGAATCACTGTTTTCCACTTGAACTTCCGGAAGCCTTAACTCATCATATTTTACTGTGGGCTGTGGTTTCCTAATTCATCGACAATGTGTCGAATTTTTTTCCTATGGCAGTTAATTGACCGGGATTCGATTCAATGTCCCCTGCCAGTAAGAACATTTTGAAGACAATGTGGGCCGATGCCGCAGGTATAAGTTCAGTCTAAAACAGTTCCAGCAGAACCCATGTAACGATGACTGTAGATGTTAATTAGACTGACATTCAAGCAATGATAGTATCCGCGCAAACGAGAAGGCCCATGAGGCTGCGCGAGTTCTACTTTTCTACCACTCCACCTTACGGTCGTCTGCACCTTCTGCAACCGCGCCGTCCAACTCAGCCGGATTCCCACGAGCCTGGTTAAGTACAGCGCACCCTTAAGAAGCAACGACAGAGGTACCTGCGAGAAGGTGTATACCTCCGAAATGCAACCCACTGCTTCCTGGCTTACCCCGTGCCACACAGGTGCTTCTGTTGCGGCTGCAGTCTGGCTTTCCCCCATGCCAAGCGTGCTAGAAACGCGGCGCACTTTACGAGAGATGTCTGACCGAGGCAATACAGCAAGATGTGTACGCTGACGAAGACGCAGTACATGGCGCCAACCCCATCTGCGGCCACACTTGCCCGAACAGCAAGCAACCCGTGTTTTCAATTCAGGGAGCACTTGGATCCGCGCCATGCCTTTGAAAGATTTTGTGCAGACGTCTTACACCAATGTACGACTTTTTTTTTTCTTTTTTTTTTTTTTTTTTTTTTTTTTTGCAGTCCGGCAAATCGAAGAGCGATCATTCTCGCCACTCGTCTTATCCCTTTTAAATGCGGTCTTTAAGGGCGGTGCTCTTCGCCGTTGTTGCAGGGAAAAAAATCATTTCCGCGTAAATTAGCGTCTGATGCGTCGGATGGATTAGCGGCCTACGCGTCATACGCTATTCTCGAACCCAGGATGTTGCAGCTGACACAGTCCTTTTTTTTTTCTTCCCCTGATATCTCGGCGCACGTAGTTTGTAGCTAGTGTACGTTTACTAGCAGAATAGTATGCTACATATAAAATTCCATATTCTTACCAGAATTTAATCTTAAATTTAAGATAGCGCCCTTCAGCATAGTGCTTGAAAGAGGGAGCCTCGCATTGCAGAAGTAAAATAGCGATCACGACGACGGTAAGTCGCTGCTCACACGTGTTGCGCTTATGAGCAGGTGAGCGCGGTTCATTTTCCCGCTTAGGAGTTACGAGCGGAAGACATCGTCCACGGACAGGGAGAGCTCTGGAGGTTGAATTTCCAGTGCCCCGCTTGCGAGATGACACTGTACCAATATTTTTCCTTGGGTGCGCGTCATACCTTTCAAAGCCAGAACACAGCCGACGCGAAACCGTGAACGGAAGCCTGCGAAAATCTTCACTTGGGCCTTCAAAAAACATGTGGCAACGTACAAAGCGCAGCAGAAAGAGCCATGTTTCTTAACTCCTTAGGAACTGAATGTGCGCCTCCAAATAACCTTGCTGCCAATGTGCAGGTCACACCTCGGGCCCGCGAAGGCTAGGCGATATAGTCGGCCGGCGGGCCTCGACGTGGCCAACGTCATATCACGTGAGGCGCAGGCCATACAATGGTTCGAAGGACGTGTTCCTATTACACCGGCTGTAGAACCTGCTCCTCGCAGCGCACTTACCACTCCTGACACATCTCGTATTAGATAAAAGAGCCATTTCATAGAAAATATATTTAATTAATCAATGTCCGGTGCTACCATACATCTGCGACGGTGTCGCCTTCTGTTTCCTCCTCCGGCGGCTCTGGGCTTGCCGCCGTTGCCGGAAGCCTGATTCATCGGCGAAATAATGCCGGGCACCTCGTTCCTCTTGGACAATGCTGGTGACACACAGCTGTCGTCAGCTTTCAAGGCCGCCCCGGGGAGCCGCCCCATGGAAGTGGGGCGGCTGCCGCGGAGTTCTTGTTCCTCAACGCAGCGGCCCCAGGTGGATGGCTCGGCCACGTGAGTCGTCGTGGTCGCCAACGGCAGCTTGTTCGACATTGGCAGGAAATGCGGCAAGTGCATGCGTCTCGCTGACGTCTTGTTCTCCTTTCGCGATATCCTCGGGTTCTGGTACCTGGGCCGGTATGGTCCTAAGTCACCTTGGGTGGCGCCCATGGCGGCGACGGCGAGCCGTTTACTGCTTCCTCGGCGGCTCCGGGAGCGCGAGGACGTTTGATGCCATACGAAGGATCTGGACCGGCCAAACGGTGGCGGTGGAATGGGTGGATATCCGGGAGTAGTCATGTGCCAGCTGGCAGCTGCAGCAGCGGCGGCTCCCTTGGAGACGGCAGGTATGTACCGGTCCGCCATGCACCCATTCCACTCAAACTGCAATATCTTGTCCGTTTTTGCCTGCGCGCTGGGCCCACCCTCTCCGGCACCCCCTCCACTGAAGGGAGACTTTAAGCCCTGGATAAAGTCAAGCATGGGCTTCAATTGACGATGCGTTTCTGAATACTGGGGTTAATTGTAGTTAACACAACTGAAGTGTCCGTTCCGCTCAAGCCACTGTGTGCACCGCGGTGTGTTGCGCACGCAGACTCTCAGCGAAAACGCTTCCCTGGCAGAGTGCGTCCACTTACAATACCAGGAATTAGGGACATTTCGTACAGTTTCCTTTTTTCGCCACCACGTGGCGTATCGACCTTAAAGAATTCGAAATTCCCGCTATGACGTATGCTATGACGCTCAACTAAAGAAAGCGCAATAAAAAGAAACACCCTGAAGCTGTCGCTTCACCTCGGTGCTTGGAAACGAGCGCGCTTGTGTATCAGCATTATCTCGAAGACGGCCAGCTACTTGCTCTACTGACAATGAATCGACGGTTTTGCTAGACACCTGGCCAGAAAGCTCGTCCGCATTCTGGAGAGATGTCTGGCCAAGATAAAGGCTCCCGCGAAGATTCCGTTGAATATATTTTTTTCCCTTGAGCAGACTTTTTATTTGTGCACCACTGCGGCCACGGTCTTGCATGTACGTCAGGGTTCTGTTTCATGGGTTTCCTATAGAACTGGCGTGATCCATTGTTTCAGAGGAAGCTTTAGCTCGGGCCTATCTTCGATGCCGGATTCTCAAATACAAATAAAATGCAGGAATGCTTTTATGAGAAAACCGCTGAACCGATTTGAATGAAATGTGTTGCATTAAGAGGGAAAGTTAAATTGCAGATACTGCAGCAAATAGAATTTTCGTTTATATAGCGTAATGTTTTCAAAGAATCGCAGGATGTTCGTAAATTAGAAAAAAAAATAGAAGCATGAAGTTTCCAAATCCGCAACTCAACCATTAAAAACAAATATGGCATTTATATAAACTGCACCCGTTGGAGCATCAAAAGCGAACAATTTTTTTGCCAGACCTTAAAACTTACGTGAATTTATTATAATGTTTGGAGGGGTTTTGCAAATGCAACATTCACAACATAGTGGTATATTTCAGGATGGTGTATGATATATGATTGCTATCCGCTTTGGATGTATTATTAGGTGCAGTTTACAGAATTCCGATATGATTTTTAGCTGCTGAGGTACATAGCTGTATAAGTCAAGTTTTTCAAAATTTGGCAATTCTTTAAAATTTTACGTATAGAAAGTAGACGGCCTATAATAAAATATCCCTTTCTGCATTCACCACATTTTAATTTTTTTTCTAAATTCAACATAACTCATCAGACTTAGTGCATCGGTTGCTATGAAAAACTATTGCCGATTTCCCATGTATTTCTATAAGGGCCCCCAAGCTCAATGTTCCCCCTAAGTTCGAGCTTGAATTATATACTTGTTGGCAAGATACGTTTGTAAACGTGTGATCGCGGCCTAATGAGCTAGAGCACCGGCGTAGTGAGCTCAACGGCCAAGGATATGTTTGTAAAGCGTCTTGGGAAGGAATAGGAGAAAAGAAAGGGAGAAGGCTCGTATGTTATTCAGAAGCGTGCCTGGTTGGCTAAAAATTACTAAATGCTTTGGTGGTCATACCACCTTACGTTCCATCAGCATAATTTCTATTTCATTCCGCTAGTATTGTGCAATTATTGTCAATCAATCGAGATTAGAACACCGGCGTCATGGCATTGTATTCCGTCGCAATTATTTATCGCCATCACTTCAGAATCATCTCATCGTCGTCATGCAGTCGTCCTTATATGCCTTCGTCGTTCTATCGACATCATTCCTACCTCTTAATTCCATCGTCGTCACTGCATGCACCGTCGGCCTGCCGTCCTTGTTCTACCATCGTGAGGTAACATTGGCGAGCGATGGTCATAACAAAGCGGGTCAATTAAGGAGACAGTGCATGGCCGCATATATCCGAATCACTTGAAACATCAGGGGAAACACTACGGATTCTAAATAAAGGTGTCTTCGCTAACACGGTGTCGCTTCTTGCTCGCTAGATTGTGTGAATGTTAATTGCATTAACTTCGATAATCATCTTAACATGGGTTCTGCAGGAATTCTTTCGTCTTCGCGACACTAACGAACTCTTTATTTATTTATTTATTTATTTATTTATTTATTTATTTATTTATTTATTTATTTATTTATTTATTTATTTATTTATTTATTTATTTATTTATTTATTTATTTCAAAATACCTTACAGGCCCCATGAGGGGCATTGAGTAAGGGGGGCATTACTGCAAGACAGTTTTACACGTGAATTACAAAACTGGAGGACCACAAAAATGAGCAGAAATCATCGTCGCAAAACAGGATACAAATGAAGAAGACGCGTTAGCGTACGAAACATCAGCCAAATATTATCACGCATATTGCTCGCGCACATATCGAATATCGTGTAAAAATGTGTATTTCAAAGTATGAAAGAAAAAAAACAATACAAACAATACGTAGATAAACAGAAATAACAGTTCAAGGTAGTGTACAAAATGCCAGATAAATATTACCAAGCACATTGTTCAAACATTGTGTAAGAAAAGTTTATTTAAAGCATGAATAGGAAACAATAGTCAGCGTGACGTTACATACAAATAGAGAGGATGACATACAGAATGACAGATTTTGAGGACATAAACTGCAAGTTCAGGAGTTTCCTAAATTTATCTCTGTTCAATTGCATCACAGCGCTGTCAGGGAGGGAATTCCACAAGCGGATGGCTCGTGGCAAAGCCGACATATTAAATGCATCAGTGTTTCCGTAGATGCGAGTGAAACTTAAATCATTATTCAGTCGTCGTGATACGCAACTTGCACGTTCCAGCTAGAGCACTGCACGGGCTCGGGCTTACCTGAAAGCCCGGGCCCGGCCCGGCCCGTGGGCCGGGCCGGGCCTGGTAGAGGAGTTTTTTCACGGGCTCGGGCCGGGCTCGGGCACGGCGTGTGCTTTTTGACCCGGGCCCGGGCCGGGCTCGGGCTTTCTGCGAGTTATTCTCGGGCTTCTCAACTCTGAAAAACATGTATTTTTCGGTCTCGGGCCGGGTTCGGGCCGGTTTCGAGTTGGGCTCGGGCCGGGCTCGGGTTTAAGGTAAAGGGGTGGCGGGCCGGGCCGGGCGGGTAACGTAGATTATTTCCGGGCCCGGGCCGGGCTCGGGTCTCGCCATAAATGTTTTGATCGGGCTCGGGCGGGCCGCCCAATGTAAAAACGGGCCTGGGCCGGGCCCGGGCCGGGCCCGGGCCGCAAAAATCGGCCCGTGCAGTGCTCTAGTTCCAGCAGCAAAGACGATGACTTCAATTGATGAACATGTTTATGGAACAAAGACAGCAGTGCCACGTCACGACGACTACTTAGTGCTGGAAGCGAAAGGTCAAGTTTGATTCGAGTTATGCTTGACTGCCTATTGTAATTGCGGGAAATGAAACGACTAGCTCGGTTTTGGATGGCTTCTAAGATTAGGTACTCGTGATCAGGAGACCAAATCGGGGACGCGAACTCGAGCTGTGGACGGACAAACGTCAGGAAGGCTAACTTGCGGATGTCAGATGGAGAATTGCGTAGGTTGCGACGAATGTACCCTAGTGTTTTTGAACCATTAGCGCATATGTTTGTTATATGAGGCCCAGGAAAGATTTGGTGCGAGATGAACACCTAGATATTTGTACAGTGAAGCTTTGGATACTAGATCCGCATTTATATAATAAGTTCCCAGCCTATTAACATTGTTCCCAGCCTATTAACACCTCGAATTCCTAGAGGTGATCATGCTCAGGCATGTGATGGACGACCCGAAGTTTGATGGAGGTAGCGGTATGATTTCGACAGCGGCGCCGCCAATCGACAAGGGGAAACACATTTGGATGGGTGGAATAGCGGCGAAAGGCACACTTCAAGACTGCCAAAGAGTTACAAATATATGTGCATTGCAGTAGCTCTAAAGAAATGGAAAACTATTGGATTGGTGTGAGACTCGCTGCAAAAACATTCATTAGACTGTTTCAGGTATCCGAGCTATCCTTAACGGGAATCAATGAGATGAGTTTCGATAGAGCTCGTTACATTTTTCATAAGCGGAAGACGTGCAGGCCTAGAGGCAGAGTCGACTGCAATATTTTGTTGCTGCACAAAAATATCTAGATTTTAGGCGCGATCATTTTAAAGGAAAAACAAAAATTAAATAAGTTTTCAAGAATTACTTAGAGTACCTCGATAAAATTGTAGCCAATAAAATCTGAAAAGTTCATTTGCAACTTTTTTGTATCTTAAGGCACAGGGCAACTTACTACTGGTTTCCAGTAATTTTCTTCGTTATATTTTCAAGCGAGTTGAATATTCTGCCGTAGGTTAATTCACAATTAGCCCAACTAATTAAACTGAGACTTTCAAGTGTATATTGTTGTTAGACAAATGCTTTAAGTCTACGCGGATGCTGCAAAATTTCTCAACATTGGGGAGGGGAATATGAAAAACAAAATAGAAATGCAGAGCATTTTATTGCCTCAGTAAATTTTTATTTTGAATGCTATTTCCACTGGTTAAGTGGCTCAACCCTCGTGTTCACTGCCTTGTATATGTTTTTGAAAGCACTAGGTGCGTTGTCTGCGAATTTACCTGAATAAGCAAGCAGATCATACTTTAATCTGGGCGGAGAAAAAAAAACAAGGAAGGCCTACGTTGTAGATGCACTGTACTGAAACACAATTAGATAGAGTCTCAATTTGCATATATTTCTAAACAAGGATGCATAAATTGTCTATTAAAAAATTGATGATGATTAGTGGGGTTTAATGGCGCAAGGGCCAGATATGACCAAAGAGCGCCATACACATGGTAATGAGTTTCCGATGAGTTGTTTATTAAATAGAGGAATGTGCTGTGAATGGTGTAGTTAAGTGGCTGTAAATAGGCCTAAAAACAGTCGCTGTAACTTGCGTAAAATATATAACTATTAAAATGATGACAGTGACTAGAGATGTGGGAAATGACCATGGATGGTTTGTTCTGAGGTAGAAACGTGTACGTGAAAGTAGCACTGGTGCCTCAACAGGACCCTTGAACGCAAGGCCTGAGAAGCACGTGCTCTA